>NC_087513.1:128618673-128930684 GCF_963921805.1 Phalacrocorax carbo | reverse complement strand
TAAGCTGTGAGATATGCAAAAAGTTTTCGGCCATCATCTAGGTGAGCACATTGTCACCTGGCTGCTCTGATACTGGAATAACAGGGCTAGTACCCTGGAATTAGAGGGCAAGGAAGCCAAACAACTGGGATCCCTTTCTGGGGAAGGGGGCATTGACAAAGCAATTGGAAAAGGGGCACAAGCCCTCATCCTCAGGAGGCAACTCCTGTTCAATGTAAAAGAGAGGCATCCCTTCAAGAAAGATGTTATATATTGTCCAGGAAAATGGAGAAAGGTATGGAGTACTGGAGTGAATTAGCCATGCTTGAGGTGATTTATCGTGACCTGGACAATGCTCAGTCACCCAAATATCCAGATGAGGTCAGATGCACATGACCCATGTGGAGGAAATTTGTACGGAGTGCACCATCATTGTATCTAAACTCATTGACAGTAATGTCCTGGAAAGATTAAGAGACACCATTGGTGGGGGATGTGATTGACAAACTCTGGCCTCATGAAGCACATATCTCTTCCTCCCTCATCTCAGCTCTAGAGAAACTGTCCTGGGAATTCCAGCAACTCAAAGAGGATATGCCTCACTCCCCACCTGTACGGACCAGTATCTCAGCTATTAGGAGTAAGCATTCTTCTGTTAAAGGGAGAGGATACACACCACAGGGCACTCTATGGTTTTACTTGCATGACCACAGAGAGGACATGAGGAAGTGGGATGGAAAACCTACCTCGACCCTAGAGGCATGGGCGTGTGAGTTGCAAGGAAAAACAATCACAAAAGGGGGTTATTCCAGGAAAATTGCTGCTCCAGTTTCCAGTGAGCAGTTCCCCAGACAGAGTAGAAGAAGTGTTGATTTTATTTGATATTAATAGACAGACTTTTTATTCACATTTACAAGAAGTAAGGAGTAGCGAGTACTATGACAAAGACTAGAGGGGCCCTGCCTCCAGCCAGGTGGAGAAAAGGGACAACCAGGTTTATTGGACTGTGTGGATTTGACAGACTAGCACATTTAGACCCACAGGAGTATAAGGCTCTAGTAGACACCGGTGCACAGTGCACTCTAATGCCATCAAACTCTACAAAGGCAGAACCCATTAGCATTGCTGGAGTGACAGGGGGATCCCAAGAGCTAACTGTGTTGGAGGCCAAAGTAAGCCTAAGTGGGAATGAGTGGCAAAAGCACCCCATCGTGACTGGCCCAGAGGCTCCGTGCATCCTTGGCATAGGCTATCTCAGGAGAGGGTATTTCAAGCATCCAAAAGTGTACAGGTGGGCTTTTGGTATAGCTGCCTTGGAGATGGAGGGAATTAAACAGCTGTCTCCCTTGCCTGGTCTCTCGAAGGACCCTTCTGTTGTGGGGTTGCTGAAGGTCAAAGAACAACAGGTGCCAATCACTACCACAATGGTGCACCAGTAGCAATATTGCACAAACCGAGACTCCCTGATTCCCATCCATGAGCTTATTCATTGACTGGAGAGCCAAGGAATGAGTAAATAAGTAAGACCCGCTAACCCTTTAACAGTCCCATATGGCCAGTGTGGAAGTCTAATGGAGAGTGGAGACTAACAGTAGACTATCATGGCCTGAACAAAGTCACGCTGCTGCTGAGTGCTGCCATGCCGGACATGCTAGAACTTCAGTATGAACTGGAGTCAAAGGCAGCCAAGAGGTACTGATACCCTTAAGAAAAGGGAATTTTTGGAACTGTCTGCTAAAGATATAACAATGAACTATGTGAGCCTGGCAAAACAGAAATTGAGGGCCAGAGATGGAAACTGAGAGATAGAGAAGCACCTGTTTTATGGCTATATACTTAGGAGAGCTGAGAGACTGATCAAAACAAACATACGGTCTTAGAAGCTGCTGAGAACGGGGTGATAAAGTGTATAGTCAAGGAGAACAAATAATTGGGGTGTAGATAACTAAAACAAAGTGCCCAGTAGAGGAACTATCCTCATTATAATAGTAAAAATCAGGCCCATAGGCCAGGAACCACACTCACCACCACCACCCCCAACCCCCCCCACCCAGTAAACCCCTTAATCTATGAGCATGTGTAGTAAATTAAAAGTAAGCTGTACTGTTACATCAAAGAGAGAAAGAAATTAACCAATTATTAGCTGAGGCATGTGAATATTAGCTGATTGACATATTTAACTGTATAAATGCCTTGTAGTTTCGTGGTGCAGTGTGTTAGCTTTGTGCGTTACCACCTAGTACCAATCTTTGCACAAAAATGACTGAAATAAAATACCTCTGCTCTGTGTGTAGTTTGGCATTTTTGCACACCTTGCAAACTAACCCACTTTTTGGAATAACAGTATGTCGCAGTTGGTATTGCTAATGCATTTCTCTCAATCCCTCTGGCAGCAGAGTGCAGGCCACAGTTTGCTTTCACTTGGAGGGGTGTCCAATATACCAGGAATTGACTGCCCCAGGGGTGGAAACGCAGCCCTACCATTTGCCACGGACTGATCGAGACTGCACTGGAACAGGGTGAGGCTCTGGAATACCTGCAATACATTGATGACATCATCATATGGGACAACATAGCAGAAGATGTTTTTGAAAAAGGGAAGAAAATAGACCAAATCCTTCTGAATGATGGTTTGGCCAGAAAACAAAGGTCAAGGGACCTGCACGAGAAATCCAGTTCTTACAGATAAAATGCCAGGATAGACACCTTCAGATCTCAATGGATGCGATCAACAAAATAGCAGCCATGTCTCCACCAACTAGCAGAAAGGAAATGCAAGCTTTCTTGGGTGTTGTGGGTTTTTAGAGAATACATATTCCAAATTACAGTCTGACCGTAAGCCCTCTCTATCAAGTGACCCGGAAAAAGAATGATTTCAAATGGGACCCTGAGCAACGACAGGCCTTTGAACAAATTAAACAGGAGATAGTTCACATATTAACACCAAGCAAAGTGCAGCAATGATAGAATCAGACAAGTGCAATGGTGATGGAACCAGAACTAGTTTCGGCATTCAACGAGCCAACACCACACACCATTTATTCTTCCCTGATGAACCATTATGACAGATGGAGCCCAAAGTTACAGACTAAATGAATTCAACAGACACTTCAAAGGGGTGACCATGGACTTAAGGAACAATATCTGTGTATATATATCAAAAGACAGGAAAGGTGGTGGTGATTAGTAGGGACATATTGCAAAGTGTGGGACCAGGTCATGACATAGATGGTATAGAATACGGGGTGAATATTGTCCTTTTTTTCAGCTGGGATAGAGTTAATTTTCTTCCTATAGTGCTGTATTTTGGATGAGAATAATGTTGATAACGCACTGATGTTTTAGTTGTTGCTAAGCAGTGCTTACACTATGTTACGGCCTTTTCAACTTTTCATACTGCCCTGCCAGCGAGAAGACTGGAGATGCACAGGACGATGGGAAGGGACAGAGCCAGGACAGCTGACTTAAACTGACCAAATGGATATTCCATACCATATGATATCATGTTGAGCAAAAAACTGGGGAGGGTGGCTGAAGCTGCTCAGGAACTGGCTAGGCATCAGTCAGCAGGTGGAGAGGAATTACATTGTGCATCACTTGTTTTGTATATTCTTTTATCATTATTATCCCTTTCTTTTCTGTCCTATTAAATGTCTTTATCTCAGCCCACAAGTTTTACCTTTTTTCTGATTTTCTCCCCCCTCTCACCGAGGGGGAATGAGTGAATGGCTGTGTGGTGTTTAGCTGCCTGCCAGGTTAATCCTCAACACATGCATAAGGCTCATTCTTTGAAGAAAGGACATTTTTTTCCCATAACTTCAGTAGACCTAGGATCAGATTCCAGAATTCAAACTCATAAACCAGAAGAGAACAATTTATTTTTATATTCATTCTGTTAGACAACATAGATCAAGAGCAACTTTAAATCTTGTGAGCTATAATAACAGCAGCAACTTCTAAATAGAGTTCTGTCTCCTTTATGTCTCAGGTTGCTTACACTTGCTATAAAAATTTACATGGGAACCAATAGGAACACATTTATTTAATATACATTAACATTCTCACACCTTCAAAGAACGCTATAAAAAAAAAGAATTTTCATGTTTTAGCATTCAATGTAAAATGTTAAATTTAAAACCTCCTGAATATTACTCAAATTCTAGTAATATCTAGTTTACCTTACCACAGTCCTCAAGGCTCCCTCTGTCAGCAACAAAAGCATGCGCTTTCAAAAGGAATGTGTCCCTTTCTATTTATCCCAGGTATTAAGATGTCAGACAAATTGAACAAATTAATCTTTGGACCACTCCTTTCCATCCATTGGCTGTAGAAGGAATCTAGACAAATTAGCTTAGGCTACTTTTAGGTGGCTAATTTAGGATTTAACTTTATAACACCCCTACTTGCACTTCATTATTCTTTTTCCATTCTCTACACTCTTGCAGAAACTATTTCCCATCCTCTGTTACTTTTTGGTAACATAGCTTTTCTTCTTCCATCTCTTGTATCTACAGCAACTTTTTAGTTAATATCCACCTGAGCAAACTCTCAAAGCATTTTCTATATCCCCTGAAAAAAAGAACATTCTTCTTTTTCTCTTAATTTTTTCACTGCTTTTCTGGTCAAGTGGACTCAAGAATTGAAAGATAAGTATGGCAATGTATTTGTATGCTTTTGAGCCATTTCATCAACGAGTGCCTTTATTCTTTTCCAAGCTTGTGCTATGAGAAACTGCACAGGAGAAAAAAATTACCTGCTACAAGTTGAATATCCAAAACAAAATCATTTTTATTGGTTGAAATGTTTATAGCTTTTATTTTTTTAATTAGCTTTTAAATAACAGGATAGTAGACCTGAGGACTCAGCTGAGGTCCAAACTAAAGGTCATTTGAGTACAAAGATTTTAGTGACACTTACATACGAAATTAAAAGAAGTAATACATGCTGGTGATAGAAAAAAAAAATTATATTACTGTTATCTAGGGTGATCTAAAGCTGTAAGGGCTATAACATTGTAATGCAAATAATAACCATAATATTTGTCAAATATCTTCACCTGCAGTTAAGTAGCTGAGCTGAGTAAACTGCATTAGGGTTTGGCTTTTTTCTTTTGTGCTGTGTAAATCAAGGGAAAGTGATACTGTCACTCTTCACAAGCTTACATCTAAGAGCTTCTGATATATCTTAATGATTAACTACTTCTATCTGCTTCATACCAGCAAGAGATTATAGGAACACTGTGTAAAACATGAATAGCTGAGTTTTCTCCCCTATAGTCAAAATAAATTGTTTCCTACTACCTACATTAGATAACACCTTTTAATACATCTCCTT
This sequence comes from Phalacrocorax carbo, assembly GCF_963921805.1. NCBI lineage: Eukaryota > Metazoa > Chordata > Aves > Suliformes > Phalacrocoracidae > Phalacrocorax > Phalacrocorax carbo. The sequence continues at coordinate 128,925,371 of NC_087513.1, read as the reverse complement.
TAAATGGTTTTTGTATCAGTCTACCACAATGAAGATTCCCATAAAAATGAAAAGAGACTTATCAATGTTTGCTCAGGAAAAAAACTTCTCTTACTGTCATGGTTTAGCCCCAGTCAGCAACTAAGCACCACATGGCTGCTTGTTCACTTCTCTCCCCTCCCCCAGTGAGATAGGGGATAGAGTCAGAAGAGCAAAAATAAGAAAACTTACCAGTTGAGACAAGAACAATTTAATAATTAAAATAAAACAGTAATAATAAAAATAATAATACAATGAAAAGGAAAATAAGAGGGGGAGAGGGAAGAGAGAGAGAGACAGGCAAAACCTGAAGTGGGGGAGGATATAAAAAACACAAACAAATAACAAGCAATGCAACCACTCCCCATCCTCCAACCAACATCACCAGTCCCCAAAACACAATCACTCTTTCTCTCAGTCACCTCCCCACAGTTACTATACCAAGCATGACATCATATGATCTGAAATGTATGTCCAGCCAGCCCAGATCAAATGTATGCACCTCACCCCAGCAGAGCATGGAAAGCCAGAAAAGTCCTTGACCAGTAGGAGCACCACCTGGCAACACTTAGCGCCTAATTAGCAACTACTTCAGAACAACTAAAACATCAGTGTGCCATCAACACTGTTCCCACACTAAATCCAGAACAGACCACACCAGCTACAGTAAAGAAAACTAACTCCATTCTAGCCAAAACCATGACAGTATCCACCCCTTATTCCACACCATTTACATCATGCTTAGGACCCATACTATCCAATACAACCCCATTAACCACCCCCCGCCTTCACATCCTTTGGTATAATACACAGATATCATTCCCTTAGTTTATGGATGACCCCTGTAAAATGTCTGTAAAATATACATGAATGTCCACAAAATGTCCTTCAAGTTCATTTAGTCCATGACTAACAGTCTTTCAGGGTAGGAGAGATAATGTGTGTTTGTGGTCTTGGATTGCTGCATGCTGAAGTCAGTCCTTGTTCCATCACTGCTGCACCTGGCTTGATTTAATCAAAGCTCATTCTCCAAGAACTGGAAGATTCCTGCTGTGATATCATTGATTTGGCATATAGCAACCACAAGAAACGACATGCAATATTATGTAGCAATTAACATCCTACCATTCAATTCATTGGCTCTTTTCACCCAAAATCAAATCCTCTTGAGGTACACATTGGACTTCTCCATCTTCCTGCATCACCCACCAAGTGCACCCAGGTCCTCAAGCAAAAGCAATCCCACGAATGGGTTTGTCTTTGCCTGAGACAGGAATATCCCAGACAGTTGTCTCCCACATATTTTTTATGTGCACTACCAGGACTTTATCCCCTTCCACAGTACGTAAGGGTTCTGACTGGGCAGGGCCAGCTTGATTGGCTGATCCCCTACTGTTGACTAACCAAGTGGCTTTTGCTAAATGTGCATCCCAGTGTTCAAACTACCCACCACCCATTGCTCTCCGTGTAGTCTTTAACAGTCTGTTGTATTCTTTGATTCTCCCAGAGGCTGGTGCGTGATAGGGGATGTGATACACCCACCCAATACCGTGCTCTTTGGCCCAGCTGTCTATGAGGGGTTTTTTTGAAAATGAGTCCCGTTGTCTGACTCAATTCTTTCTGGAGTGCCATGTTGCCATAGGAGTGTAATATAGTCAATCTGCCAGGCCTCCCCATATTTGTATTTCAGCCATCGTCCCCCATACCACAGAGGCTTTACCCGCTTCGCTTGCTTGATTGGAGCACATGTGTCACATTCATGGATAACCTGCGCAATAGTGTCCGTGGTCAAGTCCACCCCTCGATCACAAGCCCATCTGTATGTCGCATCTCACCCTTGATGGCCTGAGGTGACATGGGCCCACCGAGCTAGAAAGAGTTCACCCTTATGTTGCCAGTCCAGATCCACCTCAGCCACTTCAATCTTGGCAGCCTGATCCACCTGCTGGTTGTTCTGGTGTTCTTCAGTGGCCCGACTCCTGGGGACGTGAGCATCCACGTGACGTACCTTTACAATCAGGTTCTCTAACCAGGCAGCAATATCTTGCCACAATGTGGTGGCCCAGATGGCTTTACCTCTGTGCTGCCAGTTGCTTTGCTTCCACTGCTGTAACCACCCCTACAGGGCATTTGCCACCGTCCATGAGTCAGTATAGAGATAGAGCACTGGCCACTTTCCCCATTCAGCAATGTCTAAGGCCAGCTGGATGGCCTTTACCTCTGCAAACTAGATCAATTCACCTTCTCCTTCAGCAGTTTCTGCTACTTGCCATATAGGACTCCATACAGCAGCCTTCCATCTCCGGTGCTTTCCCACAAGGCAATAGGACCCATCAGTGAACAGGGCATACTGCTTCTCATTTTCTGGCAGTTTATTATATAGTGGGGCTTCTTCAGCATGTGCCAACCTCCTCTTCTGGTGATATTCCAAAGTCTTTGCCTTCTGGCCAGTCCACGATCACTTCCAAGATTCCTGGGTGACTGGAGTTTTGTATTTGAGCCCGCTGGGTGATCAGTGCAACCCATTTACTCCATGTAGCATCAGCTGCATGACGTGTAGAGGGGACGTTTCCTTTGAACATCCAGCCCAGCACTGGCAGTTGGGGTGCCAAGAGCAACTGTGATTCAGTACCAACCACTTCTGAAGCAGCTCGAACCCCTTCATATGCTGCCAATATCTCCTTTTCAGTTGGAGTACACCAGACTTCAGACCTTCTGCATCACTGACTCCACTCCTAAGTCACTAGTGATAGAAAAAGAGGAAACAGCTTCAAACTGTTTCAGGGGAGGTTTAGATTGGATATTAGGAAAAATGCATTTACTGAAAGAGTGGTCAGGCATTGAAACAGGCTTCCCATAGAGGTGGTGGAGTCACCACCCCTGGACGTATTTAAAAGATGTGTAGATGTGGCACTTCAGGCATGGTTTAGGAGACATGATAGTGTTGGGTTGATAGTTGGACTTGATGATCCTAGAGGTACTTTCCAACCTTAATGATTTGATGATTCTATGATTCTGTGAAAGGCTTGTCGTTGCTCAGGGCCCCATTTACAATCATTCTTCTGGGTCACTTGATGGAGAGGGCTTACTGTCAGACTGTAATTTGAAATAAACATTGTCCAAAAACCCACAATGCCCAAGAAAGTTTGCGTTTCCTTTTTGCTGGAATAGCCAGGTGACAATGTGCTTGCCTGGACATCAGCTGAAATCTTTTTGCAAATCTTACAGCTCATTGAGTGATAACGATCAGGTGGTTACTGCCTCATTTATGTTCTGCCTCTTCCTCCTCCTTTTCTTGTGATGGCTCTGCTTCAGAGTGGCCTGCCATATCCACTTCCCCTTCTTAGCGGGAGCTCTTCCCTTACTAAATGAGCTGACATTTGCATCCAGTATTTCTTCTTGTGTATAGGGGTGATTTATACCGGGACCAGTTGGTTCTCTGGATCAGCCACACTGCCTGTTGCTTGGGTTGGAGTAACAGCAATGCCTGTTGTGGGGTTGGAGTAACCAGGGTTCCTGTTGCTTTATCGTCAGATCCAGAGGCCTCCTCTTCCCCTTGAGGGTACTGAATAGTGTTGAACAGGGCTCGGTAGACATGGGCCAGACCCTAGCATGTTGTAGTGATTTGTTTCTCTCTGGAATTGCCAGGGTGACAGCACAGTTTTTTCCAAATATTTTACTAGTTTTTCAGGATTCTGCATTTGCTTGGGGGTGAAGTTCCAAAACATTGGAGGTGCCCACTGTCCTAGATACTCTACCTGTAATATCCCACACATGCTGGCACTTGTAACTCTCCAGCCTCTGGGCACATCTCTCAGTGGTATTCCTAAATAATTGTTTAACCTTAAATAAGACCTGAAACACATTCAGAAGACATAGCAGTAGAACATGCTGCTTTGAACATCCCAAGCGTACTCAAAATCCTCAAGAGCTATTGTAACCAGCCTGGAGGAGAAGGGGAAGGTAAAGGAGCGGGGAAAAGTGTTCCCCTCCTTTTCTCCCCCATAAATTGTCTCTGTGAGGAGAAAAGGTAAAGAGTGTAATTATTAATAGTTTCCAAGAGATGATTCCCAAGGTACAGAGATCACAGCAATGCTGAGTACAAATACCAGGTTAGTCTCACAACCAGTAATTTTATCATATCATGAATCAGTGTTACACAGTACAGCAAAATGATAACCTTAATCCAGCTCCCAAAGGTGATAAACAGCAAGTAAGGTGTTACATAACACAACTCTGAGAACAAGCACAACAATTCTGAGAGCAAATAAACTACATTGCATAATGAAAAAATTATATATATAATATTGTATCATGTAGAATAATAATTATTATTATTATTACTACTATTATTGCATGCAAGTAATCTTATCCAAAGTTCTTCAAAATCTTCTACTAAATAAAGATTAAAGTAAGGGGCAACAGACAGCTGATGTGAACCCCTCTGTACAACTGGGAAGGCTGCTAATTTGGGTTAACAACTATTTATGGAGCTCACAGGAAAGACTTAAGTGGAATAAATGATGCTGTATGATCTGACAGAAATGCAAGAGATTAAGACACCTTTCTAGGCATAAAAAGACCATCAAGCTGATTAAGATCTTATCTGAATCCTGAAGCAATATCATGGACCATCAAGAAATCTATGGCATAACAGCTGTTGGCCTTTTGAAAGAGGTGTTTCATGTCACATCTTAGTGTCAACTTATGACACATCAGAAACAAAATACTCAGAAAAAGAACTGTATGGGAAAGGCTGTCAATAAGGTATCAATGAAAATACAATTCTAGCTATTTCAACACATACAGAAGGCAAAAGATGAACACATTACAGCATGTAAAAGCAAGGAGCTAACTGTGTAGTGATGAGACTATATATTTTGAACAACAGAAACACAAAGGCACTAAGTGTGGATATAGGAATAATGTTCTTTAAACACTGAGTACAGCATGGTATTGGCCCATTAAATGATGGGGCAGTGAAAATAAAGGTATCAATAACTACATACAGGATCCAGTGAGAAGGAGCACTGAAAAACCCTAGGTGCAAGCAGTACAATACGCTGCACTTATTATTGCTGTTTCTACACAACATTATTTGTACTATTTTTAGATTCATTTTTCCAGAGAATCAAAAGAGGACATTCAAAGAAGGGCATAGAAAGCCTGGGTCTATTTTTAACTGTTTGGTAGTTCTGGTTTTGTTTTTTTTTTTTCCTTTCTGCCTTCCCCATCGATATTAAAGATACATAGACTATCTTCCACTATTCATTGTTGAAATAATTAAAGTTTCAGTTCCACACCTGTGGGATGTTTTTTATGAATTGTCATTGTTTCAGTATTATTGCTGAGCTATTGTTATGCCTAATCTCACAATAAAGATTCTGAAGACATATAAGCTTTTAGCTAAAACCCCCTACATTAGTCATTACAATTTAAAAACATTAAACACTACAGGGAGCTGATTTAGTTCCTTCCCCCACCCCCCCCACCCCCCCGGAATGCTTCAAATTATCACTCAAATTTGCTGCTTCTCCTTAGTTATTGATTCTGATGGATGAGCTGTCCAGTCAATTATTGACAGAGTTCTTCACTACGTTTTTTAGTGTTCATCAAAATGAGGGCAAACTGTGTTTCCATGCAATCTAATAGAAGAAATACAGCAAGCAGAATGGATTTGCTTAAGAGATCAGCAGAAAGCAAAATCTGCACAATACACTGAAATAGGTAATGATTATTAAACTCTGAGATCACAGTACCACAAACCCGTTCTATCTGAAGTAAATGGAAATGAGACTGAGCTTGAACCTAATTTAAAATGAGCACAAGAATGAACATAGATGAAATCAAGTTGCTTTGATTATTACTAAATAACAAGACAATAACAAGACCTAAAATGTTTAAAGGATATCCATAAACAATTCCCTGGAATTTTAAATAGAAGACAAACCATTTCTTTGTTCTTTGTTTTGTTATTTGGTGGGTGAGGGAACCAACATAACCATAAAAGACACTGTGGTCGTTTGACTTCAGTTACCACTCTATCAGTACTATTGCAATACAGCAGTCATCCACACAATTTTATCATGTTTCTTAATCATTTATAAGTTCCCATGAGTGTTAGGTAACTTCTTACATTGTGAATATATGATGTAGCAAAGTAATTTTTCTTTACCAGTAAAAATCTGGTGGTTTACTTAGACTATTTATTTATTTATCTATCAAACAGCATTTTTAAAAAAATATTTGTATAATGTTACACATTCTGTCCCAGAAAGTTCTTTGTTAAAATTTAGATACGAGAAAATTTTGTCAGAATACACAGTTACAATATCACACAATTTGACCAGTTCTTACTAGAAATAGTTTGCATGAGTATGGTTATCTTCACATGGAGTTACTTGTCTACTATATGTGAAAGAGATCATGGAGTAGAGTTCATGACAGTAAGTAACAGTTCCTGTATCTGTCTGGAATGTATGATTAATCTGAAGAAGTAGAATATAATTACTGTATTTTTTTTATGTATTCTTCTCTTAATATAACCACACTTCAAAGTTAATCTTATCATCATCCAGAGGCAGATGGAGAATCTAGAAGAGTACTATTGGAAAACTACAAAGAACCAAAGTAATGGGTGTCAGGAGTTGGGAAAATCTGAAGTCAGCTTCCACTTGCCTTAACACTCAATATGTTACTGTTAGTTTGGTCAGAGCATATGTATTTTGCAGAAACTGACTTTTTAGATATGAAAATAGAGTATGAACATGGATAGGAATTCAGGAATAAGAGCTCAGCATGCTCTCTCATAAGATCTTGTACCAGTCACAAATTCTCAAGCATTGCTGCAGCATAATACCAGCAGTAAAAATATCCTGCAAAATCTGCTAGGAGAATTAAGAGCATGAGCAAGACCAATGATTCATATTAAAGAACACTGACTACTAATACCAACAGTTTCAGTGTTTCCTTTCCTTTCCTTTCCTTTCCTTTCCTTTCCTTTCCTTTCCTTTCCTTTCCTTTCCTTTCCTTTCCTTTCCTTTCCTTTCCTTTCCTTTCCTTTCCTTTCCTTTCCTTTCCTTTCCTTTCCTTTCCTTTCCTTTCCTTTCCTTTCCTTTCCTTTCCTTTCCTTTCCTTTCCTTTCCTTTCCTTTCCTTTCCTTTCCTTTCCTTTCCTTTCCTTTCCTTTCCTTTCCTTTCCTTGCCTTGCCTTGCCTTGCCTTGCCTTGCCTTGCCTTGCCTTGCCTTGCCTTGCCTTGCCTTGCCTTGCCTTGCCTTGCCTTGCCTTGCCTTGCCTTGCCTTGCCTTGCCTTTGCCTTGCCTTGCCTTTGCCTTGCCTTGCCCTGCCTTGCCTTCCCTTCCCTTTCCTTTCCTTTCCCTTTCCTTTCCTTTCCCTTTCCTTTCCTTTCCCTTTCCTTTCCCTTTCCTTTCCTTTCCCTCTCCTCTCCTCTCCTCTCCTCTCCTCTCCTCTCCTCTCCTCTCCTCTCCTCTCCTCTCCTCTCCTCTCCTCTCCTCTCCTCTCCTCTCCTCTCCTCTCCTCTCCTCTCCTCTCCTCTCCTCTCCTCTCCTCTCCTCTCCTCTCCTCTCCTCTCCTCTTTTTTCTTTTTTTTCTTGTCTTTTCTTTTTTCTTGTCTTTTCTTGGTTTAAAATTGTATGTAATTAAAGCCATTCCAGTGCATTAGAGATTTTTACTTTGGCATGAAGCACATGCCAGCACAAAAACATGCATATACATATGAGATGACATTTATGTGCTTGCTTTAAATAACAGCTAAAGACAATGAGGAGTTACATTTATGTTTTGCACAGAAATGCCTTTCCAATATCTATGCATAGATACAGACAATATCCATAAACCAACAAGTGGACCCAAGGAGTGCTAACATTTTCAAACATTTAATCATGGGTGTCTATTTTAGAGGATACACTTACTTAGCCAAAGCATGGATTCACTTTTCAGATCCATTTTACATCTGGAGTTTATTTTGAAGGTAGTGAGATCCGCAAGAACTTAAAATTACTGAAAATAATTTTTAAAAATTACTTAAAATTATTAAAAACTTTACATATGTGTTTATGATGTGTATTTGGATGGAAATTGATCTTCTGCAGTTTTATGGCATAGTCAGAAGGATCTAAAGAGGAAATGGCAAAACTATGACATGCAACACTGTGTTACCCAGCGAAAGGAATAATTAGTAAAGTGAAAGATCGAAATGGGTAGTGTTTAATTTTGCTTTAAATTCCTTGAAATTATGGAGAAAGACTAAAACCAAATTTATGCACATCGTGGAGAAATGATCTGGTCACTGCACTTCTCAGTGCAAACTACAGTTTGTGTGCTGTATCCTTTTTCTTGAGAAGAAAATCTATTCAAGTCCTGCACATCCGGTGCTTTGTTTGTTAAGTGAATCAAAATAATTTTAGATTTTAGACATCCAGAAACGTTTTTATTTAATTGGTTGGTTGTGGCTTTTTTTCCCACTGACTTGTGGGGTGGGGTGTTTTTTTTTGTTTATTCTGTGAGTTTTTCTTAATTTCTCCACTCTTTAAAATTTCTCTGTCATGAAACATGAATTTTCATATTTCTTTTATATGTCTTTTCAGGAAGACTCCTTCTTTGTTTGAAAAGTATTATTGTAATTACCCAGCTGTTTAAACAGGATGATGGTCATCTTCCTGTTAAACATGATCAGTTTGGGACAAGTGCCTGCTCGGCCAGTTTTATGTGTTTGATGTACACAGACACACTATTTGCACTCATGTTCTTACACTGGGACATTTGCACAAGGCATGTGGTGCAGGCACCTCACTTAGGGTAAGCAGAATAAATCCCAGGTGAGATACCTATGTGAGAAATTCAAAAGTTTATTAAGTGATTGAAGAATAGCTGCCTGCTATATTACTTAGGGGGAGACCAGTGACACAGAACTTCAGAGACCCTGGCCCAGGTGCAATGTTGGGTGACCAATGATGACCGGAGAAGGTGAAGGAATTGGGAGTCTTTCACAGGCACAAAAGCAGACAAGGGGGACTTTCATTCCAATGCCATGAATATGTGGAGCTCCAAGGAAAGTACCTCTCTGCTGCAGTTAGCACACTGTGTCTTGGGAACTGTTGTTTCTCTGCCATTTCATTATATCCACTTGTGAGAGTTGAAAAAAAATGGAAGAAGGGAATGTAGCCACCTGAAAAAATCACCTTCCTGGGCACCGGGATAATTATTTCAAGTGCAGAGACCTACCCAATGAACTTTAGCATCCAGCATTTTTCTCTCTACCCTGCCAGTGATAGAATCAAGTCATCTGGGAGGGAAAAGCCCACTTTCAATGAGAAACTCCATAGTATTCTCTGCCGTATTAACCAAATCTTTATTAGTTAAAGTTTCCTTATCTAAAGCAGAAGGTCACAGACCAAAGAACCTTCACATTGTGTTCCAAGTATTATTTGGTATAATAATATTACACTAATACTTAACTTTTCATTGTTAGAGTTGTTTAAAAAAACAAAAAAACCCCAAAAAACAAAAAACAATGACAGTACATCAAAATATATTTGTGGGGAAATTTACTTTTCCGCAGAGCTGGAGGTCACTGAGTTTTACAAGACTGTTAATAATTCTGATGGGATAAATTCAGTGCACCACAATAATATAAGTATAAAAACTACCAAATTTGTGCTTAAAGCACATCTGTGGATTTCTTTACCTCTTTCTTCTATGTCTATCTGTCTGTCTATCTATATGCCTATCAGTCAATAATCAATCAATAAATAAATAAATCACAGAATGTAGAAGTTATACAAAGAATAGAGGAATTCAGATAAGGCTGCCTAAGGCTCAGAAAAGAGCATTCTGATCTTTGCTTAACAGCAAATATGATTAAAACTTTTCCTAATGCATGAGGTCTCTAGTTGTTATTAATTTATTATTTTTTCTGCCTTTCCTTTTTTTACCTTTCTTGCTATATGAAAAAAATTTAAACAAATATGTTTATATCAGTATGTGTTGCTTAGTTTGCTTTAATACTGCAGAAATAAAGTATTGGTTAGTACTGAGATATTTTATTTTTGAGAAAAAAGAAATGACCATTACTTAGTATTAATCCATTAATTGAAGGAAAAAAATACAAAAATTAAGGGGTTTTTTGCTTCTATAAATTAAGCTATGCTGCAGTCATATGGTATTCTGAAGAACCAGATTTCCTTTAGCTGATATTTTCAATGAACAGTAATCATAAATTGTCTGTGGATATTCTACCTGACAGCTGACTCTACACCTCATCATGTGTGGTTTGAAAAAATACTGCAACAGCCTTCACTTTTTAACTTTTCATTAGCTTGTTGCAAGAGATAAAGTAACATAGATCTATCGCTCTAGTCAGAATTTCCCCCCCTTTTTTCTGAGCCTCTTCTAGAGTTCTCTAGGTCACCATATTTTTCATTTTCTCTACACCTCTTTTCTCTTCTTAACTTTCAGTAAAATCTTACTGATCCTTGTCACAAGAGTCACTGTTTCTTAGTCCAGAGTTGAAAAAAAAAAAAAGAAAAAAAGAAGGGAAAGAGAGGGTGCCATCTGTTTCTGCAAACAAAGTACAAGCTTACCTGAATAGTTAATTCTGTGGGCCAAGATCTATTTTTTAACATGGAACAAAGTGCAAAATATAAGCATTATAATAAACTATGATTTCCTAAAGCACACCTATTTTTGAAATCATATGTATGTAACGCATTTCCTGTTTCTGCAGAGAAGGTGTATGTCTGCATATATTTATGTTAAAACTACCATCTTGTTTCATTTGTCAGTAGTTTGGAGTACCAGTACATCTTATATTATTTATTCTATCACTACTAAGTTCCACAACAGATGGAGAGACAATCGTACACAAATGGCATTTTTACTGGGCAGAACTAGTAGTTTTTTCAGTAGATTGATGTATTAGGTGTATTGAAAGAGACATTTTTAAAAGCCACTTAAAATAGCCTTTTCTCTGGAAGTCTTATACATAGAATAAATTAATGTCCTACCCCAAAGAAATAAGAAGAGATAGTATACTTAAAGGAATGTATTGAGAAAAAAGTGTTTGCAGACAAAGGTGAAAGGTGTTCTTCTTAAGTATAATATTAGGAGTCCTCTATAGCTCTCAAGAAAAGATTTTGATGTGAAAGGGAATTCTGAGATCCTGTTAGGAAATAAATTACTCCTCAGAACAGTATCTTTGTCCAGGGATATAAATCCTTAGTTACGGAAAAAGTATTCTTCTAGTAATATTAGGCTTTTTTTTTTTTTCTTTTTTTTAACTAATGATTATCAGGAGGTAATGCTTTTAACCTTGCTTTTAGTAGGGATATTACAAAATAGTTTATTAAGATAAAATAAACCAGGACAGATCATGAGTTAATGTAAAGGTAATCTTATTCTATAAATAACTGCTTTAGCCTTAAGAGGTAAGCTGCAGATCTAAAGGAAACAAAGGAAAAAATTGTGTAAAAAGCTCAAAAAATTCATTGGATCTCTTCAGCTTAGAGCAAATGTCTGAGCTAAGTTTTCTAGTTTTGTATGATGATAACATGTAAAGTCTTAATGACCCAGTCACAAAATTTATATTTGTTTCTTACAGTGTATAGCTACACAGTTTCACAGGGAGCTCCAAGAAACATTCTACAACATAACTGGAGCTTAGTGAAACATAGAGGATTTTACATCATGGTGACTGTCAAATACTGAAGGCTTTGCCACCTCTTGCGGTGGTTTCACTGCAAGAAGTACTAGGAGAGAGTAATGCTTATGCTCAAGTCCCTGAGAGATCCTTCTTTGAGGAATATCTGGCCAAGGTCAGAAAAAATGCTCCAGTAAGTCTGACTTCATATTTATATGCAGGTGAAACATAGCACATATAAACATTTCTTACACCTTTGCTTTTATGCACCACAAAATTAAAAGTCCATGTGGGCTTGAATTTTTAAAGCACAAAGGCACAACTCCACATGAAGTAATTCATATCCTCTCATCCTAGTACGTATGACCAATTAATGTCTGCCTTTGATATGTGGAATCCTGTATCTGTTTTATGGAGTGTTTCCTAATGTACTATTTCCCTTTTTAAAATATTAATTGCAAATAATTTATAATTATTATCTGGAAATACCAGAGAAAGATTCAGAAATGTTGAGGAAGATTTAATAAGGGACATTGCACTTTGCTATGCCTGTATCCTTCGCAACTGCTGGCAAAGGTAAGACTGAAGTACTACATGCAACACAGGCACTGGTACTGAACAATTTATAAGCAGGCTTCCTTTCTTCCTTCCAATTGTCTCCTCCACACCTATGTACACTGCCTTGGTAAGCAGCATGCAAGCTATAAAGGACATGGCAGCTGGCATAAATTGCAGGACCTGTGAATGTTTTCCTCCTGCCAGCTAAGGGTACGTGCCTTGCCTATATTTTAGCTTGATGTCATGGACCTATGAGCATACACACACTCAACCTCCAGTGCCACTGCCCTCCCTGTGGGCCTGACAACACAGGATGAAGGGGTCCCTGGTCTGGAAAATCAGAAGACTGAGATCCTGGAGGAGGTGCAGAGTTCAGTGAGCACAGAGATTAGATACAATATGGTGACACTGTTACGATGTCACCACAGTGATAATACGATAGTCAACAACAGTGTCTGCAAAGACACTTGATGTGCTTATTTCGCCAGTTGTGCTGTCAGGACCCACCTTTTTAAACTACCAGGCAAATAACTCCTAAAAACACCTAGAACCACACCAGATAGTTAGGTACCCATAAAAACAAGAGCCAGCTAAGATTTCCAAAGCCTGAAATTTCATGGAGTGTTGGAAACCTAAAGTGCCTGGAGACTTTTGAAAATAATACCATGTGTATCACAGGGATTACCCCATCTAGATATATTTGAAAATCCTTATTTAAATCAATCCCACGTAACCATTTGAAAGTTTCTAATATAACAGTGACTTGAGCTTGGATAGATACAAGCAGTAATCTTCAGAGTATCTTCCATTATTGTTCAGGAGGCAGATGACAGGGCTATGAATTATGTGCAGAGTTGTGACTGAAGCAGAGACCAGTGCCATTCCAGGGCATTATGCAAAAGGTTGTTGACAACAAAACCAAGGGCCTGTGACAGCCAAGGGAAAAAACAAATGCATATTTCAGAGTAAGGGGAAAAGCTCAGAGGGTAGATCTAGAACAACAGCCACCAGTGTTTCCTTTTGCGACACTATTAGACTCTGAAAATAAGATAAACCAAGGTAATATTTTTTCACTATCCAATTCAGATTTAACATGCATTTATTTCAAAACCTAATTTTAACCCCAAAACACCCACTTTTGTTTTTCAGAACTCATATGATAGGGATATGGAGTGTGTCGCTGGAACCTCTGACAATACTGGCTGTAGCAAATGTGAGCTGCCCAGAAATCCTGCAAACGGTATGCAGAGCAGTAGACCTGGATAGCCAGCTGGCATCATCAGTGCACCTTTTATATGAAATTGCATCTCCTGCAAAATTCTTTCTGGTGATTTATGCATTCTCCTTTTAAATGCACTAAATGGTTTGGGAAATGAACCATGTGACTAGCAGAAATAGAAATCCTTTTAGCTCCTTGCAAACACAAAACAGAAGGCCCAGAAGGTGAAGAAGGCGGCAGCTTTCTATGCTTCACTGCTTTACACCTGGCTATGAGAGAAATCAAACTGATGAGCAGTTTCAAAAAAAAAAAAAAAACACAAACCAATTGGTACTTCCTAATCTCTTGTCAGTCTGTAGTGGTAAGGGACAAATATCTTGTTGTTAAATGAAAGGACCAATTCATCAAATATGTAAAATTAAAATACCTAATTTTCTCAGAGCTGCTTCTGTTTCTCTACAACCATGCCATTCTTTTTGTCTCATAAATTAAGGTATTCAGACTTTATTATGTGTAGTTAGTGTTACATACACATTATTTTAAAAAACAAAGATATTGCATGTTATTTGTCTGCTTACTTAGTGATCTTTGTACCTCACTAATGGACTAGATTTTTGTTCTTTCAGGCTATTTTGACAATTTACCATGACTATAAGCAATAGTCAATAACTTTCAGACTTAATATTAGGTTTTCTATTTTTGCTTGCCTTTCTCTATTCATATTGTATCTGACTAATTCTCCTTCTCATCTAACTTTTTTGCTCACCTTTTGTGTTGTTTCCTTTGTATTAGCCCCTACTGGTTCACATTTTTTCCTGCCTGACCCCATCTCTCCTGTCCTCTCATTCTCTTCAACATATTTTCTATGTTTTTATTAAATTGAGATTTTTTTTTTTGTAGTCAAGAGCAAATTCTCTCCAAATAGTGTAAAATTCAGACAATTTCTGAAGGTAGCTCCAATTCAATAAACAACTATGTATTGAAAGAATGATAGAAGAATGATAGAAGGGAATTGAGATAAGTTGAAAGGGAACATTCAAATTTCCTAAATGTAAAGTTTTATTTTACTTCAAAGGTGTTCCTTATGAACTAAATCTTAAGAAGAGTGAGTGTAAACAGAAGTGATATTTCAGGCAGAGGGTGGAAAATGCTTTGTCTTCTAAACAACAACCACCACAACAGCAATAAAATTTATAATTGTTATACATTTAAAAAAAAAATATTATGAAGATTCAAATACAGCTTAACAGTTAATGTTTTTGTTCTAAAATTTTAGCATTTTGCTTTTGCCAAGAGACATGTTTTGCTTTCAGTTCAGTAAATAATATGTTCTAAAATATGTATTACCTGTTTTCCAGTCTTAAAAACACCCCTGATAGTGCTAGCTCTGGTTGCATGATTGAATCTCAGAGATGAGGTTTGTTTAGTTAATTCATGACACTTCAATAAAGATTGATTTTATTGGGAAATTAATTCTTCAGACAAGAAGGCATGCTATTGTCCTCCATACTTGCCCTCTTTTGTGGGTAAAAGCCCAAGAAGAAAAATAACAGGAAAGTATTAGCAGACATGCACTATGGTAGGTCATAAGGAAACAAAATGAAAACTCCTCTGCCTGAAATATAAATAGCTACTTGTCTGAGCTTGGAAATACTAGTACAAACATTTCTGCCATTTAGCTAGTGAACCTGAGATAAAGAGGTCCCTAAGGAATGAGTAG
This sequence comes from Phalacrocorax carbo, assembly GCF_963921805.1. Lineage (NCBI taxonomy): Eukaryota > Metazoa > Chordata > Aves > Suliformes > Phalacrocoracidae > Phalacrocorax > Phalacrocorax carbo. Next base: position 128,910,200 of record NC_087513.1, on the reverse strand, counting down.
CCATGTAAACAGGCTCTGAAAGAACACAATCACAATCAACTGCACCCAGCGATCTCAGAGAAGAGAAGTTTACACATTTCCTCCACTCGTTTATTTGAATAGCTTCTTTGTGAAATGAGGTTCATACTGTGATGGCAGATGCCCCAGCATTCTCCATAGTAGATTGGGAAAGCTGTAATGAGGATTGCCTACAAGAACGCAGTGTCACTGAACAGCTGCTAAAGAGGGGCGCTCACCCCAAACACCCTTGGCCTTCTTAACTTGGAGTCTACTCCAAGAGCTCCAAAGCTCTACTTTTAGATATAGAGCTTGTAAACTCAGAAGCAGTCCTCAAGGCAACTACTCATATAACTCTGATCCTCATTACCTGTACAACTTGTGGGCAAAACCATCAAAGGTTTGATCATCAGGGAATGACACCTTGAAACAAAAATTCCTTAGAACAATATTCAACTGTCCAATTCAATTGGAGCATAGACCCAAGGTGACATGCAAAGGTAACACAAATGCGGGTGCAACTTGGAGTTAATTATTATTTAGGAATTATTTGAGTTTTGGGATGAAAACTAAAATGTTAGATTAAGCATTGTTTTCTTTTCTGTAATGGATATGGAATCAGATTAAAACAAGTCTAATATGTTGTCTGCAACAAGTTCATTTCAGGAAATTATCCTAACAGTAAGTTCTCCTGTGGCATATAAGTATTCCAGCATTCCTCATAGCAGAAAAATTATCTCCAGCATTGCCACAGCCTTCCTCTAGGTGTTCAGTTTCTCCATTTGTTCCACAGGGATATAGATATTTATCTCCTTTTTAAAGCATTTCAATATGTTTGATTCAAGTTTATAAATGGAATTCTGCTTATTCCCTTAGCTTCTCCTTTGGACTCTAATCTATTCTTACTTCAAACAAACATTTCTACCAAAATTTTGTCATTGTACCGTTGCATATTATTTCAGCAGTTCTTCTACTTTTATGAGCCTGAGATAAGGAACACAAAAGTGTCAAAGGTCACCAGTGTGGACACAGCCAGTGTGCTCTAGAAGGGTGTAGCCCTTAGCAAATGGATGCAATCCAACAGAGGCCATCTGGCTTCAGGGCCAGGACTGACCTTCCTTCTGTTAACAGTACAGACATAATGATGCATAGCTAAAAGTGCTGTGGTACATCACTACCTGTACACTAAGTCATACTCAGTATTATTCTCTTTAGTTGTGACTGCTTTGGGGATTTTTTTTGTCTCTTATACTGAAAAAATAAAGTTTTGGATAATGTAAAGCAATGCTGCTGGGTGCTTTTTTACTTTTTTTTTTTAATTAAAAAATTACAGAAACATACTAGGTAAAAATCATGTACTTAATTTGACACTAAAATCTTTTGTTTGGTCTGTTTCACTTGGTCATTTATGAAATTTAAAAATAATAAAAGGGATTAAAGACAAATCAGAAGCTTTTTATATGTTTATAAAAACATGGAGCTCAGGTCCTCAATGCATTTTCATCACAGTTTTGGAAATGGAAGTGTCCTTTAACTACAATAAATACTATAATGTTATGGCCACTCAATTTCTGAGAAAAAATTTTTGACTGAAATTTTTCAACCTCTGGTTTCACAAGTTCATAAACAATCTACCCTCCTCTCCAATTTTCTGTAAAAAACTATTTTCTGAAAAAAAGTTACTCAGTTATCACAGTAGTTAGCAGCAGTGACACCAAGTTAGACATTGGCAAATCAGTGTGAGTCTAAGTCGCTTAATTTGTATGTTAAGATGAAAAATAAGCAATTTCTCTCCTGTATGTGTAATTCACAGCATTTCTTTGAATTTTTTAAAATAAATATTGTGTTGCAAAAACTGCTTATGAGCCCACTTCCAGCTAAATAGCTGTCAATGGAAGACCTAAAGTAAGGGAGCATTTCTATGGTTTTTGTCTTTCAAATTCTTCCCCAGTTTAGACCATGCTCATCTGGAAACTAAACATGTTTACTTTGCTGGAAACACAGAAATATAGCCCAAGAATTTGGCCTATTGTTTTATTTTTTCAGGAATATATATTTCATATTTAAATGGTTGTATCTCATTCAACTCTCCATCTAAACATCAGAAATAAAACTTAATTGAGATATCTGTGTTCTCTCTAGAGTCAGGGGAACCAGACAGTGGTTGTGTCCAGCCTATAGTGGCACACATACAGACAGTGAACCCTAACCCTCCTGGCCACCTGGCATCTGTTGCATGCCCTGGGTATGGCATGAGAATATAGGACTGTTTGAAAGCACAAAACTCTGTAAAAAGTATGGGAATTTAACCATAACTGTAATGAACTTCTTTCTGAAAACACCTGAGTTTTTCTACAGAGAGGGCCTGTAGGTTTGATTCAGCAGATACTCTGGCAGTGACCAAAGGTACAAGTAGTATCTAGATTTTAGCAAAATCAACCCAAAGTCTGGTTTGAGATGTAGCAGCATACATGAACAAGCACCTCTCCTTCTAGCAACTCTAGAAATACTTCAGGAGATTGCATCAAATTGCATGTGTTTTTTAAGGAGATTAAATTGCCATGGAATAAGCCTCATGCCAAATGATAACAATTTAGTAAAAACGTAGCTGGTTTCTCATGTGCCATTTTTACTATGGGAGTTTGAAAAAAATAAAAAGAGGGGAATGTTCTATTGGCAATGGCTGTAAAGTACATAAATTTAAAATTTTCTTATATTCAACTCTAAAAATATAATCTAAATGGCATAGGTTAGAATCAAAATACAATTTCCTGTCCCTGAGGATGGAACCTCAATGAAATATCAATATACGGGCAATTCATATTATTGCAGCGTAGATCTCTATTCACTTCAGTGCTTTTGCTATTGAATAATTGTCATACCCTAAATGTCACCTTGCCCTTATTGTTATTGGTGTCTGTACTTTGTCTATACTAAGGTTGTTAGTTCAGTGCAAGAGAGCAAAGAATATCACATGCTTCTTCTGTAAATATTGTACATAACTTATTTCTCTTCTCTGGAGACTTTACCTCTGTTCAAAAGCCAATCAAGCTGCACTGCTTGGTCTGCGATTTCTGCACAGCTATTTCATTAAAGTACTCGTTCAGTTATACAACAGGGGTCCTATCTCTTAAAACACCCTTTGAACCTAAGAATTCTGGAAACTTATCAGTACACTGTTTTCTTTACCCAGCCAAACACTGAGAGCCAAAACTGAGATACTCCATGAACTTCCAAAGTTTACTGTTAATTTTCTGTTGGAGGAGGTTGGAGGTGATACAAAGTGTCCACTAAAATAATTTAATGATATATTCAGAGTCCTTTTATTTTCTGGCAGTATAAAAATAGTGTTTCAGTGGAAACAATTATTTTATATTGTCTACTGCAACCATTCATGTTGTACATATGCCCATTTTGTTTTGTAATTCTCAGCATGAGTTCTATGGGCTTTACCTTTCCTGAATTTATAACTATTGAATGATATTGTACAAATATCCATTTTATTCACACTTCTGGTATTGGCAAAATGATTAAAATTTTATTAGATAAAGCAGCAAAACATAATTTATGTTCTGTTGTTTTTCTGGCTATTTAAAACTAGGCTGCTGATTGGTAGGAGAATGAGATGAGGCAAAACATTAACAGTCCGTTAACTTTGATTTATTAATAAATATTCACCAAAGATGCTTTTCTCCATTCAGAATTGGAATAATGAGTTCCTGTAAGATTAAAAGGCTTTTAAGGAGAAGAATTAAATATGATAAGAATCATTTGGACAGACCCACTTGACTCCATACATTTTCAAGATAATACCATTTTAGAAATTCTTACTATTTTTTATAATGGTAGCCTTCAATTATTTAAAAAGAGATTTTGTAATTTTTAGGTTTTGTTTCTGATGGATTCCTGCATTTGATTTTCCTGTAGAACACAATGTGACACACATTTAAGTCAACCTTATTTTACATTCTTCCAACTCCTCTGGGCTCAGGGGGAGGTTTGCTGTGGGTCGTCTGTAGTAACATGCATGAGCACTCTTTTGCTATACAATTTAAGTTGCCATCTGTTGAAAGAAAAACTTTTATGCACTTGCCTTTTTTATTTTTTAAGAAAAAAGTCTGCACAATGCACTGAATTAAAAAGAATAAAAAAAGACAATACTGGAAGTACAACTGTGCTGACATTCATCTATTTATTCAGTAAATTTGGACATTCTTCTGTTTATGGTTTGCCATGAACAAGGTATGATCCTTAATCATAGAATCACAGAATTGTTTGAGTTGGAAAGGACCATGTAGTCCAACCCCCCTGCCATGGGCAAGGAGATCTTTCACTAGATCAGTTTTCTCAAAGCTCTGTCCAACCTGACTTTGAACACTTCCAATGATGGGGTAATCACAACTTCTCTGGGCAACCTGTTCCAGTGTCTCATCACTCTCATTGTGAAAAAATTCTTCCTTATGTCCAATCTAAACCTATCCTCTTTCACTTTAAAACTGTTGTTCCTTGTCCTGCCTGTCACTACAGGCCCTGGTAAAAAGTCTTTCTTGAAGAGCTGTCTCTGAAGAATAGCCACAAGCAGGTTGAAAACTTATGGGTAACAATTAGAGACTGAGACAACAAAGGGAACCTTGTGGCTGGTGTTTACTACAGGCCATGTGATCAAGGGGAGCCTGCTGATGAAGCCTTCTTGTTCCAGCTACTGGAAGCATAGTACTCACAGGCTCTCATCCTGCTGGAGGACGTGAACCACCACTACATCTGCTGGAAAAATAGCACAGTGAGATGTAGGCAATCCAGGAGATTCCTGGAGTGCATTGAGGATAATTTCTTAAGCCAGGTAATAGACAGCCCTACTGCAGGGGATGCAATACTGGACCTGTTGGTCACTGATGCAAGTGAGCTAATTGGTGAAGTAAAGATTGGCGGCAGCCTGGACTGCAGTGATCATGCACTGGTGGAGTTCACAGTCCTGAGAGATATGGGTCAGGCAAAGAGTCAGGCGAAGTTAGGACCCTGAACTTTAGGAAAGCAAAACTCTTCAAGCTGTTAGTCAATAGGACCCCCTGGGAAACAGCCCTCAGGGACAAGGGAGCAGAACAGAGTTGGCAGATCTTTAAGGATGCTTTTCAGAGAGAGCAAGAGCTCTCGATCCCCAGGTGTAAAAAATCAACAAAGGAAGGAAAGAGAATGGCATGGATGAGTTGAGACCTGCTGGACAACCTAAAGGACAAGAAGGAAATACACAAGCAGTGGAAGCAGGAGAAAGCACCTGGGAAGAGTATGAGCACATTGCCTGGTTGTGTAGGAATGGGGTCAGGAAGGCCAAGGCATGGCTGGAGCTGAACTTGACAAGGGACACAAGGGATAATAAGAATGACTTCTACAGGTATGTCAGCCAGAAAAGGAAGGCAAAAAAAGTGTACACACACACACACACACACACAATGGACAAGACTGACAAACTGGTAACACCAGATGAGGAGAAGGCTGAGGAACTCAACAACTATTTTGCCTCAGCGTTCACTGGCCACCTCTCTTCCCACACCTCTTAAGTGGATGGACAACAAGACAGGGACTGCAGGAGCAAAGGGATTTTGCTCCCACAGTAAGAGAAGATCAGGTTTGTGACTACCTGAGGAACCTGAACGTGCATAAGTCTATGGGATCTGATGAGATGTATTCCAGAGTCCTGAGGGAATTGGCTGACGCAGTTGCCCAGCTACACTCCATGATATTTGAAATGTCATGGCAGTCAGGTGAAGTCCCTGGGACTTGAAAAAGAGAAACATTGCACCCATTTTTAAAAAGGTGGAAGGGAGGACCTTGGGAACTACTGTCCTGTCAGCCTCACCTCTGTGCCTGGGAAGATCATGGAACAAACCCTTCTAGAAGGTATGCTAAGGCACATGGGGGACAGGGAGGTGATTCAAGACACCCAGAATGGCTTCACCAAGGGCAAGTATTGACTGTCCAACGTAATGGCCATCTATGATGGAGTGTTGTCTCTCTGGATTTCTGTAAGGCCTTTGTCATGGTTCCCCACGACATCCCTCTCTCTACATTGGAGATATATGGATTTAATGGATGGAGTCTCTGGTGGATGAGGAATAGGTTGGATGGTCACAGCCAGTGGGTAGTAGCCAACAGCTTAATGTCCAGATGGAGGTCAGTCCTATATTGGGACTAGTACTGTTTAGTATGTTCACCAGTGACCTTGACAGTGGGATTGAGTGCACCCTCAGCAAGTTTGCAGATGACACGAAGCTGAGTGGTGCAGTTGACATGCCTGAGGGATGAGGTGCCATCCAGAGGGTCTGGAACAAGACTGAGAAGTGGGCCCATGTGAACCTCATGAGGTTCAACAAGGCCAAGTGCAAGGTCCTGCACCTGGGTCAGGGCAATTCCTGATATCAGTACAGGCTGGGGGTTGAATGGATTGAGAGCAGCCCACCTGAGAAGGACTTTGGAGTACTGGTGGATGAAAAGTGGATGAGCCAACAATGTGTATTCGCAGCCCAAAAAGCCAACCACATCTTGGGCTGCATCAAAAGAACCATGGCTAGCAGGTGATTCTGCCCCTCTACTCCACTCTGGTGAGACCCCACCTGGAGTACTGTGGTCAGCGCTGGGGTCCTTAGTACAGGAAAGACATGGACCTGTTGGACCGAGTCCAGAGGAGGGCCACAAAAATGACCAGAGGGCTGGAGCACCTCTCCTATGAGGAAAGGCTGAGAGAGTTGGCACTGTTCATCCTGAAGAAGAGACGGCTCCACGGAGACCTTACTGAGGCGTTTCAATACTTAGAGTGGGCCTATAAGAAAGATAGGGATAAACTTTTTAGTAGGGCCTGTGGCAGTAGGACAAAGGGTAATGGTTTTATGCTAAAGGAGGGTAGATTCAGACTGGATATAAGGAGGACATTTTTTACAGTGAGGGTGGTGAAACACTGGAACAGGTTGCTCAGAGGGGTGGCAGATGCCCCATCCCTAGAAACATCCAAGGTCAGGTAGGATGGGGCTCTGAGTGACCTGATCTATTTGAAGATGTCCCTGCTCACTGCAGGGGGGTTGGACTAGGTGACCACTAAAGGTCCCTTCCAACCCAAACCATTCTATGATTCTATGATTCTATGATCTTTCCTATAAACATCCTTTATATATTGAAAGGCCACAATAAGGTCTCCCAGAAGCCTTCTCTTCCCAATAAAAAAAATAATTAAAAGTTTTACTTTTCATATCTGTATATAGTTTTCACCATTTGATTAGGAAAATAGACAGTGAAGGCCAGACAGTTGTTCTGCGGACGGAAATTTTCCTGAATAATTCTGGGCAATTATAGAGATAACAGGGTCTGGTCTATGATAATGTGAAACCCCTGTGGTGGGCTGACCATGCTGGCTGCCAGGTGCTCATCAAGCTGCTCTTTCACTTGCCCTCCATCAACAGTGCAGGAGAATAAAATATCACAAAAAGTTCATCAGATACATTAAGCACAATGAGGAGGTAAGGACAGGGAGATCATTTACCAATTATGTTTAGGGCTGTTTAGGCCTTCAGATTGTTTTTAATCTAAGTATCGTTTGACTGGTACCTCTTCACTTCAGTAAAGAGAAGAAAAGATGAAGAGAAAGTTTTTTGACTTGCAGTGAATATAAGTTTTCTATTAGATATTTAAAAATACTGAGCTTTTAGTTGAATTTGTATTATTTAATAATATATTAAACCCAGGGAATATCACAGAAAGCATATTGGAATTAAAAGAATCATCAGAATCAATTTACAACTGTGGCACAGGATAAGGATGTCTACTATCCTTTATATACATCTAGGATTTTAGTGAAAACAGGATCAACTAAGAGGGTAAATGCTCTGACACAAGGGTGTCATTTAGAATTTGACTCTCCAATGGTGCTTAAATAATATTAGTTCGGAAAAAAAAAATTCAGTGGTTATGGTTGCTTCTTGCAAAACACTGTTTGATCTTTGTGTAACTGCAGATACCCTTTAGACTTCTGTCCTCACAGTTATTTTGGAATCTTTAGGAATCTATCCTTTATTTCAGTTGTTAAACTTTCTGCAGTAGCTCTGAACAGTATCATAAAGGTTGTACTATGCAACCTTTGTGCTAGATTGATATTGGATTAATAAATTATAAATAGATTAAAGATCTTCATAAAGCTATCACAGTGATGACCCTTGGGTATGCTTCTTCAGTTGTCAGTGCTGAGACTGGGGTAAATTGATAGCAGCAGATACAGAGACATAATAAGTGATACACTTTCTGTAGTAAGTGATAACTTTTGCACTCACTATTTTTGATTTGCATCTGCTATAGTTCTGATCTAATCTCTTTTATGAGTATATAGATCAATTATCCATAGGCATTTCCCTCCCAAGTAATTTTCCTTAAATATCTGTGCTGGTGGTATCACAGGCCACCTCCATGGAAACAATTGTGATGATATTACAAAGTGCAAGTTGTGACATCGCTAAGTGGATTAACCAGGAGGAGGAATGTTTGTAAACAGAAAATGAAGATCTAGAAAACAATTTAGTAAATTATAGTAAGAAATGCATAATATTGTCTATGTAGTAGTTCTATGTACTAGTGTTCAAGGACTTTTTTCCGTCAAGAAAGTTAATTTTTAAAAAAATTTTGCTGGAATATGATGGCAGCTCTTTAAATTAAATCACTGTCAATCTCTTTCAGCTGACAGTGTAAGCATACTTGAATAGCTTTAAGCTACAGTACCATATGTTGCAGTTAGTACAAAAATGTAAATTTCTCAGGAGAAAAAATTCCCTCTCTTAAGGTGCACAGAAAGAGTGATTTCATTCCTGATATTGTTGTCTTTATTGATGTAACTTCTGACATAATTAGATTTTATGAACCCTATAAATACATTCCCTTCTCAAGTTGCATTTTCTGATGGAAATTTGCTGTAAGGAATAAATATTTCTATTCCTTTCATTTGTACCTTTACCATATAGCTTTTTTACATTTTTTGTTGTTCAATTCTTGTTTCTGGCTTCATCATCCCACAACTTAGAAAGAGAATTACATCACTACAAATAAACTGTTTTTCTCATATTTTTCTGAACATCATCAGACTCTTCTATGGGCATTGCATGCATACTCTTACTCTTCACCTAATTAACTAAAGCTTTATTTAAAATTTACCATTTGCCCTGTGGGTTTTTTAGAATTGGACATGTAGCAAAAATGAACAGCCCCTCAATATTCATGTCATACATTTATTACTGTCTTGCACACAGTCTTTTATCTATTTGTACTTGATATATGAAATGCCTATCAGTTCCATTTGAAGAGTAGCTTCTACTTTCAGTACCAAAGAATGTAAAATTTTCTTGTATTTAATTATTTACTCAAAGCATATTTTAATGAAAGTTTGTCAATAGAACTGATTAAACCTGTTTGAAATTCTACTCTAAAATTGTTCATCTGGATGTCCAGAGTTATTCATGCATGCTTTTTAATTATTATCAGTTGTCAGAGCACCCAAAACAGCCCAGAAGAGAATTATTGGATTGCCTTTTGCTTAGGCTGCATCCTCCAGCCTATTCCAGGAACCTGGCAAAAGGTGTGTTGCCGTATAAGTGATGGAAATAGTCACAAGTTCCCTAATGCCTTATATTTGTCATTTTTCTCTCTAGAAAGGGTATTTAGAACTGCCACAGGAATAAGCAAAGAATTTTATTTTGACAATTGTTATGCAAATTTTCATTGTGGCATTGTCTTTTCTGTACCTGGAAGAGAAGAATTCTGAAAAGCTGTAAAGTCAATATAAGTTGCGCCAGTGTCAGCAAGCATACCTATTGCAAAATGTGTGAAAGCAGTAGGATGTAGCCTGAAAATTAATATGTTCTGAAAAACCATCTCAAGTGAAATATTCTTATAGATGTAACCCATCAATATTAGTTTAAGCTGCACAGAAGGTATTTTTCCAGCAGGTAGTCAATGCCCTTTAGGGATTATTGGAATACTGGGAATATTGCTGTGGGATATTGTTATGGGGGCTTTGGTGGTGAGGAGAGAGTGTGTCCAGACAAGAGCAATGAAGATGGTGAAAAGTCTAGAGAACAAGTCTTATGAGGAGTGGCTGGGGGAACTGGGGTTGTTCAGTCTAGAGAAGAGGAGGCTGAGGGGAGACCTTATCACTCTATAGAACTGCCTGGAAGGAAGTTGTAGTGAGGTGGGTGTCAGTCTCTTCTCCCAAGTAACTAGTGATAGGACAAAAGGAAATGGCCTCACGTTGTGCCAGGGGACATTTAGATTGGGTATTAGGAAAAATTTCTTCACTGAAAAGGTTATCAAGCACTGGAACAGGCTGCCCATAGAGGTGGTAGAGTCACCATCCCTGGAGGTATTTAAAAGACGTGTAGATGTGGTGCTTAGGGACATGGTTTAGCACAGGACTTGGCAGTCCTAGGTCAATGGTTAGACTTGATGTTCTTAATGGTCTTTTCCAGCCTAAATAACTCTGTGATTCTATTCTATGAAATGTATGAGAAGTTGAAGGTGACATTAAACACATTCAAACACATGTTGATCATTGTATCAGGGGCTGTGCAGAAGACATTGTATTCAAGGAGATAGTGATATTGAACAGGCCATGTCTGTTCTAATGGGCCTTGTACTCAGGTCTTGAAAAGCCCATATGTTAGTAATACAATTGGTAAGTTATAAGATCTTTGGGAAAGGTAAACTGTACATTGATCAAAGGGTGGGATGTGATGACTCTGACTGGGGGACCACTGCACACTGAAGATTCAGTGACCCACAGAACAATCCAGGCTTGTGCTGCGCTGCGCTGCGCCTGTTCCCAGTGTCTGAAGGGACATAAGATTTGCTATCCATGTAAGTCTTCTTATTCTGTCTTATTAAAACAGATATCTTACTAAGCCATTTGCTGTTGAGCCTTTCTTATTGATATCCAGAAAAAAACAATGCATTATCTCCCTCTCTCCCTCATCTTAATCTCTCCTCCCCAGTGCAAAACAAACATACATGTATATCCAAGAGTTTCCAATAAAAGTATTTTGTGCATAATAAAACTGGCAAATATTTATTCCCTTGTGCTTTGTATGATAAAAGTGAGGCATATATGGTGAGGCTGTACAATGTGAGTGCACAGCAGATCAGGAAAGCTATCGGACAGCATATTTCCTGAACATCCTCATACTGACTCTATTAAGTGAAGCCAGTTTCATGGGCTTTGGGACAAAGAAAAGTTCTCCTTCCTTGTCCACTAGTAAACATCGTCTTGGACCCCAAGGCTTATCCAGACCCAATGTGATACAGCTAGGCTACTGTGGCTCCCAAGTCCAGCCAACAGTGGCATGTATTCCTGGTAGATGCCCATCCACACATGGTGCAAACATGGTCAGCCATAGAAACCAACATAAACAGAGAGTAGTGCCTTTACTGGCACCATGTAAACATGGCCAACATAGCACAGACCCTTTCCTCCTTGTTGTGTTAATAGGTGAAGAAATTTGGCAGAAAATAAACCCCCTTGCAATCCAGCTGGTCACAGGATCACAGAATGGTAGGGGTTAGAAGGGACCTCTGGAGATCCTCTTGTCCAACCCCCCTGCTTGAGCAGGCACACCCAGAGCAGGGGGCACAGGAACGCATCCAGGCGGGTTCTGAATGTCTCCAGGGAAGGAGACTCCACAGCCTCCCTGGGCAGCCTGTGCCACTGCTCTGGCACCCGCACAGGAAAGAAATTTTTCCTCATATTGAGGTGGAACTTCCTGTGTTCCAACTTGTGCCCATTGCCTCTTGTCCTCAGATGTCAGAGGGGCTGGGAGTGGCTGGGCTTAGATCCTGAGTGATACCCAATTCAGCACTGTTAGCCTGTGAGGGATTCACTAACAGTACAGTCACTATTAGTCTAGCCGTGCCTGATAACGCTTCATGGCCAGATTCACTAAAGGTGAAATACAGGTTCCTGTTAGTCCACCAGGGATTCACTAACAGTACAGTCACTATTAGTCTAATTGTGCCCAATAAATCTTCACGGCCAGATGCACTGATAGTGTGGTTTATTGAAGCAACAGAAATACAAGTTCTTATTGGATTGCAGGTGATAAATACACTGTCTGCAAAGCATGTGCAAGTACAAAGCGCTAAAACACAAAACACAAAATAACAAGCCTGTTCTCTAAATTTCCTGGGGAACCACTCCATAAAACCAAGTGTTTGAGTCTTACCCAACAGACATCCCTATGGGGGAGAAGAGAGTTTCAGCCCATTGACTGATCCCAGTAGTCTGAGATGGTATCTTCTCTAACATCCCTCTCTCTTGGGGTCATTTTTATAGGTGGAACTTGAGTAACTCTAGTCATTCATATTTTCATTATTGGTTGGTATAGAAATTCCTTGCTTTGATTTAAAGGTATAGACTAAGAGAAATTCTGAGTGCATGCTCAGTGAGAGGTGGTTGTACCTTGGAGGCAGGTAACTTTGGACTGGAGGTGTGTATTTTAGTATTATAGTATTATAATGAGGTTATAATGAGCAAAGGTCACCCACAGGGCACAATGCTACTCTGCTGGTCTGGGCATTGTTCACTCCCTCCTCCAGTTATCTCCCTTAGATTAGGACACCGAGCTCCCCCAGTGTTCCTAACATCTAAGAGTGCAGGTGGTGTTGCTTAGGGGACAATCACTGAACCAATTTCCAGTGTGCCAACCGCATTCCACTCTGGAAGTTAACTTTTGTGAAATGTGGATATAACTTTAGCCTCAATAATTTCAACCTCAGTAATCTCACCCCCAGTAATCATTCCACACTCCTTTCTGGCTGATCAGGGCTTAGGTTCACTTAGTGAAGAATATACACACCCTAAAACTTTTACTTCACAGCCACAGCTGCATTCACAGACACCTGGAAAATTATGACATACTCCAAGTGTTTTCATACCCCTGCACAGATCGCTATCCCTTTACCCAGCCACTGGCTCAGACCTGGGGTCTTTCTGAGTGCCTCCTCTGACTTGCGGGTTAGCCCAGCTCTAAGTTTGCTAGCAAAATAGACACATGCACGCATACAAGCACACATGCAGAACTGAGAGATGTCACAGCAGTTCACACAGAAAATTGTTAGGAATGGATTTTAATAAGAAAACAAGACAGCCTGCAGTGGTCAGGTGGAGGGTTCAACCAGGCAAGTGAATTGATCTGCACCTTGCTCTTGCTCACCTGGTCCCATTCATCCTCCTTCTTCTGCACTTCCCATTCTTGTTCTTCCTCCATCCATGATGGCCCTTCCCTTCCTTCATCCTTGTTTCTTCCCAGGTAAAGAGTATATCCCTAATTAAATAGTCAAAGGGTTGTTGCATCCATACCCCAAACTGCTACTTCTGATACAGTTACCCAGGGCATTCCAGCCTCATATGATATGAGAGATATAGTAACACAGCCAGTCAAGCCATCCTTGCAGGTTATGATTGGTGAGGCCACTCTGGTGATGAAGGAATTCACTCCCCAACAGGTCTCCAATTCTCTCAATTACCCATGGGGTTTGGCTGTCTCTTACCTCACTCCCCCTTAAAAATCTGTGGAATCCAACCATTTCTCATAGTGAGACCCACAGCAGCTTCTTACTCATATCTCCAGCAGTTTCTCATGATCAGTTCACTTTTAGCTAAACCTCAGGCCAGGGCTTAGTCATCTGCCTATGTTCCTTACAAATTGGATGTGGACTCTGCAGTGCTCTGCTTAATTTTAACCCTCTGAGAAATAGTTTTAGAAATTAATGAACATACAGATTTGCATCTCTTGATATATAAATTGTCTTTTTAGCATTTCACATTCAGAGTCAAATCTGTATTTTTCTGACATGCAGTGGTCTATTCCATCAAATATATTTTCATGGAAGAACTACAGTATTAACACACTGTTAAGCAAATTGCATAAAGTATTATTATAGATATAAATATAAATAATTTTCAACTGACATATAGAATTAATTTTCCTCTGCCTTATAAATCAGCTTTGATTAATGAAAGATTAAATCTTTGAATCTTTATCTTTAGTCATTACAAATGAGAATATATATACCTATATTCACCAAGAATGGAGCAACATTCATAGGAATCAAATTATGTATGCCTATATACTCTCCGGGCAGTTGTTTTTTATGTGTAATTATAGTAGACAAGCAAAGTTAGTTTCTGTTTATGGTAAAGTCCAATAAGGCCTAAGGCATTAAAAGTTCTGGGAAGGGTTGAGGCAGAACTTTTAGACTGAGAATAATCTTAAGAATTTGAGATTTATAATTTTTTATACATTTTTCTGGAAATAAATATCAATTCCGTGTTTGTACAAGTGAACAAATGATCCACAGCAATTAAACCTTTATTTGTCTAGCAAAATAGGTGATACAGAGAAAACGTGCAGACTGACAAACATAACCAACAGATCAAATGCTGTTAATGTATTAAGCTCTGCAGCCTACATGATTTCTTCAACAATTTTTTCTGTATTCCATTACTGAAGCTGACCTCAAGGGTCATGCCTTTCTGAGCATTTCTCCAGAGGATAAAATCACATTTGGAGTGCTACCAATGATGCTGAAATAAAGTACTATTATCTCACATGGACTTTTGATCACTAAAATGTACAAGATTTGAAGAATAAATAAAATAAAACGTGACATTACTGGAAACAACTCAGGATTTTCCAAAATGTCTATAGCAAAATGGCAGCATCAGAAGCCAAGACTTCAAAGGATGTTTTAGAGCTTTTTTGGTTTTGGGTTTTTTTTTTTAGTTTAGAACAGAGTGTGTTTGGTAGCCTTTGGGCAGTGACTAATAGATGTTTACTGAACTTGCCAAAACGTTCTAAACCTAGCTATTCTCTAGGTTTCCTTTTCCATTATTTTGCAATTAAAAAACCCCACTTTTATTTAATGTAATTCTTCTTTTCTATAAGCTAGACTGTTTTCTTTTTGTCCTTCCCTGGACAGATATGTTAAATAACTTACCATCATCCTCTTTTTAATCATATTTTATATGCTAGAAGACCATTATCACCATCTCTAACTCTTTTCCCTTTTTTTTTTTTCAAGCTAAATTACATTCCTTCAACCTTTCTGAGGGGTCTTATTTTTTGATCAGTTTATTTGGGTTGTTCCTCTTCTACGGACTTCCATCAGTTGTGTTTCTAAAAATGCTCTGACCTAAAGCAGATGCACTATGCCACTAGAAGCCTTATTTGGGAAAAATAGAGCACAAAATCATACGTTTTCTGTGCTCTTCATCCAACACTCCTACAGATTACACTCCACATTAAGATTTGGGTTTTTTGCATCATCTTGTCTTGCACATTCTTGTCTCACATGCAGTTTGCAATACATTCCAAGTCCAACATCATCTTAATTTCCACTGTCTGGTCAGATCAACATTTCTATTTGTAATTTTGACTATAACCTTCTACAGTCTAGTTCTTTGTACTAGTGCTTACTAAATTACATAGTGGTGATTTTGGACATTTTCTTCGATTAGGTAGAAAGATTTTGAATTTGGATATCATATATCATCCCCCCCCCCCCCCCCAATTCTCTATCCTCTATAAGTTTATAATTAATTTAATAATTTATTCAGGTATTTTTTTCTGGACACAAAATCAGACTCAGTGGTCTATAATTCTGCTGACCCTGCTTTTCTTCCCTTTTTCATATAAGTACTAAATTTGCCTTTCTCCAGTCCTCTGGGACCTTCCTCCTCTTCCAAGAAGTCTCAGTGCTAATTGCAAACAGTGCAGACACTACATCACCTTGTTCCTTCAGTTCTCCAGGGAGCATTTCATCAAACCCTGACAACTCTAATATCTCTAACTTTCCTCTGACTGTTCACTCACTACTTTATCCTTTACTCATCGTTTGATAAAAATTCACTTTGCTAAATTTCTGATTATGGTTAAGGTTTTTTATTTCAACAGAAACAAAGAAACCACCTACATGCTAATATTTCTTATTTTGTCTGTTATTTGCTTGTGTTTGATATATAATAGCTTATCTGGTAGTGAATTTTTTTAGGAGAATAACATTCCTGATATTATTCTGGATACCCCATTTCAGCATTAATATTTGATGACTGGATTAGATTATGACAATTCATGGCAGGACATGAAAGATTAGCTCAATAAATATTTTGAAAAGCCATTAAGTAACATCTCTTTTATATCTTTGGCTTCTCTATTAACTGAAAATCACCAAAAAGCACCAGACGATCCAGGAATTGTGCGACTGGTTATGCTTTTTCTCTTTAGTCTGAGATAGTATTCTTAGTTTGGTTAATAAACTGGTAAAATGAGGGGGAAAGGTTGTGTTTTGGGGTCCTGGGAGAGAGGCTGATGGTGTACAGAGTCAGAGTATGGAGACAAAATAATATGCTTGAAAAGGGACAGTGGGAGTACTTGGGGACACTGTGTAGATATCCATTACCCAGGCAAGATGAACAAAGTGATGGAACATCTTGTTTTGAACTAGGTCTTCAGTGACACATAAAGTGCTTTGAGTACCTCAGGTAACATTGCTTAGGTGACTTCCAGGAAACAAGCTCTCCTCTGGTACATCTCCATTTACATATGTACATCAAGGAAGAATAGTCAAGTGAAGTATTTGGCGGGCCAGAGAGGAAGCTGTTCACTGTTTCACTTACCAAAGAGCCTTTTTCAGTTGTTCTCTCCAGACTCACTATGAAGTCTCAGGGGACAAATAATCCTTGCCTGTTTCCGACAGAAATTGTTTTCTAAGCATTGGACACAGACAGTATATAGAGGAGTATTTTAGTCATTCACTTTGAAGTGATAATGAGAGGGGAGCAATGGTACCTGAATTGGCCCCCATTTGTCTCAGCTGAATGGCATCTCTGCTCTATTTCTGCAGCGTTAAAGTCATGATGGACCTACATGATGAATATAAAATTGATTGGTATGTAAGTGACATTTTCTATGTCTTTCCCAGGGAGCCATTGCCATGAACTAAAGCTTTGAATGCTGTGGCTTTAATTTTTAGACTCTGTTCAGTTACTAAGGTTACCTTAATAACAAAGTGATTATATTGCTTTTAAATTTCAACACTACCTTTAATAAAAACCATTAAGCTTTTGAGTTTTGAGCCTGTGAGGGACAGGATATATGGCTGTATTTGTGCACTGGGAGGAGGATCAAGATCTAGCTTAAGCACAGACCGGACCTAATACTGTAAATATATCCTATCATTTTCTTCAGTAGAGTATATAGCCAAAAGAGGTCAAAAGATGAGAAGACTGGGCATTCTCTTTGGCACCTTAAGCTGTTGTTTCACTCACAATTATTTATCTTTTGTCAGCATCCAGAGCTGAGGATTCTGGTCAATCCCTGCATATGTACAAATGTTTCTATACTGTCATTTTGTTGCAATTGTCTCTATTAGCTGTAGTAGCTAGCACCTTAAAATAAGATAGGAAATCTGAAAGAAAGATTTAGGAAATTGTTTTGGAAACAGCTAAACTTTCTTATGTGCTCAAGTAACTTAAAAGTGTTAAGGCTCCCAGGAAAAGTCAATCAAAAGTAGCAGTTTAAGAACTGTATGTTATCTTGTCTCTTTTTTGTTTTGGGACTATCTTTCTATAATGGGTCAAACATTTATGGCGTATTAATCAATATAAGTGGTGAAGCGCAGATCACTGCAGGACAAGTATATATTATAATGATCAACTTAAGCTATTAATAATATTGTCATTTTGGCTTATTCAAATGTAACCTAGGTTCCATTTAGTGAAAGGGTCCTGGAAATTTATCACAGTGTAATTAAAGTGAATGAAAGAAAGAAATGCTGAAGGTGGTGATAATAAGCTATCAGGAACATCTGGCAATTATTCCTAGCTTTAAAGATCTTTAGCACTTGGTGAGTGTACCCCTTGCTGCTATAAAGCAAAATGAACAAGTAGGCTCTAAAGATATGCTGAAAAGTGAAGTAAAAATACAGATTCTCTTTTCAGTATCTCATTAAAAAACACTGAAGTTGTTTTAAGAATTTCTCCCTAGATATATATGAGGAAAAAATAGACCTTGATGTAAATGAGATTCCCTAGAGTCATCATCACTAACAGAGCTAGAGACAGACCCAGGTATTTCAGGTTATCAACATGCAGAGAAACTCTTACATTTGTGAACAATGTGCTGAATCACGACTTTATGCTGTGTTTTTCATCATTGTTGTACTACAATAGGAAAGACTACAGTCAATAGGAAAGACTACAGTGACCAGTGGGAAATTATGCTGATGATATCCCTCTTTGTTTTCATAACTGGTTTGCTCTCGTGATATTTTTCAATATTTTCAATATTTTCAACAGAAGAGTTCATAAAGCAAACATCACCATTTTTAATATAGATTATAATATTTTTTAGTTCATGATTCTTGTTTTCTCTCAACAATAGAACTTTGTGATACCACTAAATGAGTTTTCCCAGTTCTCCTCAGGTTGGAATGTATCAAAGGAAAAAACTTCTCAGTTTACATAATTTAAACCAGATTGGGACTGAAACAGTTTCTTAGTGTATTAACAACATACAGTTATCCAGCAGTCAGTGAACTACACATACAGGATCAACATGAGTAATAAAACAGAAGAGCTGAAATACTAGAGGCAGGATGTTAAATGCCTACAATGTTTATAACACCTTTACCTTATCCCAAATTCATCCCCAAAGGCCCTAATCATGCCAAAACACACACACGTGCATATACAGGCACACACACAGAGTTACAGGCATACCTCCTCTCTAGCAGAACACATGCATTGCCAGTAAATCCCCAGCCTCCTGGAAGTGGGGCTGCCCCGCTTGCATACCCCTCCTGTGGGAGATTTGGGAACCTCAGCTCCATGCATTCAGTTGTCCCTACACTGTGGGGAGCAGCCACATCCTGGGGCATGACCCTCATAGCATGGGCAGGGAGGCTGCTCCCTCTTGCCTGGGCAGGGGCTGTGATGCTGCAGGGTGAATTCTGGCCATGCCAAAGCAGATTTCACTCCTGTCATTTCTGCTCCAAGGTCTCTTCCTCCTGTTACAGATTTTCATGCTGGTTTTATACTTTTTGTCAGGCTAACTCCTCCTTTGTATCAAAAGCCTTATAATTGTCTGATTGTTTTCTAATCCTGCTGATGGTCGTCTTCCTTTTTAAAATGATCAGGTTTAGGCAAATGGATTCAGACATTTTTGAGTATTCAGTCCAGACATACACACTATTTCTACTCAAATTCCCATCTTACCAGGTTATCCAGGCCAATTATTTGCCAAGGGTGGGCCATACAAGTACCCCACAGAATTTAGCCCTAAACTGTTAACTTTTGAGAACCAGTGAAAGAAAAAGAAGGAGGAAAAGAGAAAATAAGATGTTTTAGATCTGCTGAAAATAAAAGCAAGTTTATTATTTAAGAAATATTTATCTGCAAACACTCAGTTGCAAACTCTTAATATTTAGCCTATAGCCACTGAAATGAATGAGGTTGTACATCCACATCTCCTTAGCAGAAGCCATCCAAGAAATGTTTTATAAAAAGAGTGAATACAATTTTGGAACTAGGAAATACATATCTTTTTCATCTTCCAACAGAATTTCAGAAAAAAGCATGCCTGCTGCCCAGTCAGTTTCCACAACAAACTATTTTTTGACAGAATCTTCTATCCCCATCCTGAAAGTAATGGAGACTTTTTAAAGTCTTTGTCTGAGACATGAAGAAACTCCCAAATTTGCTGCCTAACAAAGTGGAGAGAGAAATTATCCATTCAGGCACTACTTATAAAAAGCTTGACAAATCTGTCAAACCTACAAAGAAAACAGACTTAGTGGCTTATGGAAGACACTTTTTGTACTTCTGGAATCAAGAACTGACTCTGGGATTTTTAAGTGTTTTAAGTCTGAACTTCCTCCCCATCCAAAGGGAATCTCAGGTCCTGTCAGAAAGGACAGAAACTGTATCACTGTCCCATTAAAAATTTAGGTAGCCTTGGAAGGAGTCGGTTTTCTTTTCATCAATGGATTCATGCTAATCCTGTTTTACATTAATGTATTATATAAAATATTTAAACAATAATTCTTCTTGGGAAACTAGAGCTGTGAGACCATGCATACCAGAGAACAAATGCATATATGAAACAGCCCATTGAAAGAGATTCCAAGGTATAAATTGCCTGGGAAATGGGAAGAAACTGATTTTAACACTGATGTTGCACCTGCACTATGGGATAGGTCTGCTTCATGGAGCATCCTGGCTTGTCCAGATCAGAGGAGCCAGTGGAGGATCTTTTTCTTTTCCTCACAGGGCACGTGAGGGATAACATGCTGTTAGATGCACTGTAGTATTCAGGAAGTGTTTAATGCATAGACTCTGGACAGGACCAGGGCAGTGTAGAGTCTCAGAAACTTTAGTTCAACACACAGAAAGATTATTCCCTTAATGAAGGACCTATGCATTTTCTTAATATTTCTTTAATTTTCTACTATTTCACAATATTATTTTTCAGCCTCTTTCACACCCATATGCATTAATTACCAGTTGATACACTCACATTCAGGAGGCAGGCAGGCTATCTGAATGCTGCTCCTTTTTTACTGCATTGCTCTCCATTGTCTTCATTGTTAACCAGTGTCAAACACCCTGCCAGAATTTGCTTTGCTGAGATCACACAATCTAATTTGCCCCTTTTTTGTTCTATTATTACAGTCATTATTTCTCAGCTAGCTCAATGCATTTAAAATAACTGATCAGCTGTGTTACTTTACAATTAAGTAAAAAACTAACCCTTTACATCACTCATGGACAATAAAATAGCCTTGTATCAAGTTCACAATTTATTGCTTGTTTATTCCCCCTTGTTTATTTGCACTTGTTTATCTTACTGTAGTTTAAAATTCTTATTTTACTGTTTACAAATTATTTTGGTTTTGAATCTTTTAACACTTAGACCCCTCTTCCTTTGGAAAGATTTTTTTAGACCATCAGAGTTTTTTCAAGACAATTGTATTCTGAGCCCCAGTAATTACACAGCTCTCCTGATAAAAGTCAGTGGCTTCTCACAGGGAACTTTTCTTTTTTTATGTATTATACATGAAATGCTGTAAAAAAAATGTTAACTGCCGTATTGTTCTTTGAAGAGAAAATCACATAAGGAAAAAAGCATACAATAAAAATTCAAAGAAAAAATTGCTATTACGTCCTATTAGCAGGTAAGTGTAAACTGCAGCATGACTTTAGACACTAGCATACTTGGACCCAATCTTATGAGCCTCTGAGCATCTTCATTCATTCACCTTTCTAACAGAAATGGGAAAGGTCATTATAGAAGCTCTGGGGTTCCAGCAGAACCAAAAATAAACACCCACAGAAATAAACTAAACTAAGAGGGTAACAACTTCAAAACATAAAAGCTATGATGAATTAAAATATTTGCAAAGTGGTTCTGCTCTGTAGAGGAAGAACTTTGACTTACAAGCTTCATGTCTGAAGATCGGGGTAAGGATTTGGCTATAGTTCCTTTCTATCAGCATTGCATTTCTTTGTACAGTGTTATTTCAATCCGCTTTTGTATGGTGCTAATTGACATTAAACAAGCGTCTGTGTTTTAATAAATAATTTAACTTTTTACCACTGTGGAGAGAAAAAGTTTTTCAGCACTTAAACCAAACTACAGTTTTCATGAAATTCCAGGAAAACAACATAACCTATATTGTACCTGAGTTACCGAAGCAATTAAGTTCCAATCACAGTTTTGCTACATTTTCTTATAAGGTCACATCTTTTTGGTTTTTTAAGTTATTTGATTACATGCTCACAGTAAATTTTTTCCTGAAAATGAAACCCAAAAAAACCTACTAATTGCAAAGCCTTTAAGAAAGCGATGATTTAAACCAGCATATAAACAACGGAATAGTTAAAAGCAAAATATCCCATCTCTTTTCTGAAAAAATACAGCAATATACCAAAAATTACTCTATCACAGAGGATACCTTTTTGATGATGAACTCTGCAGTGTAAAACCATTCAGAAAAACTTCTAAAATCTTGATTATTAAGAAGGATTTCATATGAGATGTGAGATGTACTCTTCACTGTTCAGAAAGTTAGATTCACATAGAAATCAAATGTAGTAATCCCTACATCATTACACCAATTTCTGTTTTTGAGGGTAGTAATAACCACTAACCTTTCATGTGGCTAATTCACCAGACTAGGTTAATTCATTTGTAATTTTCTTCTCTTTTGTATTGGTATTTCAGTGACTTCTTACCACTGTATTCCCAGTGGTATTCTTGGAGCAGATGCGTTTCTTTAATAATAGAGCGCAAAAGATATTCTAAGAAATTTTTTACTATATACGGCCATACCTCTTATTTAGAAAGTGGAATTTGGTTGCCCCGTTCATTTTAAATCACTGTCTTTCTGTGATGCAAGTTGTAAACAAGTTGTGCTGGAGAGCTCATTTCATACATATGCCTCAGGTGCATCAATTCAGACTGCAGGCGCCAACCGATCTTCAGAGAAACTTTGTTCTCCAGGCACTAGTCTGCCAAAGCTCTTTGTTTGTGATGAAACACACAAGAGAAGCTGCTTCCGAGAGGATGGAAAAGAAAGTAAGAAGAATATATCTTGGTGTAGGTTGATCAAACCTCTTTCCCTTCACCTCTAACAGAAAAGCATCTGAATGAAAGATGGTTTTGAAATGTGGACAAATGTATTTTGAATGTTAGAGGATTGCTGCCTGTGGTAAAAGCCCAGTCCTCTGTAAAGAATCCTGTGTGCAGAAAAGCAGACATTTTTTCCTCATCTCTCTATTCTGTCCATTCTTTTGAATAAAAATGGAAGTGTAGACTGTAGCCTAACATTTTTAGGCCTTTGCTGGCTAATTTCCAGATGTTCTTTTAAAATGAAGCAAAACCAGGAAAATGTCAAACCACGAAGAAGATGACTTATTTTTGTTATCAAGAGAACAATAAATGTGCTTACTATTTATACATTATAACATCTGTTTTGATTGTAATTGCCATAAGCATAACTGGGAAGAACAAAAGGAATCATAATTACTGTTACTGTAGTTGCAGTTTCTTCATGCTATTAAAATGCATATTTGTAGATGATATTTTGATAAGACAGCATTGCAAAAAATCACACCTGTGTTGAAGGATGGGTGTCTTTATAACTGTGATTATTTTCTTCTATATTCCCTTCCTTTCACACCTTTCCCTGTGGAGTTCATATCAAGTAATCTCTGTGAATTATAAACAGTGAAGTGTTGTGTTGTTGGCAGAGGAAAAAAACCTAATGTAATGTTAGAGTGAACCAACTCACATCTGCAAGGACAGCCAACAACACCCAAAGGATGCCTTTTCCTTCCTGGTCTGTAGAAGACCCAGTATACCAATATTTTCTCACCTGCCTCACAGAATTAGTTACAAGTACAAAGACAGTGCCATTTAGAAATAGCAAGAGAAGCTGGAACTACAAATAAGCACACATATAGTAATTATTAGCTAAGGATTACAAATTTGTGGTCTCAGAAGCCATTTATCAAGAGAAAGAAGAGCTGATCTGTTCCTGTTTCAGTAATATGTTCTTGGGATAGACTGAAGTGTAAATTTTGATCTGAACCACATATTCTTTTGGAAAAATAAAAATACAAGCCATTTGTTCAAACAGAAATTACACTACAGACAGCTGCTTATTTAAATACTTACTAAAGATTCCCCAGGAACTTAAACAAAAATGAAGGAAATGTAAATATATTAACAGACAAAATATGTACTCAGTATTGCAATGCCTTACTTAATCTTCTGTATCTTACAGTTTTATTCATATACATTCCTGACAAAAACATCATGCAGCAGCTAAAATTTACATGATTTTTTATTGTTTACCCTAAAGGAATACTTAATTAGAGATTAGCATTGGCTTTTAAGGAAAGTGAGTAATACGTTACCTTGGGTTTAATATTGTTAACAACTCGGAGACTGTGTCAAATTTACAACATAGTATCTGGCTAATACTGACAGTAGCACAACCTCTTTCGAACCTCTTGAAGCAACTGTCATAGGTGTCAAATATAGCATATTTTGCTGAGAGGGAAGGGGGGGTTCTGTTACCTATCACCCTACAGTTACCTCCAGGAAGGTACCAGGCTTATCTTTATCCCTTGTGTAGACTTTCACCACTTTCTTCCACTTGTAGGCTTTTAAAATTTAATCTGTGAACAACATGCCATAGTTGGATTTCATTTCATTTATACTTTGCAAGCATGTGCTTGGTTTGTACATGTGCTGCTTGCTTTAGATCATATTGTTGATATTCAGCACTTATGCAGGGAAGTATGCTTCCTGAATAGCTGAATATGAAGTGTTTTCTCTAATCACCAAGTAACAAAAGTATGTCTGAGACATAGGGTTAACCAGTTTACTTTAGTGTCACAAACATACACTGAATGAAAAGCACAACACATCCTTCGCCCAGGTCACTATAATTACAAATTCAGGGAGTCAATTGTAAATATTTCTTCCTGTTGGACTATTTGTTCAGCACTACCAAAGGATCACTGAGACCCCACCTGGAGTACTGTGGTCAGCTCTGGGGTCCTTAGTACAGGAAAGACATGGACCTGTTGGACCGAGTCCAGAGGAGGGCCACAAAAATGACCAGAGGGCTGGAGCACCTCTCCTATGAGGAAAGGCTGAGAGAGTTGGCACTGTTCATCCTGGAGAAGAGACGGCTCCACGGAGACCTTACTGAGGCATTTCAATACTTAGAGTGGGCCTAAAAGAAAGATAGGGATAAACTTTTTAGTAGGGCCTGTGGCAGTAGGACAAAGGGTAATGGTTTTATGCTAAAGGAGGGTAGATTCAGACTGGATATAAGGAGGACATTTTTTACAGTGAGGGTGGTGAAACACTGGAACAGGTTGCTCAGAGGGGTGGCAGATGCCCCATCCCTAGAAACATCCAAGGTCAGGTAGGATGGGGCTCTGAGTGACCTGATCTATTTGAAGATGTCCCTGCTCACTGCAGGGGGGTTGGACTAGGTGACCACTAAAGGTCCCTTCCAGCCCAAACCATTCTATGATTCTATGATTCTATGAATATACTTAAAAGTGAGGTTCTTTTCGTTAGTTTGTTTTCCAGAATGGGAAAAACAGCCACGTGGCTTGGATTACTTGCTTTGCAGCTAAATAACATAATTATTTTTCTCCCTATTGGAAAGTTACTTATCAAAAGGCATAGTGTTGCCGTTCTGCTATTTCCTGAAGCAGCTTTGCTGTTGGTATATATCAACATATACCTATAGCAGGAATTTTAACAATCCAGTCTTACTATGTAGTAAGTTTTAACAAGGAGAGCATAAGCAGTACTCAAATTATTCCTATTATTTCAGGTCAGCATACCTGCTGAAAGGAGGAGGGGTAACAGTTTTAAACTGAAAGAGGGTAGGTTTAGATTAGATATAAGGAAGAAATTCTTCACTCTGAGGGTAGTGAAGCACTGGAAGAGGCTGCCCAGAGAAGCTGTGGATGCCCCCTCCCTGGAAGTGTTCAAGGGCAGGTTGGCTGGCTCTGTGAGCAACCTGGTCGAGTGGAAGGTGTCCTGCCCATGGCAGGGGGGGTTGCAATCAGATGATCTTTAAGGTCCCTTCCAACCCAAATTGTTCTATGATTCTGTAAGTGTGTTGTAAATATGTTGTATGCTGGTATATTTGTAGGAGTCTTCCATCTTCTCCTTAGCTGTTACTCTTATGGTTCAGGTTCATTTTACCTTTGAGTCTTTTGGTTACATTTTGATTTAATTCAGTTCCTAACAGTTCACAAGCCTGTGTTTCCTTTCATGCAAACTAGAAGCAGAAGGAACAGAGTTACCCTCTGGTAGCTATTATATGCTGAGGTCGTCTTTAGATGTAGGCTCAGCATGCAGCAGGGGTACACATCCAGTTTCAGCCACTGTGAATTTCACCCGCGTTCACCTATGGGCCTCATTACCCTTGCTAACCTTTTAGATATATATTCCTCAAGTAACAGACCTTTAGCCTTTAGCTATTGTGGGACAGATCTCATTAATTTCTACCTCTATGCTGTATCTCCTGCACCAGGAACTTATTCACTCAACAACCTCACTCAGGAAGCTTACTAAAGCAAGATACATGAGTCTCCTCTTGGGGAGCTGCAATGCACTGATCAGAGAAGCTTTTTATTTTCTGCTTTGTATGTTCATGCTGTTTCATACTAAACCAAACTGAAAGTCTAAAACATAGCACAGTCAAGGTGCATGATCTATTTTTGCCTGCATATTGCAAAGCCTAACTGCTTTCGACCTTTTTTATCCACTTCGATCCTTATCAATTATTTTTAGTCTTAGTAAAATATTGACTGTACAGAGCCTACAAACATTAGCTAGAAATATGATAACTTGGGTATTCTTCCTTCACATCTGTCATGGTTTTGACTGGGATAGTTTTAATTTTCTTCACTGTAGCTGATACAGTGCTGTGCTTTTGATTTAATATGAGAATAATGTTGATAACATCCTGATGTTTTAGTTGTTGCTAAGTAGTGCTTACACTAGTCAAGGACTTTTCCAGCTTCCCTTTGCTCTGCCAGGTGCACAGGGAGCTGGGAGGGGAGGGGGCACAACCAAGACAGCTGATCCAAACTGGCCAAAGGGATATTCCATGCCATATGATGTCATGCCCAGTATATTGACTGGGGGGAGTAGGCAGCGAGAAGCAGTGATCACAGCTTGGGAACTGGTGGCATCGGTCTACAGGTAGTGAGCAGTTGCACCACTTGTTGTTTGATTATTTTTCCCCCCCTCCCCAGTTTTTGCCTCTCTCTGTCTCTCTCATTATTTTCCTTTTCATTATATTATTATTGTTATTACTATTACTGTTTAATTTTTATTATTAAAATCTTCTTATCTTGACCAATTATTTTTTTTCCTTGGGCTCTTCCCATTCTCTCCCCCACCCCCAATGGGGTGAGGGGAGTGAGGTTAGCATCTGTGTGATGCTTAGTTGCTGACTAGACTAAACCACAACAACATTCCAGTTTATTTAACAAGGATGTGTTACATACAAGTATGTTAACTGGATTCATTTTTGTTACACTTACTGCTTAATACTGATGCCTTGTTATTATCTAAACATTTTTATGTGTATTATATACATTTCAAAGCAATGATAGAGTATACATAATCCAAGGCCAACTGTAGCTCACAAATTATTACCAATGTTTGCCCTTTGTACTCACTGTTAATGATATGTCCTCTGAGTGTCTTACTCTAGTTATAATTTCTTCTTTTTTTATTGTTTTCTTACTTAACCTGTGATAAAATGCTTTCTGTAAGTAAAGGTGAAAGGTCCAGGAAGTAGCAAATCATTTAAATGGACTATTAAATAGAATAAAAAGTAGTTCTAAACTGAAGAATCCAATGGGAATTTGTCACAACTGAGGATTCAGCTGTTGCTTTTAAGATTTATGATGTTCTTTACAAAGCAGATTACAATTGGTAGAAATGAAAAATCAAAAGTCTTTATCATACTCATGTCAATTATGTAAAAAAAAATGAATCTAAGGATATACTACAATACCAAAACTGAAGTTGCAAATTATATGTTTCTTAGTCTATCTGCATTTAACGATCAGAAATACATCAAGAATCTGCATAGGTTACACTACCAAAGGACTTCGTATGGTGTTATGGAAATAAAAATTTCTTATATATTTCTATCTACCATTACATCACAAGAAGGTTCAGAAGTGAAAAAGTGAGTGGAAAGACATTTTCTAATTTATCATAATGTCTGCTATCATGATGTGTCTAATAATGCCCTCTAGAACAAGGTGGGGTATGGCTGTAGTTAAGAAATCAGTAGCCCTGGCTCAACTCCACATTCCTTACTCTTGGGAAAAGTCAGTTTCTCTTGCGGTCATGTCTCCTCATGACTTACCTGTGTCTAGTTTTTCACTTTTCCCAGACCCATCTTAGAGCTAGGCCAGAGCTAGAAAGATACCTAGCATGCGTCTATAATATGTCTAACCTGATTAGAATCAGAAATGGTTGAAGTTGAGGTCACTCCAATAATCTGAATCTGCACATCCATGTTGTCCTTGCAAGGAGCCTTTGCACTTTGCCTTAGTTTGCTGGCATGTTTTTTATTGTTGTTTAGGGTTTGTTTTTCTTTTGTTGTTGTTTCCTTATTCTGTCCTTAAAAACAGAAAGAGTTTTCATTTAAGTATATTGAAACTTTTCAATGAAGATATCTTGTCAGGTGTGATAGCTAGCATATTTGAATATATGACGACAAAAGAAAAAGCCATTTGGAAATGACAATGACACTAAACATGAAGAAAATATATGAATTTATATAATAAAACTTACAGAAATAGGAGGGCTTTAAAGACTCTTGTGATGCAAAGTGACAAACACAATAGCTTCAAAAAGAAAGAATGAGAAAGACTCTAAGTAATATATTCTCATTTGGCTAGATGTCTCAGATGATGTTAAATGGCATAATTTCAACAAAATCAATGAAGCTGGTCTAATCTGCATCCTTTCAGTTGAGTGGAACTATACCAGTTCACACCAGCTGGGAGACCAGGCTGCTCCAGCAATGGCTTGTCCTTGGTTTTAGTATTACGGTCAGCAGATCTGCTTCAAGTTACGGTCATTCCAAGAAAGATGCTAATTCATTTATTAAAAGAAGGCCAGAACTGTTTAATATGGAGAGATATATGGAAGTGCTTTGTGGCAGGTATCCTTTACAAAAGGATTTGTATGCATAATTGAAAAATAAGGATATTAGCATGACGAAAAGAACTTTAGGTAAAGAACACATAGCAAAAATAGAGTAATAGAAAATGACAGTGAAAATATGGACAAAAGAGGCCAACTGAGTATCTGCTAGCAAACATTGATAATTCATTTGATAATTCCAAGACTTCTGGGAAGCAAATGCTGTTCAGTTGATATGCTCACAAATGGATTGTAATTACTCTTCAGTAAACAAAATGTAGGGAAAATGTCAGAAGATGCCATAGTGATGCATCATCTTTCAGCATGAACATTAATTTTTGTTTATTTATTAAAAATTCTTCATGTTATAGAGAATCCTATCATTTGGCAGGAGCATTAGATTTAATGAATTAGGATTTGCACACGTCTATTTAGTATTTTAGCTGTTCTTGTACATGGAAGCCTGGGAACTGATTGTTTTTGCAACAGCACTGGGAATCCAATCTATCTCCTGGCTTGGCAAGGCCTTTTAATGTAGCTCTCAGCAGGGGAAGACACTGGGCATGTTTTCATAGAAGCTACTCCTATTATTAGGCCTTAGACTTCCCTTAGGGAATTATTCACAGCATAATTAGTTACTGAAACAAGAAGTCTTCTCAGCTGCTTTCAGAACAAACTCCAATCTGGTGATTGATAAGAATATGAGAATTTGGGGAAAGCTAACAATAGTAAACCCCTTTAATTAGGGGGGAAAAAAAATAGAAAAGGCTTTGAGCCGTGCCTATGCTTTTCATGTTCTAAAACTTGTTCTATATTTTGTTTGCATAATTTGTTTTAGACCAGATATGTGTTTAAACTGGGTATGTATTTAAATACAACTGCAAAAATTAATAATTTATCTTTAGCATCTAAAGCCCTGTGGCCTGATTTTAAGCTTTAATAAAGCATGGATTTCTGCATGTCTGCTCACCCTTGTTCATATTCAAGCATTCTTGAACACTTATCTCTGAAAACAATCTTGTACTCAATTAGAAATACTGGTTTATATGTTTGTAAAGAGACCCCCATATACACCTACCTTCTGTTTACAAATAGGGTTGGTTATACAGTAAATAAAAGATTTTAACTGGAATACTATTCTCCTAATTACTTGATGACTAGGTATAAAATTTGAAGCTTTGAATTGTATGCCAAGGATAATACTAGGTTAAATGCAAAATACTATTCTGTTCGTCCCAATTGTACATTAGAGAATGGCTGGCTGAAATGTATTTTCTATTTCTTATAGTGGTTTTTTTGATTGCTTGGAGTTAAAAAAGTATAATTCCTACATATCTTCTTTAGAGACATAACACCCAAGGCTTCTTATGAATGGAACAATAGGACTTCAAGGACAGTGAAATATTTAGTTATTGTTTATTGTGGGAACTGTTGCAGACTTTGAAGAAAGGTTATTTGTTTTATAGCAACAAGCACCCTAGAGCTAACATTGTTGTTCCTCTTCTTTTTTTCTTTTTGAAATCACAGCCAAATATTAGCAGACAATATGTGCACAGAAATGCCAGCGAATATAACCAAGATCCCTAATCAGAGATGGATTTTGGTATGAACTGCTGGACTTGTGTTGCAAAGCCATGCCAGGAGTCAGAATGGGGCCTTCGTCACTGTACTATTTGCTCAGACAAACTTAGTCCCCAGTCAGAGAGCAGGAGAGCATGCTCCATGCACCATCCTCCAGGCATGCTTTGGGAGAAGGACACATGAGACGAAGTCCTGCAACCTTACCACCTTTCCTAGCCATTGGGTGAGAAACACGCAGTTGCTCAAAACTGACTTACATAAAAGCCAATTTCTTCTCTGTAAGCCAGAAAATGAGAATGGAATTGAGAGTGTTGCCACCCAAGGTAAACCCTTTTGTTTCTAACTGCTTCCTAATACAGTGACGCAGCTCACTTACTATTCCTTTCTAATATACCTACTCAGACACTGAGTGCTTCTGCTCATGAAGAGTATAGTTGACTTCTGGAGGAGAATGATCACAATATGAAGTGCTGTAAGTGGTATATATAGGTCCTCAATTTTCTGTATCTAAGCTTGCCTCCATTTTGTAGATCTGAACTGCCTTTAAGTATGACAAGTTACAAAATACACAAGATATATTGTGACAAAAAGCACTTGTGATCTGTAAGTGGCTATGTTTTAGAGCATTAGACATGTTTTGTTAAATATTATTTGGTTTAAAAAAAAACTCTGCTTTTGCATCAGATCTTGTCTTCCACTTGCTATGGGGTGGTTGTATCCAGGAATACATGGAGAAAGATTTCTGCTTCTGAAGCTAGGCTTTACTCCCTGCCATAACATCCCGGCTGTCCATAGGATAGACCAGGTGGTGTAAAGACCCTTTGGCAGGAGCGATGGGTCTGTCAAGCCCTTAGGATTCCATCCCTGTCTTTAATCATTCTCCTGTTAATAAATATCAAAGATATAGGTCAAGGTTTTCCTCTTGTTCTTTTTTTGATCACACAAACAAAACTCAATTAATTATGACCTGAAAAATTGTTTTAGGGTATCGGACTTCAGGACAGAATCTTGCTGAAGCTGTACCTGCACCTCCTTCCCTTTAGTGAAATATGCCAAGCTAACATTTGGGCAGTGCAAAGCAGTTTTGTGCAGCTGATGTCAGTGCAATAGCAGAAATTGGCTGAGGCCCACATTAAAGTGGTTTCCCACTTTAAGCCACATCAAAGGAAAAATGCTAATTCTCTGAGAAGGCAGAATGTTTAGGTGCTTTGTTGGTGCTGTTTTCATATAAGGTAATTTAATGAAAGTAGACAGAAGAAAAATTGGCTTATTGTTGTGTCTTTGGAAAGGGAAAAATAAAAGGCTTTGCACCAAAATATCTGCCCTAAATATGCAACACTGTATCTGAATATCATAAACCAGCAGATTGAAACTCTAAACTGATATGTTTGCGCTGAAAACAAATTCCTCTTGCTAGTGGTGAGAAGTAATTATTTTAATATGCATCATAGCTGTGTAAATTCAGTTTTACCCTATAAAAGAAAAAAAAGAGGGGAGGGGAAGGGAGGGGAGGGGAGGGGAGGCTCACTCTCTTATAGCAGAATTCTGGCATAGTATAACA
Source organism: Phalacrocorax carbo (assembly GCF_963921805.1). NCBI lineage: Eukaryota > Metazoa > Chordata > Aves > Suliformes > Phalacrocoracidae > Phalacrocorax > Phalacrocorax carbo. Next base: position 128,878,274 of record NC_087513.1, on the reverse strand, counting down.
TGTTTATAAATGTACCTTTTCTACATATACCTAGACACAATTGAAAAAAAAAAATAACAAAACCCTCCTAGGTGCAATTTGGAAGTTTTACAATCCCCTGCTATGTACTTACCAGAAACCAAACTAATATAACTTTACCAGAATGATAAAAGAGAACCTAGAAAACAAGGAATCAGAGATGGCCCTAAGCTGCCACTTGCTGCAAATGAATGGGTCAAGTGTGTGGAACAGCACCAGCACCTTCATCAGTGGGGATTCCCAACTGATCAGCCTGTGCTTACAGGGCCCTCCAGGAGCTGCCTTGCCAACAGGCTAGATAAGCAGAGTGGCAGGTGACAGCCCACCAGGGCTCCAGGTCTTTCTCTGCTGCCTACTGTTCTGCAAAAGTTTATGAATCTGAGATATTTTGCTTTAAGCAAAATATTTAGGGTTTCAGAATTTTGTGTTTTCCAATGAAACTTCATTTCTGCTGGAAGAATTTCAACTGGCTGCAGGTTGTTGTTCAGTACTTTTTCAAGCTGAAAGCACTATACAATCCGAATGCAATTAAGTGTGATTTAAAGTTAAAGGATTTTGGGGGGTATTTTTTATTTTGTTTTGTTTTGCTTGATTTTGGATTTTTTGTGTTTGGTGTTTTTTTGTTTTTGTTTTTGTTTTTTTTAAATCTGCACCTTTTTACTCTATCACTTTCATTGCTAATTACCTAATTTGGTTTACACACACTAGAAAATGTTTTCATTTAATAACAGAGAAGTAGTGAAGACTGCCTGAAATCTATCCCTCTCCAAGCACACTTTGTTTTCAGAAACTTGATTTTTATCCCTCTACTATTCAAAGTAAAATAATTATATTGTCAGAAAAAAACCCACACATTCTTGGAAAATTCTGCAGATATATTTTACAAATAATAAAAAGTGAAACCGTCTATTTATGTACATTGCAAGAAAATATATAGGAAAATTTTTAAACTCTTAGTAGTAGACTGATGAGGCAGTGTTTTTTAACCTGAATAGAATACTGATACATGGAGTTAAATAACCATTTCTGGAAAAGACAAACCTTTCATGTTATGAGAAATGTCAGAAATAGCTCCATAAATATAAGTGAACTCATTGTACCTGTGTGAATGAAAAGTGCGCTGTACCTCTGAAGGATTTTAATTCAGTGAAACTTGTAATGTTGTTCCATTTCTTAGTTGCTCCATGATGAAGATTTTCACAGATAAACCCCTAAAATTTCTATTACAAACATTTCAGGCGCACTTTGTTACATTTTCCCTGCAGCAGTCAATAAAAATGAACAGGGACCCAGCAGCGCAGATCCTGACTTCCTAGCTTCAGCTACCGATGGAGAGCTTACGTGATCTAACACTCTGGACATGGGGACCAGACCACACTTGTTCCTTTCTGCTGACTGCACTGCAAGGGCAGAGAACTCTGTCAGAAAGGCAGGACAGAAGCTCAGGGTTCATAACATCTTAAACTGCTGCAGTACGATTTGATGGTGTTCATCTGTCACAGCCAGAAGCTTGTTTTCACTTTCACAATAGCTCAGTTGTCCAATAATACCAAGGGATTGAGCCTAAAGCTGTCCCGCCAGTCACTGGCACAGAGGAGTAATCACAGGGAGACATCTTTTACCCTCATACTAGAACTAAAGAACTAATTGTTTATCCTACTGAAAGAGCTTATAGATTTGTAAAAATGAATACATCTGATCAGAACAGAATACTAAGCATTTAGATGTGATTTTATTCTCTTTTTAAGACAAACTGTTGATGAATTCTTGAAAAGTTTGTGTGCTTCTGGATCAGCAGTTTCTATCAACAAATCTCAGCCATTTCTGCTTGTGATTTCTCATCAATTCTCTTCAAGGTAAAACAATCTGAGCAAGCTTCTAACCTCAGACCTAGGTGTTGGATTCTTCCTCTGAATTTACGATTTCTTGTTTAATTTCAAATTAATATTTTTTCTCCTCAAATGGATTTTATCACCTAGGTATATATATATAGTAAGAATGCAGTTTCATTGATGTCTCCAAGAATAATAAATCAGCATTATTTTAGTCACAATATAAATCCATTAAAATATCTTCTTGTTCTGCACCTTAAACCAGCACTGATCTAGAATACTTACTCTATTCTTTTCAGAATGCATCATCCAAAGGATTGGTCCTTGGAGAGCAAAAAAGTTTCAGTAAGCATGGCTGCAATACCATTGATTTAAGCAGGTTGTTTCCCCATTCATCTTTGTGGTGTAATACTCTCTGAGATGCAGCAATTAAAGCAAAATGTTTTGATTTTCTGGCAAATGTAATTATTTATACATCTGTATTTTTGGGGACTGCTAACTAGAGTAATATATAGATCAAAACCAGTGATCCTTATGACAGAGCTTATCTAGGAGAATCAGATGGGAGTCAACCTCTCCAGCTTTATCAGCTTTCCTGTATTATGTTTAATGCCTTGGACAATTTCATAATTACTTTTTTCATTAGAATGAAGAAATGTATATATCCTACCCTGGCTAAAAAGCTTGTATTCTCATCAAATATTCTTCTGTCTGGATTATTTTCCCTCCATTATTTTATTACCTTGGTTCCTTTTGTCTTCACTTGCATTCAGCTTGTGCAAAATGTTATATAGCCAGCTGCATGCCATTGCTTCTAATTCATACGCTTGTTTTCAAAGCTTTCTGTCTTGATTTTAATTTCCCATTTAAAGACATCTCTGATGATCTCTTAGCACATTTGAAGTCAATCATATCAATGAAAATAGATGTGGTTCAGTGCCAGATATCTTCATGCCCTTAGTGAGGTGTCCTGTAGTTACAATGACAACTGAATGTTCTGGCTGCTATCAAATGGGCCCACTTGCTTTACTTAACCCAGATGTGGGGTACGTACTTGAAGATGCCTCAAAGACCCAGTTTTGAAGGATGGCAGATGGAAACTTTGAAAACTAGGTGTTTTAAAAAATGTTATATCCAGGAAGTGAAAATCACCCTTGTATCCTGAAAATATAATGTTTTGTTATTATATATTGTTGCTTTTGTTAGATGAGACACCTGAAGGAGACCCTTTTTTCAAGACAGGTTCTACTCCTAACTAACTTACTGTCGTGGCTTAACCCTAGCCAGCAACTAAACACCACACTGCTACTTGCTCATTCCCCCCCACTCCAGTGGGATGGGGGAGAGAATCGGAAGGACAGAAGGAAGAAAACTCCTGGATTGAGGTAAGAACAGTTTAATAATAATAATAATAATAATAATAATAATAATAATAATAATAATAATGACTGATGATGATGATGATGTAATGCAAAGGCAAAAACAGGAGAAAGAGAGAAGTGAAACCCAGGGAAAAAAACAAGTCACCAACGGCTCACCACCTGCTGACTGATGCTACCAGTCCCTGAGCCGTCATCACTGCCCTCCTGGCCAACTCCCCACAGCTCATATACTGGGCATGACATCATATGGCATGGAATATCCCTTTGGCCAGTTTGGATCAGCTGTCCCGGCTGTGCCCCCTCCACTCCTGGCTTCTTTTGCACCCGGCAGAGCATGGGAAGCTGGAAAAGTCCTTGATTAGGACAAGCCCTACCCAGCAACAACTAAAACATCAGTGTGTTATGAATATTATTCTCATACTAAATCCAAAGCACAGCACCATGCCAGCTACAGTGAAGAAAATTAACTCTATCCCAGCTAAAACCAGGACACTTACAAATATGAACGCTCTGTTACTGAGGTCAATATAAGTTTTGCCATTCACTTCAGAGAAAGGAGAATAAAACACATTTATACATATATAGTGCACACATATTTGCCCTTTGAGAATGAATCTTCACTGATCTGAAATTCTAATGTAATGAAGGACTTAAATGAATACATAACAATGTCCTAGAAACTTCCTCTCTTCCTTAAAGACTGATGAAATTCATTATGCTGAAAATCAGGTTAGAAGTGCAAAGTATCGACTTCACCTTGAAGCTTTCACAGCAATTGTATTATAATTGTGCTTAGTCATAAGCAGCTGTGCCCTGGATATGATGGACCCACACTGTTTTTCATAGTATTGCTTCTCATGTTGGTAGGAATGAGTCTCATTTTTTCCTTTTGAAACCTCTTCTCCACTTGTAGTTTTCATATAACCTGAATGCTTTAACTGTTTACAAGCCTAACGGAGAGGATATAGGTCTAGAAAAAAAAAAAAAACCCGAACAAACAAACAAAAACCACCAGTGAGGTTAAGATTTCTGTAGCAGTATGTAAAAAAGATGCAGAAGATGCCAAACACATCTCTTAAAAATCTCCAGACTTCAAATATCCTGGAATACAGAGTGACTTGTATTCAAGATGATTAAAAGAGGCTGGGAACTTTGGCTGTAATCCAGCAGAAGGGGTGCTTTGTTTCTGTTTTGCACGTCAGCTGAAAGTAATAATATTTATAAAACTAAGGATGATTGTTTGCAAATTTTGCACAATTCAGAAATAGTTCAAGTATGGCCATTGATTTTAATTGAAAATTTTTATTCTTGAAAAAAATCCAAGCCAACACTCAAAAACAGAATCTTGAAAAAACCCCTAGTTTTTCTGGTCATCCCATGGGATAAAAAAAAAAACCAGTGTTTCTCCTTTCCATTACTGTAACTATCTTTACCATAATCCTTGCAAACAAATGCAAGAAGGCAATAAAGAATGTAATAATCTGATGTCAGTTTTCCAGCAGATCATTGCCTTATGTCCTAACCTTACCTATAGTGTTTTTGTTCAGAAAATATTTCAGTGATTATTTTTTCCCCTATCTTCATCGCACTATAAGTAAGGGTGTCCTAATCAGAACTGGAGCTATTTGATGCCACAGCAATAATAATAAACTAATAATAACTCTAAAGAACATGGAAGATTTGTCAGAGATGAAAGTAATACCAATAATGTCTGTAAAACCATACACGTATGCCAAAGTAATGTCTAAGAAATGTTATTAATTTCATACCATCTAAAGTTTATACAATCCTCTGAGTAAATTAAGTTGGGGTTTTGATAGACTAGATCAACATATGAAATAATCAATATACCTAGCATGCTAAAAGTTTTCTTTTTATTTTTTTGAGCATTTCACAGTTTAATCCATGTTACTTCTCTTTGAGTCGTTTTCATCTTTTCAGAAACTATTTGGTTTTAGTTATTAAAAAGACAAATTGAAACAAAGTTTTATTGTATGGTCTTCAAAATTACCTTCACACTCCACAGGGCATAGCAGCGCAATGGTGCATCGATCTGATTCAGTGAAAAACTTACTATCTGTATTGGTTACAGGTTGGATGGGGCTTTGAGCAACTTGATCTAGTGAAAGATGTCCCTGCCCATGGCACGGGGGTTGGACTATGTGGTTTTAAAGGGCCCTTCCAACCAAACCATTCTATGATTCTATAATTTTATTATTCCATAAAGATGTGCCTTCAAGACATGTCAATCTCTGGAATCAACCATGTCAAATTTTCATTGAATCTTATGTGTAATGACAGCTGAAGTTAAGCATGTCAAAGAGAATATATTCTTTTATTAAAAATCCATTTACTTTCTGCCTTAGTGCTGTGTGGCAAGATCTCCTGATAGTTTTTAACCATTAAGAGCATAAACCCCACAATTTTTAAACAGTGAGGCTTTAGAAGAGTCTGAATCTGCAATCATTTCTGAAGGATATTAATTTAGTTGGTATGAAACCCGCTCAGAGCAGTAGGACAGCTGCAGTCCACAATTTGCTTTGTAATTCAGCTTACCATTTGCCCAGGTTAGAAGATTACTGGCGTGTAATGCCTAGCAGTGGAAATCAGGACATTTGGTGGGTCAGGGACAAATCCTAAACATTTGAGTCATGGCCTGAGTGTCACCAAGGAAGTAACCACTTGAAGGATCCAGGAGAGTCTCCAACATCCCCCAATTTAGATAAAGCTATAAGCATAGTACTAGACATAGTGTAGTGTACAGAGACACATATAGGAAAAAAAATTAATTCCTAAAACTACTTAACCCTAGCAATCCTAAAAATCTAAGGAATCTAAGGGAAAAACTACTGAAAATACATAATATGGAACTTTCCCTTAAAAAAAAGAAAGGAATGGAATGGGGAAAGGCAAGGCAAGGCAAAAGGCAAGGCAAGTCAAAAGGCAAGGCAAAAGGCAAGGCAAAAGGCAAGGCAAGGCAAGGCAAGGCAAGGCACTTAATTCTGCCTTGATATCTTCAGCAATAACATTTCAGGTCACAGCTTTGCTGAGCAAGATGCAGCAAAACACGGAGATGGCTTAAGGTAGTGCTGGAAACAAAATATACCTCACCTTGGTTGCCCCACTGTACTGATGCTGCTTTACTGCTTGTGGACAAAGCATTTTTGCCTTGTCCTTGAGCACCAGTATGGCCAGGTTGCTGTCTGTTTGAACAGATGTACAACATTTCCTACTGTGCTATAGATATGCCTTCAGGATATAGTCTAAAAATTCTGGAATGGTAGGTTTAAAGAATAAGACATTTTTTAAAATTAATTATTCCTTGACTCATAATGACCTTACTTATGTCAACACCGTCTTCTCTTAGTTTTCCTTGTTGATAAGAAGATGGTAATATTTAACCTATCATTTTGCAAAAAAATTTAAAAATAAGTGCAAGTTTTGAAAATGAAAGGATCAGCATGTAAGCTAGATAATAGAATTATTTAAGTTTATGATACCAGTGTGTATATGGGGGCAGCTTGTATAAACAGAAAACAAAATTGTGTGCTATTTCAACAATATGAATTGCCAGGAATGAAAAAAACTTATCTGAGATTACAGATTGTTACTAATACAACTATAATTTTCTTCTCCATGAAACTCTGGTGTATTATCTTTGAGTAGTTACAAAAAGAAAATAGCAGTTCAGTTCATCAATAAATTTTCTCAGTATTATGACTGCAAGGTCAGGTCCATTACAAGAGAAAGAAACATTTTGTCAACAGAGTCTTCTACAAATCACATATCCATCCCATATGTAATGTAAATCCAATTAATATTTCTCTTTGATCTCTATTGCTTTGGGGACAATCTTCTGGTGTGTCAAAGCAAAATGTGTATAAGGTCATTGGACCTTTGCCTTCTTTTTTTCCCTAGAGAAGAAAGCTTAAGAGACAACTCATGCTCTAAGATATTCCTGAATTATATTTGCTTGGTGCTCATACTTTTCAGTCGAGATCAAGGTGTCCCTTGATCACTGATCAGATTGAGCTATTGTGAATGATGTCAGTTCTAGATGTTCAAAATAAAGTCAGGAAAATGCCTATGCATTGAAGAATTTCACACCTGATATAATAGATGTGGCTTTCAAGATGTTTATGCTTCTGTGTCACTCAGTAACTTGTTGATCCAATTTTTGTTTAAATTTGCTAAGCAGAGTGTCATTCATCAATGGAATGAAATTGCCTCAAGAAGGATCTTGGGGAATCTCCTGTAATCTATGTTTCTTGGCAAAAGATTTAAAAAATTTTGAGTGGATTCAATGACAGTCATACCTATAATTCTGGAGACTTGGTCTGGGGCTGACAGTCTAAATAAGTGTGAAATGTTGACATACAGTGCTAAGAATAGAGAGTATTGTGTTAGAAATCCTAAGGCCTGGCCCGTTTATATTGGACAGCATCTGTTAACAGTCCTTAAAACTAAAACAGAAAACTAAGATCACAACTCTCACGTCTGAATGCCCTGCCAGGCAAGAGACACATTCTGGTTTCCTTTTTCCTGTCATTAGCCCCCCAGATTACTAAATATTAACCTTGATAAGATGCTACGGAAAAGCAGCAGTACATAAGGAGCTTAACCTTGCATTTGGAAGTTGGAAAATATGGGTCTGCAAGCCCTAATACAGAGGGAGGAACAGAAACTTCTGATTTTCTCAGGAATACTCTCACACTGATGTGCGGTAGAAAGGAGAGGCGATTGCCACCAAAGCCAGTTGAGTGAGACCACTGAAATCTTCAGTTAGTGTTTTCTGATTGTAATTACAAAGACATGGTGGGATGGCTCACATGACTGGAATGCTGTCGTGGGTGGCTACATACTTTTTAGGAAAGACGGACCAGCAAGACAAGGTGGGGGAGCTGCTCTTTACGTGAGGGAGCAAATGCAATATATTGAGCTCTGCCTAGGGGTGGAGGAAGAACAAGTTGAGAGCTTATGGGTAAAAATTAAGGGGCAGGCAAATATGTGTGACACTGTTGTAAGCATTTGCTACAGGTCACCTGATCGGGAAGAAGTCGATGAGGCCTTCTACAGGCAGCTGGAAGTAGCCTCATAATCACAGGCCCTGGTTCTTATGGGGGACTTCAACCACCTTGATATTTGCTGGAAAAGCAACATGGTGAGGCGTGCATGATCCCAGAGGTTCCTGCAGAGCATTGAGGACAACTTTTTGACACAGGTGGTGGAGGAGCCAATGAGATGAGATGTGCTGCTGGACCTTATACTAACAAAGAAAGAGGGTCCAGTTGAGGATATGAGGTTTGGGGGTAACCTTGGCTGCAGTGACCATGAGATTGTTGAGTTCAGAAAACTGCGTGGTAGAAGCAGGGCAACAAGTAGGATTATAACCTGGACTTCAGGAGAGCTAACTTTGGCCTCTTCAGAGACCTGCTTGGAGGAATCTCATGGGCTAGGGCTCTAGAAGGTAGGGGGGTCCAAGAGATCTGGTCAGTATTCATGTACCACTTCCTGCAAGCTCAAGATCAGTGCATCCCTAGGAGGAAGAAGTCAAGCAGCAGAGCCAGGAGACCTGCATGGATGAGCAAAGAACTTCTAGAAAAACTCAAATGGAAGAAGGAGGTTTATACTGTGTGGGAAAAAGGACTGGCCACATGGGAGGAATATAGCAATGTTGACAGGATATGCAGAGATGCAACGAGGAAGGCCAAGGTGCACTTGGAACTCAGTCTGGCAAGGGATGTCAAGGATAACAAGAAAGGCTTCTTCAAATACATCAGCAGCAGAAGACTGATGGGTGCTCTGGTGATGTAGGATGCAGAGAAGGCAGAGTGACTGAATACCTTCTTTGCTTCAGTCTTTACTGCTAATGCTGGCCCTCAGGCATCCCAGCCCCCAGAAGTGAGAGAGAAAATCTGGAGAAAGACATAATTCCCCTTGGTTGAGGAGGATTGCATTAGAGATCATTTAGGCAAACTGGATCCTCACAAGTCCATGGGCCCCAATAGGATGCACCTGCAAGTGCTGAGGGAGCTGGCGGATGTTCTTGCCAAGCCACTCTTTATCATCTTTGAAAGGTCATGGAGGCCAGGAGGCCAAGAGGGTAGCTAATGTCACTCCAGTCTTCAAAAAAGGCAAGCATGAAGACCCAGGAAACTATGTTCAACATGGATTTACCAAGGAAATATCATGCTTGACCAACCTGATAGCTTCTACGATGACATGACTGGCTGGGCAGATCAAGGGAGAGCAGTGGATGCTGTTTACCTCAACTTCAGCAAGGCTTTTGACAGTGTCTCCCGTAACAAACTCATAGGTAAGCTTAGGAAGTGTGGGCCAAATGAGAGAACAGTGAGGTGGATAGTGAACTGGCTGAATGACACAGCTCAGAGGGTCATGATCAATGGCACAGAGTGCGGTTGGAGGCCTAAAACTAGTGGTGTTCCCCAGGGGTCTGTGCTGGGTCCAGTCCTCTTCAACATATTCATCAATGACCTGGACAAAGGGACAGAGTGTACCCCCAGCAAGTCTGCAGATGATAAAAAAAAACTGGGAGGAGTGGCTGATACACCAGAAGGTTGTGCTGCCATTCAGTGAGACATCGACAGTCTGGAGAGCTGAGCTGAGGGGAATCTCATGAAATTCAGCAAAAGCAAGTGTCAGGTCCTGCACCTGGGGAAGAACAACCCCATGCACCAGTACAGGTTGGTCGTTGACCTAATGGAAAGCAGCTTTGCTGAGAAGGACCTGGAAGTGTTGGTGGGCAGGAGGCTGACCCTGAGCCAGCGATGTGCCCTTGTGGCCAAGAAGGCAAATGATATCCTGGATGCATTAAAAGGAATGTGGCCCGCAAGTCAAGGGAGGTTATCCTCCCGCTCTACTTTTCCCTAGTGAGGCCGCATCTGGAGTACTGTGTCCAGTTTTGGGCTCCCCAGTTCAAGAAAGACAGGGAACTACTGGAGAGAGTTCATCAGAGAGCTACAGAGATGATCACGGGACAGGAGCATCTCCCTTATGAGGAAAGGGTGAGAGACCTGGGTTTGTTCAGCCTGGAGAAGAGAAGACTGAAGGGGGATCTTACCAATGTTTATAAATATCTAAAGGGTGGGTGTCAAGAGGATGGGGCCAGACTCTTTTCAGTGGTGCCCAATGACAGGACAAGGGGAAATAGGCACAAATTGGAACACAGGAAGTTCCACCTCAATATAAGGAAAATCTTTCCTGTGAGGGTGCCAGAGCAGTGGCACAGGCTGCCCAGGGAGGCTGTGGAGTCTCCTTCCCTGGAGACATTCAAAACCAGCCTGGACGCGTTCCTGTGCCCTCTGCTGTAGGTGTGCCTGCTCAAGCAGGGGGGTTGGACGACATGATCTCCAAACATCCCTTCCCACCCCTACCATCCTCTGATTCTTTGATTCTGTGATTCTGTTTAAAAACACACATGTCCAGCAGGCCAAGGGAGGTGATTCTCTCCCTCTACTCTGCTGTAATGTGACTCCAGCTGGAGTACTTCATCCAGTTTTGCGTTCCACAGTACAAGAAATATCTCACAGGTGGAAAACATTGCTATTTCATTTATGAATATGCATTTTGCATTTAATGGTGATGGATGAATGTATAATAAACATTTTTAGAGTGAATAAGTATCCTTTTTTTGAATCAATTCTGTATGTAAACGTAATTAATGTTTTTTGAAATATTATTTGGCTGGCTAATATTTTAAATCACTGCATATGTGATATGTAGAATCTTCTGCTCTTAGAAGCATACAAAGTGAGCCACTGGCACCTTTACTTCTGTGGAATCTCACCAAAATACCAGTAACCCCGTCACATGCAGCAGATGATCCCAGCTGAGCTCAGTGTATTGGAGCCTTATAGTTGTGAGAACATGACGTCTCCCATCTGGTGGAAGAGGTACATGCATGTACATTATGAAGATTGTGAGTTATTACAGTGTGACTGCGTATGTTACACTGGAAATCATGTTACAGGCAAAAGGAATCACACCAAAAACATATGAGAGCAAAGAATTTATTGTTAGTTCAGCTGATGTTTCAGCAGTCTGATAGTCCAAATCACTCCATTGATATAAAAATAGCCTCACTGATCATACAGCTGAAATTGATATTCAGAAAAAACCCTAATATCTGCCCCTCCTCTTCGGTGTTATGTTCATCCTTCAGGGGCTCCTCAGGGTCCAAAGACAGACAGACCTTCATTCTTCAAAAAGGCGTGCAGAGGCATTCCTGAGGAGTCATCAGCATCCATACGGAAGTCTCTGACAGGTGACATATGATATTCATGCTGGAGGGGTTTCTCCCTCTCCCTAGTCCAGAGTCCTCTTGTTTTTATTTTGAGGTGCTTTCTTCTCACAGCCTACCTCCTTATCAGTGGTTACTAGCTAAAGTTGGAAAGTTGCAGGGTGTCCCCTGTATCTGCGAAGATAGTTTGTCATGCAGTGACCACCAGAGTTTTTGAGACCTTTCTTGTATCTTGTAGTCACAGAGCTTAAACTAGACCAGGGTGGGGAACAGTCACTTGGACACTAAAGAACTGTTAAAACAAAACCAGCTCAGGTGTAGGCAAGCTCAGACAGGTCCTGAGACCCTGTACTGTCAGGTCAATGCAAAGCCTCTGGCCTTTTACTAGTAATGGCAACGTTGTGTTTCCTGGACTGCACATGCTACTGTTTGTTTTAGCAAATGTTTATTTTTATAAAACTCTGAATTTTTAGTTATAAAACATTAGTTTGTGGGTGGATGTTTAAATAAGTTGAAAAATACTATTGGTGTTTGCTTAATCTAAGCCACTGTTTTAATGTTCATGTAAGAAAGGTAGGTTAGGAAATCTGATTTTTTATATTTTTATTGTTATATTGTTATTATATAGCCATGATATTATTTATTTATACTCCTAGAAACTGGACAACAGTTATTGCAGACTTCAGCACTGGAGAATCTTTACACAAATGCAAATAGTTAATAGTTTTGTATGAAACGGAAACATTTTGAAGATGTGAGCAGTGTAGTTGGAATAAAACTTTATTTTACATTTACATGGAAGGTTTTGGTGGAGATCTACAAGCTACGTAGGTTTTTAAAATGTTTTAGCCTTTTATTAATAAAACTATTTTAGTGCTTTTTACAAACATTTAAAAGCTTGTGTAAATACAGTGAAATTAAGGTTTAAACTAAAGTATGCTTCATTAACTTTATATTTCAAAATTACATGAAAGAATCCTACAAGATTTTGAAAAATACTATAATTCTATGCAGGCAGGTTCATTTAACTACAAATAATGTTTGCCTTTTAAACATTTGCCTAGGTGTCACATTTGTTGGCATTGAGTTCAAGCAAAACCAAAGATAGAGTCAGAGAAGACATTACTGGCTCTACATAAATGCACTTGAATACTGTTTTTAAAAAGGCCAAAATTGTTTCAGTTTCAACAAATTACAAATTTACATTAAATCCTAAAATATGTAAGTATTTGGAGGTTCATTTTCTCAGTGAAACAACTCAAATTAATCCTTAAAAGTTCACAGCACGTAAGCAGTTCCAAGATTGTATATTTTGTTTAAAAATCTTATATCATTGTGTTCAAATGTTCAGATTTTTCTATTTTCTTTTAAAAACAAACAAGAAAACTCTTCAAGTGCATATATGTTCCTATACACATGCACAAAACTTTATGGATAAATTAAACTGAAATATTGGTCAGGAATCAAAATGCATTAATTTAAGCACTTTTCTCACCCTTAAAACCATCAAAATGTAGTGCTGAAATAACAGAATACATTTTGATCACCAAGACAGTGACCTACTATTTAAAAAATTGTTTAACAGGAGAAGGAATCTAGACCAGCTTCAACAGACTGGCGAGTAACTGACTGGTAACAAGGTCAGGTTACCTTCAAAATGCCTGGATGTAAAGAAAAATAAAAGTGAGAGAGAGAAAGAGAGAAAGGAATTAAGCTACTATAAGAATGAAAAATAAATTGTGCAATATAAGGTTGACACACACACACAAAGTTGTTGATATAGTACAATGTGATACAACTTGATGTTAATCTCAGAATAAAAGTTATAAAATATTACAATTCCTTAATTTATCTTAATCATTCTTCATTTAAGTTCTTTCTGTGATTTTTTTTCTCTGCTTATTACCAGGGCTTGGAGTAAGCAAAATGTTAGTTACAAATCAGATTAGACTTGCGAGAACAGACGGCTTGGCAAATGGAGCAACAAATCAGAGTCTATAGCATAAAACTTGGGGTTAAAGCAGAACAGTGTAATGACTTAGCGGAAAGTAAACATATTAAGTAATAACAAAACATATCATCAGATAATATCTATTACATAAACTAAAAGGCAGTTGCATCATATCTGAAAGAAATGTAGCACCATTACTAATCACACCCAATACTTTTCACAAATGGGTTATATGACTTATGGAAACCATCAAACAATGTATAAATCAGTAACATAGTTATAATCCATATTCATAACTTATAAATCAGTGAAATTATTTCTAGAAATACATTATTTATAAACCTACCATATAGTTTAGTGTAGGTGTCAGTCCACTGTTAAGAAAATCTGAGATGTAATTATATCTGTTCTCAAGACCAGCTTTTGAAGTATTTTTTTAAATGGCCACAAGCACATTATATGGAACAGCAGTATTAATACCTGCTCCCATCTTAGTTCGTAGAAACTGTGCAAAACTCTCTCCTACAGAAATAATTTCAGTTACTATGATAAAAAGCTAATTTGATAATGTGGGTGGTGACGTTCGCACTACTTTTCTAAGTCAAAAGTATTCCTCTCTGAAAATTAGAATTAGGCAAAATGTGTTATAGTCAAGGGCAGGGTGTCATCCAGAGGGACCCAAACAGGCTAGAAGAAAGGACCAACGGGAACCCCATGAAACAAAGAAAGGGAAACTACAAAGTGCTTCACTCAAACAGACTAACCCCCTGCAATGGTACAGGCTGGGGACTGGTGGCTAGGCAGCAACCCTGATGAAAAGAACTTGGCAGTCCTGGTGGGCAGTAGGCTACAAATAGGTCACTTTCTTTTGTAGTGATGAAGGCAAACATCATATTGGACTGAATCAGCAGGAGCGCACCCAATAGTTTGAGGGAACTGATTATTCCCCTTTACTTGGTGCTTCCTGTATCTGGAATACTGTGTCCAGTATTGGGTCCTCCAGGAGTGATGTTGATGAAGTTGAGTGAGTTCAACAGAGATGAATCATCAACTAAGATGGTCAGAAACTGGAAAGCTTACACCGTGATGAGATGCTAAGTGAGTGTGACTTGCACAGGCTGGAGAAGAGATGACTTTTGGTGGCAGGGGTGGGGGGTGCTAGCAGCCACCTACTAGTGCCTATGAGGGCGTTTTCAAGAAGACCAAGGTAGGCTTTGTATTGAGGTGACAGTGGGAAAATGAGAGACAACAGTCAGAAACTGAAAGGTTCTGACTAGATATTAGGGGGAATAAAAACCAGCACCATGAGAATAACTAGGTATTGGTACAGGATTCTTAGAAAGATTGTGGAATCTTCATCCTCAGAGGCTTTCAAGACCCAAATGGACAAAGCCCTGAGCATCTTGGTGTAAATTCAGAGACACTGCTGCTTTGAGCATGAGATTGGACTACAGAAATGATAAGGGTCCTTAAAACCTCAGTGTTTTGATGACCTATGATTCTATGTTTTTCTCTGTTTTGAAGTGTTCGGTGTTCAGTATTTGTTTTGTTCTGCAGCAGGAGAGAAATTAAAGTGTTATTCCAGAGAGGCGAATAGTACCAATAGATACCATACTGTCTCCAGGCTCTTTGATGACCAATACCACTGTAGGCCTTGGGATCTGTTATGCCTGGGCATAGGTTAGAGGATTAGAGTTGTAGATGGACACAAGGATTAGATTTATAAATGTCAGTGACATTTTAGTAAAGTTATGTAAATATACCAGTTTGATGTTCCAAAAGCAAGCAGTGAAAAATGTGTAAACTCTTTAGTACAAACTAGAAGAATGCAAATACAGCAATGTATATATATTCTTCACTGCAACATTAGAGGTCAATCAGGTTTAAGTGACTAGAGATTATTAAAAAGAAATTATGAAGTAAGAGTGTAAACTGGACAAGAATTAATTCTGTGGCTGACAGATTTCTCTGAGATTGGGTTCAGACAAGTAGAAGACAATAAGTTATGTCCAGTTTTTGATTCAGCAGAGACCATTGAGGAAAAATAGAGTTATGAGCTCACAATGTAAGCGTATGTTTGAGACAGAGGTCATAGTGTCTGTAGTAATTCTGAGTCTGCTTTGGGTCCGTCAGACTGGCTTAATTGAGGGTTGATGCAAAAAAGGACCATAAGAGTAGTTTAAGAGTGTAATTCTGGTTTGATATGGATAAATATGATATATTGTGGGCTCAGATGATACACAGTTCTTTTTTAAAAGGTTTTCAATAAAGTATTTTTTCTGAAGTCTCTTAGAGAAACTGAACCGTCATGGTATAAAAGGGAAAGGGAACTATAAAAAGGAGACCTACAGGGGAATTTTGTTTTTCAAAATCTGAAAGGAAGACAGCTAAATGAGTAAAATCTCTGCAGGCACAGTGGACATTACTTAAAGACATTGTCCTGGAAGTTCTGAAGAACACCTATTAGATACAGCCTTGAGAAAGTCCACAAGGAATATGACAAGGGTAAGGGAGGTCATCAGAAGCAAGAAAGCTTTCAGAAAACATTCTTTTTACCCAAATGAGAAAAATGGAAAAATTAATAAACTTCATTTGGAAAAAATAAGATGAAAAATAAAAATGATGGGATGTGCTCAGGTTATATAGCAGTCACTTGTGCTAGCATACAACTCTCTGAGGCCAAGATGTATGGTTAAACTCTGCCTAGACTCTGCTTGAAATCACTGTCTCCTTACTACAGTCTTTCCTGCAATCACCCGCTACAACTATTAATGGCAAAAATTGTGTTGTCTGTGCAACATGCTGAACTATTAATTACAGTGTGTAATCTCTCTTTTAATATCTCCCACTTAGTGGGGAGTAGAAAGTGTCTGGTGACTCTAGGTTTGTTTTGTTTGGTGGGCTTTTTTTGGTGGGTTTTTTTGTTTGTTTGTTTGGTTTGGTTTTATTTTTTAGGAGTGCAGGCAAGCTGCAAGGAACTACAAACTAAGAAGTCAGACATTTGTGCTGGAAGAGCTAGAATGAACTATTTTCTAAAAGAGCATAAAATAGAAATCTTAATTATTTGGGAAAAAACAACACAGTGTTTACAAAACCAAAAAATTGCTTCACAATTGATTTGAGTTATTGAAAGAATGTTCTTATATTCTTAAAGTCCTTTGTGGATTAATAATCTATTAAATAGTAAGAGAGAGAAAGTAAGAATCAACAAGTAGCTTGCTCAAAGAAAAGGTTTTTTCAGGAATCTATGGTATGAGGAGAGCTTCTTAACAGATTGATCTGGAGAAGTTTGGAAAATGAGATTAAAAGTTTGCTCATCAAGGAAGTTATTCTGGGAAGGTTAAATCTGAAGAGTAAGATTTGATAAAGCAGCATATCTAAGAGATAAAATGGTAGGCAGAATTCAGTCTTGATACATGCAGAAGTAATACAATCTATTTGCCTTCTGACTGCTAGGTAAGGAAAATTTTAAGTATTCAGAAAGAATGACAGGCTCTAAAGAAGTTATATGTATCCAGGAATGACATAAAAATGCAATTGCGGGTATTATTTCTGAAAACATCATCTCCCTGATTAGAAGAACAAAATGGAAGATAGGGTTCTGAGAATGATTATGAAAGAAATAAAGAATAAAGAACATCAGTATGACATAATATTCCTGTATTTTGAATATGATATGCAGTGATAATTATACCATCAGAAGACCATATTTTAAGATTCAGACTAAGGAAGTAGGATGATCAGACATTTGCAACATCTTTATATAAAAAGAACGCTTCAGCCTAGAAAAGAAATAATTGAATGGTGGCATGAAAAAGACAATATAATGACAAATTTTACTAAAAAGGTAGAAGAAAGAAAATTTTCACTCTGTAAAAGGAAAAAGTTAACACCTAATGAAATGATGTAGCATCAAATTTAGAACAGAAAAAAAAAAAAATTTTCATTCACACTATGCTTACTGAATCTTGGAGCCCTTTGTTAATGTTTGCTTTCAAGGTCAAAGTATAAATTGTCACTCCCATGACTGTATAGCAGCAACTTCCAGAAGAGGAAGTTCTCCATCTGTTGTTTGCCAGGAGGTAGGAATGCATAGCAGAAGAAGAATCCTCTTAACAACCATGAAGTGATAGATTTTTAGACTAGACAGAGGTTTGGGCTAGACAGACATTATCTCTTTAGCATAGATCTGTAGTCCAAACTTCATAGCACTTTCATGGGAAAAAATGTTAAAACAAAACTCCACAGAACAAGCACAGGATTTCATATAAGCTAAATTTAACAATTTCAAAACTATAGTATAGTTTAACCTAGGCATCAAAGTCCCTTCTGGAGTAATTTGGGAGAAAAAGTACCTCCATCCCAGATGAAGCTATGTCACTTTACGTACTATGGATATGGACCTTGGGAAAGGATAATTCAACTGTCTGCCTCTCCTTTAAATTTTTAAATGTGGTGGGATGAGTATTTTTCATATCTAAAATCTTTTCAAGGTCACCTGTTATTTTTCAGAGGGCTTTTTATTCTTTAATTGGTACTCTGACAAACAAAGTTCAATTGTGATGGTATCCCAATCATACCAGCCTGTGATCCATATGATTTCCAGGATTTTATCTAGTAACAGGATAATCTTATTTTCAATGCAAACACAACAAAAGCAAACAAGATTTGCCAGAGCTTCAGATGTGACTAATAACTGCTGAAGCATTCTTCAAATGATAGTGTCCCATTGCTCTGAAAAGTTTTTGTTAGCATAAAGAACTGATCACTGAACTAATCTACTAAACTACAAATGATTCACAGCAATTAATGTGTACTGACAACTCTTTGGCTGTATTAGGACAGTTGTTCAGCAGCTGAAGATGTTTCTCCTGTACTTCAGGAAGTATTTTTGCATTTTCATTAGACAATGATTGCATGGAAAATAAAACGAGTTCTTAGCTTGAAACTATGTACATTGGATTTCTGCTACCAACATCATCCAGATAAATATCCAGTTCCGCCTATATTCTATTTCAGCATCCAAATTCTTTTTTGGTTCATTTGGTTTTAGTCTGATCCTGAACCAACTTAAAGGAAATTTGGTTCAGACCTTTCAAAACTCAATTATATAGTTCCTTTTTATATAACTTAATATTAGATTACAATTAGTCATGAAGTGGGAAATACTGCCATCACCATTTTACAGATAAATTGTCAGGAAGGAAGGAAGATGCTCATGCAGCTATCTTTCTCTCATGTCACAGGGTAATGTTTCAATTATTCTACTATTCATTGGGTTTTGGTAAGCCTGTAAAGATGTCAGTCCATAAAAACATGTGAATGAGTGTCCCTCTTCAATTATACAATCATCTGAAACATGAGTGTTTTAAAGGCCAGTTTTGATCAAGGAAGGGATGTATTTTTTAAAGGCTTTTCGGGACAGATTTTAGTATGACTGCAATAACAAGTGGGTGAACTGGCTTATTCGGTAGAAATAGTTATTTTAAAATTAAACCCTTACACTTTCAAGTCATTATACTACTTATATTCCTGATATTTTCAACTGTAATTCCTCACAGATGTATTGTTGAAACCAAAAGCTGTACTCTGTTTTGAGTCTGGTTTTGCTAAAGTGTATAACTGTTATATAACTGGTTAATTTTCTTAAAACGTCTCCCAGGGTAAAAACATTTTTTGTTTAATTTTTATTCTTTTATTCTAATTCAATGAATGCCTTATGTAGTAGTTCTTCTAATAATTAATACTAGTTTGCCACTAGAATCACTATGCCTTGATTTATTTGGAGTAGTTTTAGGCATTTTTTTAAAGTCTATTTTAAAAAATGTAATGAATGACCTTCTGTCTGTTACCTTACAAAAAACCAGAACTGTTGGATTGCTTTTTTTAAGCTGTTGGATTGTAGAAGCACATGGAGAAATTACACAGTAAAAGCTTTATTCTTCATTACCTCACCAGAATAACAAAATAGTGCAATAGACATTCAACCAGGATTGCAGTCCAACAGCTACACCTTGGGTGTGCTGCATCAACTTCTATAGTGAAGGATGGAAGCAGATGATAACTTGTATGTTAAAAACAGAACCTGCTGCAATTAGTGGAGAAGAGGCAAAATAAAAATTTTATTTCCAGTTTAAAAAAGGTACACAATTTCAAAAAGAAAATTAAATAAGCATCTAAATTATTAAAAACTATTAACCGTGCCATCAGCATTTCAGGTTAAACATATTAAGAACCACTATTTAAAGAATAAAAACTGATTTCAATTTTTGTATTTAAACAATCCAGATGGCAAAACACAGGAGAGTATGTAAATAATGGAGAACATGCTGGGGCAGAAAAAGACACACGGTCATAGATTTTTTCACTGTAGTTAAGATGTTTGTTAGGCTTTTACTTGGTTTGGTAATTTGTTATAACTTAGAATTTCCTTGTAGTTTACAATAGTAAAAAGGTTTTAAATTTGACTTTGTAAAGGTTTTACCTTTTCTTTGTTAGAGATTTTAATATGTGACTGTGTACCTAAGCATAATTTCAGTGAAGGAAACTTCATCTCAGATGACCATTAAACTATGGGGCTATCAAACTGGGAGTATGTACTAGGGTTTTTCCATTCAGTTAGCTTTGTTGGATTTCAATAGGTTAATGTCTTAGAAATCTTGCAAGTTGAAATGCTGGACCTGTAAGTAGTATCTCAGTGATTCCCAACAGGAACTATGAATATGATTGCTATCACTTTCGTCAATTTTCCTCTATCCACGTTCTCCCGATTCTTAAAAACTCTCCATGCCTCCTCAAGTAATTTCTCAAAGTTTCTTATTTCCAGTTCCTTTAGTTTATGTAGCTTCTTTCTTATATCTGTAGATGAGTGCCCCAAAAATAGAGAAAAAAGTTGTTGTTGTCCCACATCCGAGGAGGGAACTAGGGTAGTGTGTTTTTGCATGGCATTTCTCAGTTGATCCAAAAATTCAGTAGGGCTCCCTTTCTGCTCCTGTTTGATAGCATATAATGTTGACTAATTTACAGCTCTTGCTCTTTCCAGGCATCTAAACCAGTAGTGGAGAAGGGTACTTTTACTCTAGCCAGTCCTCCTGCCCCCATTACCTCTCATAATGGAGCCAGGAGTTGTGGAGCTTTCTCTGTTCTATTCCTGGTCCATGCTGTAACAGGAGTAAAATCACTTATTGCTCCTTCCTCCTCACTGTTATCATCCATTGCAGATAACAATGATGGATGAGAGGGAGACAGATTAAGGGGTGAAGGGGGCAATCCCAAATCCTCAGGCTGGTCCTCTATCTCCTCCCTTTTCTTTCTGGATTTGTTATTTTCAAACACCTCTGCCCAATACTAAATGCTGAACAGCATCTCCTTATTTTCTCCTGCTCCTTCTTTTCACTTCTCTTTTTCTAAAGATAAAACCAGGGTATCTTCTGGTGGAATATTAATACCGCAATCTCTCTGCCACTCCAGATGATTCTGCAAAGTGGAAAACGTATCTGCATACATAACCTCATCCCACATTCTTTCGTTCTTTAAAAATACAACATTCATGCTCCCACCTGGCAGTCCCTCTATATCTTTCCAGTGTGCTGGGATACATCCAAGGGGGGTTTTATTCGGAATTTCGCTGCTCTAATTACCTCCTCTTCCATTTTCTTATTTATGAGGCATACAGGATGTCAATGTGTATGTAGATAGCAGCACAATATTGGTCCATAATAAAGTTAACAATCACTTCATTCTGATTGTACCCCTCGTGGGATAGTGGAACAAAGGGTCAGAACTCCACACCAGAGTTAACTCAGCTCATTCATACTTAGTTATCAATTTTACAACGCCTGATGGGTATATCCAAATTCAATGTCAACAAGCCTGTATCCGAGTTCAGTATCCATAAATCTGTACCACCAGAAGTAGAAAACTTATGTGGGTTACATAAGTAAGTGTACCAATACCAAAAGTACGTTACTGCAGAAGTACGAAGCCTAACCCGTGCCCATACCCACGTACTAAATACCAGAGTACACTACCCACAATGAGCGTGCACCACCAGTTGTATCCCTTAGGCACTAGTAGGCTGGATACATGGCGCTCTGTGTACAATATCTTCTATAGCTTACGAGAACCCCAAATGACCAGTCCCAGATTCCAAAACAGAGAATCAGAAATATTTAAAGAATACCTTTATTCCTTTAGATGGTCCTTGTCTGCTCCCGCAGTGATCCAACTGAGGTGAGGAGTCCCTCCAGGAAATCCTGGGGGATTCCTGTTCTCAGTGGGTCCTGCAGCCAAGCAGAGAGGGTCCCATCTGGGGTGCCAAATTGATGCCATGAAAAGCAGAAATCAGGACTCAATAGTCTGAATGACTATTAAGCAGGTATTCTTTATTGCAGTGCTGGACGCACAGGGGATCACTTCTCCTAATGTGCATACCAGCACAGGGTTAGTTGCATAATTTATACACGCTTTACATACATATCCATTAGTTTTCCAAGAAAAGATATACATATCCATTATTTCCAAGAACTCATTATCATATGCAAATGTCCTTTGCGCATGCCTGTTGGTGTCTCTGGGTGGTCATCAGGGGTCTCTGGATGAAGGATATACTCTTCCTCACTGTGTCCACTTTTGCTTTCATGCAAACTCAGTTCTGAGATTATATATATACTGTCCTTGAGGGATGGTCTGTTCTGGTTTAGTGTTTTGCTCTGCAGTTCCTTATCTTTATGGTTCTGTACATCTGCTTCTTCTAAGGTCAAATGTTGTGTCGTAAATTTGTTTAGGCACTTCTTGTCTTGAAGCCTTTCTGACTCCCCCAAAGCAACAAGTTTTAGTCATAAGAGTTCTAACTCTATCAAATAGCACTCATATACTGTTATTTAGATGTTGATTTTAGCTTGCATATTTTTTACAGTAAGGTTTTATAAGATTATGTTTATCAGTGAACCAAATTCCTGCGATACTTTGCCATTCAGGTTTAGGTCTGGCTAAACTTATGACCTATAGCCCAGCTGGTTCTTTTGGGAACTCATTAGTCTGTGTATCTAAAAATGCCTTTTATAGCAAAAGTGACTGATTTGTACATCTTGTTGTTTTCCATATTCTTCTTTTAAAGTACCAGAAGTTACTGGCAAAGCAGTTACCAACAAAGACACATGATTGATATTTCCAGTCATTGGTATTTCTGTTTTCAAAGACAAGCAAATAGGAATTATGTAATTCTGTGGAAATAAGTGACCTGTAGGCTTCAGAGGGTTATAAACTTGAATAGTTAATTGTGCATTAGGGACTTACTGTATTTTTGCTGTCATACTGTAGGGGACTAGAGAGCATGGGGACCAAGTAACACATTTATCTACTGGTTGATTAGTGTCTTGATCAATAAACTGGTTGAGCTGAATATGAATGGTTTCTTGAAACAGTACTAACTCAATAATACTTAACTGTCAAGACTAAAAAAATTATTTGACAAACAGTTTTCATATTTAAACACTTAATCCAAATTTCAGGAAATTATGCAATACCTGAAGAATACCGGAACAAATTCAATGATGCTGTATTTTAATCTGTTAAATCAGAAGAATCTGGTAAATTCATTAAGGTTAATGGACTTTAACTTAAGTAGGAAGAAAAGTAGAAAGAAATAATTTACTTTATGATTAAAGAAATAATGAAACCACAGAAAATTGTCATAAAACATCCCAGTTTATCCTATTTCATGGGATAAAATGAACTATCATGATGAATTATGTGAGAAAGAAATTATAGTTTATCGAAATCAAAGTGAGGTTTAGTTGCCTTTTACTGAGGGCAAAATTTTTTCCCTAAGTTGCATTTAACACTTGTGAATGTGGTTATCCAGTCACAGGAGTAGATTTGTAAAAAATCTCACCATTTTTTTTTGAGAATCCAGTGAGGCAGTTCTCATGGGTAAGAAGTTGTCACCCTAATTCTACCTAATCCAATGAATATGAAGAATAGATCACTTTTGGTTCTACTTTCTAGGTATAATAAGAAAGGACAGAAATTCAATTAAGTTCCCAATTATGTGCCCTGCCTTTTTAGTTGTCTTTTAGGTTTTCATTAAAACAGATTTATTAGGATATGTTATAAAAATACTAATAATAATAATAAACAGTGAAAATTGTAAGTCTCAGCTCAAAAAAACTCAGAAGTGTAGAGAAGAAAAAGACCCAAACCAGTATATATTATCTCAAAAAATATTTCCTAGCTTTCATTCACTAGCTTTTTTAATTCCCTTAGGACCCCAGACTTCCACTGGGGAAGTGAGTGTTAAACATGTCAAGTGTCTAACAGCTTCTTCAGGATAAAAAATATCCGAAATGCAATGGGTGCTTTTACTCGACACCTTGCTTATGAGCAGGATTTACAACACACTGATCTTTCTGTAGCAATAATTCATGTGAAATACAGATTTGTGTTAAAAATACTCAAACTCAAGATCAGTGCTGAAAAACACTTATTCATGATGATGCAGAGTGTTACAGGTTCAAAGATAATACAGGTGGCCAGCTGACAGTTATATAGCTGATAAACAGGAATGTGAGTGTTTAGTACCCACCGTAGAGGTTGAGAAGCTGAATAGTAATGGAAGCGCTGTGTGCAGCGTGCACTGTCAGAGGCACTTCTGAGCCCAGGGGTGACAGCCTGTGTGCGCTGTTGGGGATCCCAGGATAACGACTCAGCAGCATTTGTATCAGCCTGCTCTGAAAGTGTACCCAGTCTCACATAAATCAAAACCTTTTGACACTCTTTTGAACCCAGTACAGCTTTAAAGGTCCTGGAAAAAGATTTTATGGGTTTGAATCCACTTGCCAATATGTACTATATTGCAGTTCTGCAGACCATACAAAGTCTATACTTCCAACTGAATTGGCACTTAATTCCCTTTCTCTTCTGTTCAGTCATGAATGGTTGATTATTTAGTGTAATAAACAATGGTGAGAGAGCTGTGCTATCAAAACTTGCAAATACTTGAAAAAAAGGCATTTAACAATCTTGTGTTTTCTACCTTATGCAAAATGAAAAATTCTGATGTGACATTAATCCATCTACTGGCAAGAGAAGATATTAATAGTCTTTTTTATGCTTAGCTATGAAAGAAATTGGCAAAATCATATCAATTTGAGTGCTACATTCTTTTGTCCATAGCATGTATGACAACTTTGAGCTTCACTATAAAGCTTCAGTAATGAAGCTTGCTTGCTGAAAAGGAAGTAAAACTCTTTATATTAATATAAGAAGAGAGGTGGAAGGAAAACTGATCTTTAGATACTGTATAGATGGGAAGAAAAAGACTGATTCTTATAATTTTCAAGTTAATATTGTATCAAATGAATGTAGCTTTCTGGATATTAGAAAGAGAAACCAAAATACTCACAAATTGTATGAAACCTAACAACTACGCTCAAAATTAAATGTCAATACTGTTTGAAATCCAAAAGGTTGTGTAAACCATACTAATAAGCCATTGTGGTTGGACCCCTAAGGTAATGTGATCAAGGATTCCCTGGCGTACTTGTATAAGTTTTTACTTGAAGCGGGCAGTAGTGCGAATTATTAAGATATTCCAGTCTGAGATATAAATATGACCACTAGAAGTATGATGATCCTAAATGTATTGGAAATGAGTATTTGAACAAGGTGGGTGGGAAGACTGTGCCATCACTTTGTTAGTAGACTTAACCTCTGGCATCTCCCTGCTTGTACACCATAGAGGTCCAAAATTACAAATGTTTAATGTGGAGGTATTTAGCATTAAAGTGGGATGTGAGCCACTTGTGCTAAACCATCACTGATTACAGACTCTGTATTTGGAAAAATCAAAACACTCCATAAACAACCAAAGACAATGAAGAAGGAAATTATAGAAGCCAGATATAGTAAATGAATTCACAATCCCAGAAACATTTCTTTCCATCACTCAGAACATGTATAGAGTCACAGGATCATGTGACAGGTCCAACATCCAGTTCAAAGCAGGTCTTTACAGCAGGGTATTCAGGACAATGCCCAGCTGAGTTTTGAATATCTCCAGGGGTGAAACATACCCAGCCTCTCTGAGCACCTTTTCTAGTGTTTGACAAACTACAAGATAGAAAAGATTCTTCCCTATAGCAGGGCATAATTTCCCAACTTTCAGCTTGTGTCATTGCTTCTTGTCCTTTCATTATGTGTCTCTGAACAGTGTGGTTCCAGCCTCTCTACACCCTCCTTTTGAGTAGCTGTGGATAAATATATTAAAAAATGTATGTATACATATACATATTTATGAACCGGATACTCTGGATACTCTGAACTGGATACTCTCTGTCTATCTCAGTTTGTGATTCCACCACTAAATTCTTCAGACTGACTGGGGGGCCCATGCAAGCACAGAAACAGTGTGAAGCTGAGTCCTTTTATTAAGAACTCTTTTTTGTGTTCTGCATTTTTTTCCTTTCCTCTCTTTTCACTATACTCCATCATATGCCTGTGCCACCTGCAGGGTCTTGGCTTTTTTTCTAACTCACTGTTCCAGCTGAAAATTGAGAGACAAAGTCATCAGCTTTAGACTGCATTTTGTGGCCTCATGGTAACAATCCTTCAACAAGACCATGAACAGCTTTTCTGGGCAAGGCAGATGCCTTGAATACAGTAGAATAGGCTGCCAGAAGGAAAAAAAAACAACAAAAGATTTATATGTTCAACCTATAACACAGACTAGAGTTTGTAGTTTGATAATAGACAAATCTTTCATATAGAAGCCTCTGGAAATTTTATTTATGCTTATGACAGGTCCCTTATTAGCATTATCTCCAACTACAATATTAGTGATGGGTATTATCTCCAATTGCAATACTAGTGATGTATTTCATGAAGGGAGATGGCCCACGGATTCTGCTTTAGCTGTTACATATTTTATGCACCTAATAGTGCAAAATAAGCAACATGCATAACACCTTCATTCTCCTTCCCTTCCCTTCCCTTCCCTTCCCTTCCCTTCCCTTCCCTTCCCTTCCCTTCCCTTCCCTTCCCTTCCCTTCCCTTCCCTTCCCTTCCCTTCCCTTCCCTTCCCTTCCCTTCCCTTCCCTTCCCTTCCCTTCCCTTCCCTTCCCTTCCCTTCCCTTCCCTTCCCTTCCCTTCCCTCTCCCTTCCCTCTCCTCTCCCTCTCCCTCTCCCCTCCTCTCCCCTCCTCTCCCCTCCTCTCCCCTCCTCTCCTCTCCTCTCCTCTCCTCTCCTCTCCTCTCCTCTCCTCTCCTCTCCTCTCCTCTCCTCTCCTCTCCTCTCCTCTCCTCTCCTCTCCTCTCCTCTCCTCTCCTCTCCTCTCCTCTCCTCTCCTCTCCTCTCCTCTCCTCTCTCTTTGTTTTGCCTTGCCTCACCTCGCCTCACCTCTTTGATAATATAATGACTTATTTTGTGTGGTTTTTGTGGAGTTTCCCAGTCTTGTTCTTTTAACTTGATGAGTAGAGCCACCAATGGCAGTATTTGTGTTGATGCTCATGATTTGTTTCAAGGGTCCAATTTCCTCTGAGAAGATCAAGAACTTGAGTATCTTAATATTCATGGGCACTGATTTGAAACAGATAGTTATACTGAAGTGCTGGAAGTAGAGAGCCGTGGTTTTTTATCTTGTAGAGAGAAATATAAATCCTAGGATTTTTCTACTCTACTTTCTCTTAAAGTGTATAAATGAAAATAAAAAATCAACAGTTCCTGTACAAAATTTCTTTATAAAAAGCCATCTGTACAAAAGAAAGAAATTACTTGGCCCACAGTCTAAGTGCCTGTAATAAATTCTGAATGATTGTTATAAATTTACTCTCACAGATAATTTAGGATGTTCAAAACAAGCAATGGCACTCAGAGTCCTGACAATAATGCAGCACTAATTGAAAGGCCAAGTGCAATTATGTAAAATATGTAATTGGATAATAAGTAGAGAGAGCTCAGAATTTTCTTTCGCAATGATCTGTCAGCAGAGATATCTTTAAAATTTTAACTTTTCTTTGAGGAAAATAATTTTATCAGATAATCAATCTAGCAGAAAACAACCAGGAAACTCAAAAATACTGTTTCTGAAACATGTTTTCTGTTACATTCTTTCCACCAAACAAAATAATAAATAAATTAAATATACTTGAATTCTCATTCTCATTTGGGATTGTTATTGTAATATGTAATTGACAGAAAATAGAATCACATGATTACCTCTAAAAGTTTATGATGAGCATCTTCACTTTTGTAGTGGAAAACTGTTATCATTTTCTACATATTGCTAGCATACTTCAAACATGTTTTAGTACCTTTTCCTCTTAATTTCTTCCGTTTTTTTTTTTCCTCTAAATTGTCATTATGTTTTCATATATGGTAACAAATATATTAAATTTTTAAAAAAATTCAGGTCTAAATAATGGTTTACTTAGAGTATGCTTTGCACTTTTGTTTCTGAGCCAAGTTACACTAGTGTAGAAGAACCAGACTTTTTCCCCAGTAAGTCTTGAGGCAAATCAGTGTTCTGAATAAGAGAAATGGATGGTTTTGATCTAACAAAATAGAACTGTTTTTCACAGAAGTGAGGATGAGTATCTCAATAACTGTGAAAGAATAACTGTAGAGCAAAGGGCAAGATCCTCTCATCATTTGCAGTCCTTGGAGAAAATCAGTCTCACTTAGATGAGCTGTTTGGACAAGCTCGGAGGCAAATTTGGGAATAAAACAAAAGGGAAAATATTTTACTCCCAAGGAAAGGTCAGGAATTTTAATACGGTAGTAATAAAGGATGCATTATGCTTTTCAGAGAAGCACAATTATTTTTAGTTCAAGGTGTGGTATGTCAGGTACATATAATCTTTTCTCACTCTGACTATTATACTGTACCAGAAGTGTGCAGGACATCTCCACTGTTCTCCTGACTAGTGACAAGTTTTATTTCTTTATTTAACTTTATAGCAATATTTACCATATTGTGGTTCTTTTGGGAGACTGAAGATGTACATCCTAATAGCGTGGCTTTGGGGTTTTTACTGGAAATACATCCCCCTCTTCCGTCCTGACTTCCAACTTACATATTACCATGTATTTTGAATGTATTACTCAGGTATAAAATTAAGTGATAAATGAAGACAAAAGATAGCATTGAAGATACACCACCTTGCTTTACATTATTTATACTGTAACTTTAAACATGTTCTTGTAAAGCTAACAGACTCATAAAAGAATATGGAATGCAATAAATATGTATATTCCACACGAAAAAAGAATCTATGAATCTTAGCTGTAACAACTCCAGTTGGCAGGGAATGCAGAAACAGCAACGGTAGTTTCTGCTGCTGGGCACTAGATTGGGGCAGACGAAGGGGTTTCCAGAGCCAGAGAAACCTGAGGAAGAGGAAGGAAGCCCACCAGGTCCCAGCAGCTCTTGTGAGCCAGGCTGACACGGCTTAGGCAGTTCCAGGAGCAACCATGGGATGTTTAAACAGCCCGAGGGAGCGTGAGCAACCAGGTGTGCTGAGAACAGGGCGTGGCACGTCAGCCATGGTGTGGCGTGACAATTTGCATGGCAGTTTGCACAGAAGAGCATGCAGGAAGGGTGCTGCACCCTGCTTGTAGGTCCACAGCCCTGGGAAGTGCTCCAGGTCTCTGCCAAAATGATGGGTGCTCAGCTCAGAGCTAAAACCAGTGTTCTACAGTGAAAGCCCCAGATATGTCTGATGCATCCAGACAGACAGAACTGGTAAGGAAGGAGGCTTCAGTACAGGTCATGGGTTGATGGAAGTGCCCAGACCCTTATCCTGGTCTAAAGGTAAGTACCTGTACAAGGTGTGCATGGGTTGATGATCTGTTGCATCAGGTGTCCAAGTTGCAGGACACAGTTAAAAAGCTGCACAGTCACCTTGGACCTGGTGACCCACAAAAACAGGGCTCCACTTCAGTCCCCACCCTCCAGCATAACTACTGACAAGAGATACGAAGCTTTAAGAGCTGTGGACACTCACAAGCAAGGTCTGCAATGTGCAACTGTACCAGCACCACAGAACAGATACCATAAAAAGAAGAGACAAGTGCTTCTAGTAGTTGACTCTGTTAAAAGGCACTGAGGTGACCATCTGCTGACCTGACAGGGAGTCACATAATCATAGAACGGTGGGGACTGGAAGGGACCTCTGGAGATCACCTTGTTCAACCCCCCTGCTTGAGCAGGCACACCTACAGCAGGAGGCACAGGAACGCATCCAGGCTGGTTTTGAATGTCTCCAGGGAAGGAGACTCTACAACCCCCCTGGGCAGCCTGTTCCACTGCTCTGACACCTTCAAAAGAAAGAAGTTTTTTTTCTTACATTGAGGTGGAACTTCCTGTGTTTCAATTTGTGCCCATTGCCCCTTGTCCTGTCATTGGGCAGTAATGAAAAGAGCCGAGACCCATCATCCTGACACCCACCCTTTAGATATTTATAGGTATTTATTAAATCCCCCATCAGTCTTCTCTTGTCTAGGCTAAATAAACCCAGGTCTCAGCATTTCCTCATATGGGAGATGCTCCAGCAGCCTGATGATCTTTGTAGTTCTCTGCTGGACCTGCTCAAGCAGTTCCACGTCCTTCTTAAACTGGGGGTCCAAAACTAGACACAGTACTCCAAATGTGGGCAGAGTAGAGGGGGAGGATAACCTCTCTCGATCTGCTGGCCACACTCCTTTTAATGCAGCCCAGGAAACTGTTGGCCTTCTTGGTCACAAGGGCACATTGTTGACTCATGGTCAGCTTTTTGTCGACCAACACTCCCAGGTCTTTCTCAACAGAGCCACTTTCCAGTTGTTCAGACCCCAACCTGTACAGGTGCATGGGGTTGTGCCTTCCCAGGTGCAGGACCTTGCACTTGCTTTTGTTGAATTTCATGAGGTTCCCTTGGCCCAGCTCTCCAGCCTGTTCAGGTCTCGCTGGATGGCAGCACAGCCTTCTGGTGTATCAGCCACTCCTCCCAGTTTTTTTATCATCAGCAAACTTGCTGAGGTTACACTCTATCCCATTATCCTATTTCCTTCTCTGAAAATATTCAAAACCCACCTGGACGTGATCCTCTGCACCCTGCTGTAGGTGTATCTGCTCAAGCAGTGGTGTTGGACGAGATGATCTCCAGAGGTCCCTTCTAACCCCTACCATTCTGTGACTCTGTGAAATTTTGAAAATATAAGGAAGTTGGTTTTTATTTTCATTTAATTGAATTCATGTATATTGCAGAATGTCTAATTCTACCATAACAGATGTTTTTAAAAAATTAAATGGAGTAGAGGGAAGGATAGCTGAAGTTAATGTGGGGACAATGCTTTTTTCTAGAGAAGGGAAACTAGTGAAGCAGTTATTATTAGATCTGAACTTAACTAATAGGAAAGAGCTTGTTGAGACTTGGTTGTGGAAGGTAGTTTGAGTGAAAGTCATCACAAAATATCAGAGAACACTCTTCTAAGAAGGTGAAAGTGTGAGAGAAGCATTGTGAGGAAACTGGGCTCCTGAATAACAGGCTTCAGCAAACTCAGGTATGGGACATAATCTCAGGAACATATTGCAGTGCAATCAATATAGATTAATGTCTAAACTAGACTGTTCAAAATGCAACACTAAACTAGCCTGGTACCAGAAAAAGGCAGCAACACTGAGAGACTTCTACCCCAGAAAGGAATTGCAGGAATACTGGAAACTGGCGTATGTCTAAGAATAATTCTGCAAAAGAATAGAACAAATTTATAGAGATAAAATTAGAAAAAGTAGGGAGCAAAATCACTTTAAAACCAGCAACAGACATAAAAAGCACCTAGGAATAAGTTCTGTAAGTGCATCAGAAATAAGACAAATTCAGTGCTCATTTCTGAACAAAGTTTAAAAATATCCTTTAAGTCTGTGTGAACATGTATTTGTATATATACTAGTACAAGGGACAAATTTGTTCACCAGCAAACTGAAAGTCGTTCAGATGAACTAGCTCTAAGAGGGGCTGAAGCTGTAGATTTTTCTCTGTCTAGCCCTATCGGATTAGTGAGGATCTTATGTAATAAGCTTTTAAAACTGAGGCACTTAGAGGAGCTTCAAGGGAGGCATGGCTTTTCCAATCAGTGAAACAACTCTGTTTGATCTTATAATTCATATACAACCAAATGACATACAATGTCATACACTGACATACACTGTCATACAATGACATACACTAAAATGTAAAAGGCAGAGTTGTAAATGTGGGCACTTAAAAATACCTGTATCTACCACATCAGGATTGCTGTTTGTCAGGGCAATGGGTGCAGGAGAGGACAAAAAAATCCTTCCCCCAGAAAGAACCTTTTATCTTCTGCTTATTCACAATATTGCCACAGAACACATAGTCACATGGCAAAATACCTTCTTCAAGCATTAGCAGTTAATAGGTGGCCCCAAAGAATGGGATTTTAAGTGCCTTATAAATATACCTAATATACCTACCTAATGTAGGTATAGATACACTTAATATCCATGTAACTGTCTAATCTTATTCTGAATCTTGCTAGACCTTTTTATTTATTCCACATCTCTGGTTATTTTTATCTTTGGACTTTCTTGCTTCTAATTAGATGTAAAACACAGATCCAAATATGAACTGCTGAAATTGTACGTTTGAGCTTGATTGCAGTGACCCGTTATGCATTTGATATTCAGGTTCAACTGCACAGTGTACACTTGGAATTTTGTATCATATTCCACTAGTAGATTGGTTTACAGATAAGGAAAAATCCATTGTAGACCTTGTTCCAGTTCCTTTCAGAAAAGGGAACTAGTATTCACAGCTTACAAACCCTTATTTTTTCATGTAGTATTTTTCCTTGAGTTATAGGTACAACATAACAATAAAGATTCTTAAAGCTAGCCAACTGTTACACAAAATACCTTGAGTTTTTCTGATAACTCATATGACTGAGTTGATCATTTGGTGTATGGCCCACCTTACAGAACAAAAGTGTAGCAAATTTTGTCTCTGTGACCAGTACAGATGAATTAAAGATCAGCAGCAACAAACAAAACAGTCCTCTCAACACTGGTAAAAATTCATTTCATTCTAGTGCATTTATATTCATTTTATTCATTGTGTGATGGGACCCTGAAGCTGCTGTGAGCTTTGAGGCCAATGTTTGTAGATGACTTCTTATGCTGAGCACAGCAAAACTACTGTCAAGGCTTTAAGGTCGAAAATGTTTTTATTTGAATAGATACAAGAGGGGCGTTTTAAAGGATTTTTTTTTTTCAAAAAAAGACCATGAATAAATAAAAAGACAAATTAGTAGATAAGATACAAGAGAAATGCTAACTCCATACAGTCCATTCTGATTTCTTGGAGGGAAGACGTTGCCCAGAGGCCTGGTCGAGGTTGTTGGAAGATCTCCCTGCTCTCCAAAATCTTCCCATTTGGCTCCAGGTTCACTGCTAGCGGCCACTTGCATGTTCAGACCCTGTTCCTCTCTCTGCCTGTTCCATCTCTGCCCTCTCAAAGCTTTCAGGTCCAGCATATGCTCAGCTTCCCCTTGGAGAAGGCTCATACTGCTACAAGGTGCCACCATCTCCAGAGAGGAGCAGTCAGGATAGGGCAACTGAACAGCCTCATCCATTGCTGCCCAGCCACATACTCCTAAAAGGACATACCATGAGAAAATGAGAATATATGTCACCCATCAGAGTTTGCATTGCTAACCCTCCAGATATTAGTGGTATCCCAGTTAAAAGGAGACAGGGATTTCATACAGTATAAACAGGGCTTCCCTTTATAGGAAGAAGGAATGTCTTCAAACCAAAGTTAAATCCACTGGGCATTGGAAAAGGCTTGCAGTATTCCTGTTCAGACTTTAAAATACATATACAGATGGATTCACTTCACTTTGATCTCATCTGGATTATTTCTATTACCTACAGCAGAGCTGGGTTAGTCTTCAAGTTGACAGAACAATTGTTTTGTCTTTCAGACACCAGCTTATCCAGAAAGATATTTTTGTAACACCTTTGCCTAACAAATTTTACTGAGTGATTAAGGTTTTTCTCTGTGAGCTGAAATAAATGAAAATTTTCTTTTCATATAATAGCTGTAATGAGAATCTTGCTCTGCCATATCTAACAACATCAGTGTTTGAGACAAATCTCTTTCTAAAGAGGAAACAAGGTTAGATGGAGCTCTGCTGGAAGTCCTTTTATTTGTCATGATGCCAAACATCAAACTACAAAATCATTTTGCTCTCATTATTAACTTTTGCAAGAGATGTACTGCTTTCCACTGAGTTCTTTTCAAGTCAGTGGGGAAAAAGACAGATGACTTTATCAGCAGAGAAGGAGGTGAAGAGAATTAAAGAAAATTTGATGAGGTGTAAATAAAGCAGCAGCTTGAGCTGGAGGGTGAACTGTAAATTGCAACATGGTAGTGAGAAAAAGAACAGTTTACAAAAATAGCTTAAAAACTGTTAAGCATTAAAGCAAACAACAGTACATTTTTAAAGCTTATTTAAGCAATAAGCTAAAATGGTATTTAAGTGAAGACAACAGACAAAAATGGTTCAACCTTAAGCACAGTACATTTGCTTCCTCACATTGCCCCCGCGCTGCTTTAGGGTTAACGCTGGCATCTTGCCAGAGATTCTACAGTACTCTTTTTTTGAAAGGTGTAAGAATGGAGCTTGTATATTTTAAGTGACTTCATCTAGATTCTGAATTATTAAAACATGATTGGAAACAAATTGCTTGATGTGCTTTTAGTATGTTGTAATTTTTTTTAATTTTTTGATGGAATGTCAATTGTGATAAGTAGATGATTTCCCTTGGTATATGTAGGTGTGCTATTCATTAGAACTGCCAAAGTAAAACAAAATTCAAGTTTGGCTAGACTGACACAGAAAAGTGTAAGTACTTTTAAAGATGAAAATAATTTTCTACTTCTATATCAAAAGATGTTGTTTACAAGTAAGTCTAAGTCTAGAAAAGCACACCATCCTGTAACTTGCTCTCTTTTTTCTCTACTACAAAGTGGCTGACATCATTATATGTTATTATCTTCAAATTTATAAAAAAAATAATACAGCATACAACCATGTTTGTGTTTACAGGTACTCTTATGTATAACTTGTGTGGCTGGAGAAGTGAGGTAATATTTGCAAGTCTTGATCCAAAGGCAGTTGGTTTTGAAATAAGCTACAGATTCAGCTCATAATGACATTAGGATGACAACTCTTTTCCCACTGGAGACAAAGGCAACTCTGCAGGATCAAGGATGCTTTTTAAGTGTGGCTGGTTTAGGTTTCTTTGTATGTTTAACCTGAAAATCTGGAACAATAGCATGTATTTGTACCAGTGAGAGGGAACCCTTTTCTGAAATGGAGTACCTGTGATTTCTGAGAAGTGCAGAAACTATGGAACTATCACCTTTGTGAAGTGGTGTTTCAACACACTAACATTCAAAGATTCAGTATTATAACTTTTGAAAAGTTTCATGCGGATCCAAAAAACTGTAGTTGAATTGACAATCTCATTTAGACATTAAAACAGGTAATTTTTGTTCAAATGGAGTGACTTCTGTACAGCTACCTATTTCAGAGTCATGTTACACGTCGTTTTCCAACAAAAGCCTAGGCACTTCTCTGTTGTAAGTGGGACATAATTTTTCTAATCTGTCCCAGCTCCAGAAATGTCAGAAGCAACTTCATAAAAATATCCAGATTCCTCTTTGACACCTCTTCACATTCTTTAGCTGTAAACCACCATGTATTTTTTTTTTTTCCTTATTTTTCCAGAACTTAAGGAGTGTGCCAAAAAGATATCACACATTCAAAATGGGAATAGCAGAAACTATTGCCAGAATACTGGTTTTAAACTGTATTTAGGCAATTAAATATCAATATCTAAAAAAATAGATATAGTATAAAGTAGACAGAAAAAGTGAGAAATTCTACATATGAGACTGAAAATAGTGCATAAGAAACCCCATTCTTTTCCATGTCTGATTTTTAATATACTGGAATTTAGGAAAGAATTTAGAACATTCATGGGAGGAAAATAATGTAAAAGATTTTAAAGCTCCGAGTTAAGACTTCACAGCTCTTCTGAACTTTATTAAAAATTATTAATAATGTAATTTTATTCACATTCCCTGAGTATTTTAGCTTCACAATATATGTTAAATATTTTCAAGTTTTTATCAGTTTTTCTTTCTTTTTCATATAGAGAATAAACGGAATAATGGTCAGAATATTAAGGTTGCTTTGGAGAATAACATACACTGCTGTATAACTCTCCACACAGAACAAGTAGAATGAGGTATACTAACACTATCAAGGCAAAGTAATTTGAAAAGATAATATTTATTTTACTCAGTTTACAGCCCAAGGAGCACAGAGATGTTATGATTTTGCAGAACAGTTAGTTACACAAAAAATGAACAGTGGAATTAGGAAGAATATTTTTTTTTCTTGTGATAATTCTTCCTGAGTGCCAGGATCTGGATAAATCTGAAATTTGTCTGGTGATAATTCATGTAAGTCCAGGTCAGAGAAGATCTCATGGTTTTCATAAAAGAAGGACAAGAATGAAAAAGCTGAAAGATCTTGTTGTAAAAGATCTTCAGCAGCTCTTTTCTTTTAAACTGTGTCAAGAAGAGCAGTAGTGGTGGTGCTCCTGCCCAACAGGCACAATAAGGGCCCAGGTTTTCAAATTCAGGACAGTCAGATGTAACCCTTAGTAACAGCTGCAATGTAGTAGCCGTCGCGGGTACATACAATGGCAGTGGCAATTAACGAGAACATTTATAAGGTAGCAGGAGATTTAACTCCACGCCAGGTCACATGCAGGCACAGAAGAGGCTCATCTTTCTGAACCTCCATGTCTCAGTCCCCCAAATCAGGATCCTAAACTTGTTCTTTATCCTGTCCTCACCTTTCTACTGTACCACCACCTCAACCTGCCCTTCTGACTGCAAGCCCTCTCCCAGTTCCTTAGCTTCATGTTTCATGTCTCCAGCAATACTGGTTTTGATGGGGTGTATGGGCAGGGTAGGGAGTTGATAATTCAATTCCCCACACTTCAGAGAACTTCCTCAAGAAGTGAGACACCTATTTTCTTTCCTTGCTTGAGATCATGGTTCCCTTCTTACCAAATGCTGAAAAAGCTTGAGCTGTACATTAACCCGGTGGAATGCAGAGGGGCACATGTTCCCTGTTGATATGGTCCCATAACATTGTGCAGAAACCATTCAAGATTTATTGAGAAGGAAAAGACAGAAAAGAGCATGATTTCTTTGTCTAACACTGAAGGCACTCAACCATGAGGGGGCAATTCTAACTGTAGCTTCTGCTCACAGGGTTGCATTTTATTCAGAGACTGAATAATTTAAATGTAGACAGAGCTTTAGAAACAAGGACCAGAACTTCTTTCTCACAGGGAAGGCAATGAAAAAGTCATACTTTACCTCTGTCTCTGTATACTCTGTAACATCAGATTTGTCCTTGCACAGCAGCAGAGAACTTCAGTACAGTCTATATATTGATGATAGGGTGCTTTTGAGAGATATGTGGGCTGGATCCCTGTTAGGTTTTTGATTGAACTGAACTCCTACTCCTAGACAAATTGTCTAAGGTATTACATAAAAGATAGACAGAGGCACTATGACATTCTTTTAGAAAAAATTAGCAACCACAGCTGCATTTTATGGGGCACCCGAATGTGTTCAACACTCTCACAGCTCACCAGGCTGGAGTTCTCGAGATGCTTCAGCAGCAGAATGCCAAACTTCCACACCAGGCATATATAGGAAATATCGACTGACTTTTTCGGTACTTATGCACAGGCAGAGAGGCAGAACTCAAGACACTAAGAGAAACTTAAAGTTTCATCTTACATTCTTTTGAATGGGGTCTACTAAATTCCATTTAATTCCTGGTTTACATAAGTAAAAAACAGATGAGCAAAGGTGTTTAGAGGTCTAATATCTCTTTGGGATTCTGATCTCCCTTTGATTTCAGTTGGAACTGTGGTATATATAAATAGGGATAGGGCACACAAAAGTCTTTGTGGATTTGGTCCTTTTGTCCTTTGTAGCATAACTCTTAAATTGTAAATAAGTGTTTCTTTGTAATGAACTACTGAACTTTGAAAATATTTAAGTTTAAATTCCCTCACTGATACAGGATCTGACGTTTACAGATAAGAGTGGAAAGATGTTTTAATACCTGCCAGCTTTGTTTATTCAGTCCTGGCCCTGAGAAGCAGCTGAATCTTCCTGCACATTACTAGGAAGGAGCCCTCACACCAAAGCCCGACAATATGTTAACAAGAGAAAGCTTGGAGAGGAACTTATTTTACCTAGCCCAAAAGACTGAATGCTATTGAAGCTGGTGGATCTTGTCTCCTAAATGACTTTCTGCAGTGTAACTCACTGTCTCTTCTGGGCATACCTCTCCCTTTTTTGTAATAACCAGCTACTTCAGATGACTATCAGTGTTTTGCCACTGCCTGCAGTCCTGCAGAGGTATGTGGTCTGGAAAACGACAGAATGCTTTATCCCTTCAGCACCTTGGTTGTGCAGCTCAGGCAAGACTGAAACTGCTATTTGGCAATGAATTAGAGATAGGATTCAGAATAAAAGGAGAAGCAGCTGAGTAAATGTATTCCAGTTTTTCATAGCCTCTTTTCTGAGAACTACACTTTCAAGTGTCAAGTGGATGAAATCACATAGAGGTGTTTTGCTGTTTACTCAAAGGGTCAAATATTTTAATATGGGCTTTACTTTGGAATTAATTTAGTGTAACACATGCTCTTTTTCCTTCCCCTTTTTCCAGCACAACCGTTCCTGAAATATATATGATGATGCATGCAGCACAAATAACTGGTTACCATAGGAACAACAGTAATAGTGATCCCAAAGCAGGGTTGGGGTTTTTTTGGGGTTTTTCATTTTTTTAATACCATACTTTACACTTACATAAAGCTCCTAGCCTTCTTTCATTTGCAAATCATTCTCGAAGCATGCTCTTATTTAACATGATTTGACTATAAATCTATCAAAATTGTCAGTGTGTTTGCACTAGCCTTCTGGCCTTGTGCAATTTTTACTACTAAAAAGATGAACACTAAAAAAAATTCATGAAAGGATTTTGGTATCCATGACATTGTAAATGACAGCCTTATGATAAGCATTGCTGCTTTACGTATTGCCATGATATTATTACTGACCTAAGCAAAACATTTATTTATTTTTGTCTTCTTTTTCCCCATCATAATTTGCCCTCTTAATACTTCCTGGCATGCAAGTATAAGACAACACAAATATATGTAAGTGTGAATAAAGCAAAATGTTAAGAACATTTGATACTTCTAAATGTAAATGTTATTACCTAGGTCAGCATACGTCTTTTTCATCAGAGCCACAAACTGGGTTTCAGACATGCACTAACATATTGCCACAACCCTATACATAGGTTTATAGGGAAGTAATCAAGGATAAGTCTGCCTTGGAGATGCTGCTCCCCTCAGTGTTCTCAGGGAATTGGAGGGACACCTGTTTTCCAACAACATTCAAATTGCTTGAGTATTGGTGAAGACATTGTGAGAATGAGCTACTCCACCTGGCAAACAGAGACATGACGGAAGCCTGTTCTGGAGTGCATCGTCATCTCTGGGCTGCTTTTAGCTCTGAGCCATTTCACATTTTAGACAATAAAGCTACAGTCTACTGTGTTGTGGCTATCACAAAAGTTCTATATCAAATCACCTTAAAGGCTTGTGTCTTTATCATTAACTTAATCTCCATTTTGAGTAGCACAAATTATAAGAAACAAAGGGTAATGCTGCATAGGGCATAGGGGTCCTTGGAGAGCAAGAATTGCAGTGAAAAACAAATATGAGCTTCTTTTGGTCATGCATATTACAGTGCACAGCGTAAGAAAAATTAAAAAGGAATTAGGAGAAGCTGTAAAATATCCATTGACAGAGAATGCAAACTAGATGTAATTGGAGATCTGCCTGCATCGCTGTGTTTAGTCATTTCTGCATATGTCCTATGCCTTGCATCCCCATTACAGTCACAAGAGATTATCCTGAATTTTAAGCTGTCATGTGACTACTGTTATCAGTATATCTGGCTAGCTTAATATGAGCAGCATGCTACACCACAGTCACCAAAATACCTGAAGCACTGACCTACAAGTTTTGACAAGTTGCAATTTTCTGACCAAAACCATATTTTAAGGAAAGTCCTACATCAAAGCTATTGCAAAGCTCTCTTCTTCTGCCTAGCAAAAATTAGAGATGTTATTCAGTCTATGTAGTTGTCCTGGTTTTGGTGGGGATAGAGTTAATTTTCTTCACTGTAGCTGCTATAGTGCTGTGTTTTGGATTTGGTATGAGAATAGTGCTGATGGCACATTGATGTTTTAGTTCTTGTTAAGTAGTGGCTAAGTGTCCCTAAGTAGTGCCTGTACTAGTCAAGGACATTTTCAGCTTCCCATGCTCTGCCAGGGGCATAAGAAGCTGATAAGGGAGGAGGCACAGCCAAGACAGCTGATCCAAACTGACTAAAAGGATACAGAATCATAGAATCATTAAGGCTGGAAAAGACCCTTGAGATCATTGAGTCCAACTGCTAGCCTATCACTGCCAAGTCCACCACTGAACCATATCCTCAAGCACCATGTCTACCCTTCTTTTAAATACCTCCAGGGACGGAGACTCCACCACCTCCCTGGGCAGCCTGTTCCAATGCCTGACAACCCTTTCGGTAAAGAAGTTTTGCCTAATATCCAACCTAAACTTCCCCTGGCGCAGCTTGAGGCCATTTCCTCTCATCCTATCGCTTGTTACTAGGGAGAAGAGACCGACCCGTGCCTCGCTACAACCTCCTTTCGGGTAGTTGTAGGGAGCAATAAGGTCTCACCTCAGCCTCCTCTTCTCCAGGCTAAACAACCCCAGCTGCCTCAGCTGCTCTTCATAAGACTTGTTCTCTAGACCCTTCACCAACTTTGTTGCCCTTCTTTGGACACGCTCCAGTACCTCGATGTCCTTCTTGTAGCAAGGGACCCAAAACTGCACACAGTACTCGAGGTGCAGCCTCACCAGTGCTGAGTACAGGGGCACAATCACCTCCCTGCTCCTGCTGGCCGCACTATTCCTGATACAAGCCAGGATGCCATTGGCCTTCTTGGCCGCCTGAGCACACTGCTGGCTCATGTTCAGCCAGCTGTCAACCAACACCCCCAGGTCCTTTTCCTCCAGGCAGCTCTCCAGCCACTCCTCCCCAAGCCTATAGCGTTGCACGGGGTTGTTGTGACCCAAGTGCAGGACCCGGCACTTGGCCTTGTTGAATTTCATGCCGTTTGCTCCGGTCCAGTGATCCAGCCTGTCCAGGTCCCTCTGTAGGGCCTTCCTGCCCTCCAGCAGATCGACACTTCCACCCAGCTTGGTGTCATCTGCAAACTTACTGAGGGTGCACTCAATTCCCTCATCCAGATCATCAATGAAGACACTGAACAGGACCGGCCCCAACACTGAGCCCTGGGGAACACCACTCGTGACTGGCCGCCAACTGGATTTGACTCTGTTCACCACCACTCTCTGGGCTCGGCCGTCCAGCCAGTTCTTAACCCAGCGCAGAGTGCACTTGTCCGAGCCGTGAGCAGCCAGCTTCTCCAGCAGAATGCTGTGGGAGACTATGACAAAGGCCTTACTAAAGTCCAAGTAAACAACATCCACAGCCTTCCCCTCATCCACTAAGCGGTCACCTTATCATAGAAGGAGACCAGGTTAGTGAGGCAGGACCTCCCTTTCATAAGTCCATGCTGGCTGAGCCCGATCCCCTGGTTGTCCCCGCATGTGCCATGTAATGTCATTAAAGATGATCTTTTCCATGACCTTTCCTGGCACCGAGGTCAGGCTGACAGACCTGTAGTTCCCTATATCCTCCTTCCGACCCTTCTTGTAGAGGGGCGTCACATTTGCTAGCTTCCAGTCATC
This sequence comes from Phalacrocorax carbo, assembly GCF_963921805.1. Lineage (NCBI taxonomy): Eukaryota > Metazoa > Chordata > Aves > Suliformes > Phalacrocoracidae > Phalacrocorax > Phalacrocorax carbo. Next base: position 128,836,831 of record NC_087513.1, on the reverse strand, counting down.
TGGGACCTCCCCGGTTGACCAGGACTGCTGATAAATGATGGGCAGTGGCTTGGTGAGCTCCTCTGCTAGCTCCTTCAGTATCCTGGGGTGGATCCCATCTGGCCCCATGGACTTGTGAACATCCAGGTGGAGGAGCAGGTCAGTGACTGCCACCTCTTCAACAACTGGGACTTCATTCTGCATATTAGCTCCATCTCCCAGCACAGGGGCCTGAAAACCCTGAGGATGACCAGTTTGACTATTAAAGACTGAGGCAAAGAAAGCATTAAGTACCCTAGCCTTCTCCTCATCTTTCCTGGTAAGGTTACCTTCTGCATCCAACAAAGGAGGGAGATTCTCCCTGGCCCTCCTTTTGTCACTGATGTATTTATAAAAACGTTTTTTGTTACCTTTAATGGTGGCGGCCAGTTTAAGTTCCAGCTGGGCCTTCGCCTTCCTAATCTTTTCCCTGCATAACCTCACAACATCCTCGTAGTCCTCCTGAGTCACCTGCCCCTTCTTCCAAAGGCAGTAAGCTCTACCTCTTTTCTTGAGTTCCAGCCAAAGCTCCCTATTCAGCTAAGCCAGTCTTCTCCCCCACCTGCTCCACTTATGGCACATGGGGACGGCCTGCTCCTGCGCCTTTGAGACATCCTTCTTCAATAACATCCAGCCTTCCTGGACTCCTTTGCCCTTCAGGACTGCCTCCCAAGGGACTCTGTTAACCAGACTCCTTAACAAGCCAAAGTCTGCCCTTCTGAAGTTCAGGGTAGCGGTTTTGCTGACCCTCTTCCTTACTTCTCCACGAATTAAAAACTCTATCATGTCATGGTCGCTGATCATAAGACAGCCTCCAACCACCACATCAACCACCAGGCCTTCTCTCTTCGTAAACAGCAGGTCCAGCGGGGCACCTTCCCTGGTTGGATCGCTTACCAGCTGCATCAGGAAGTTATCTCCCACACACTCCAGGAACCTCCGAGACTACGTTCTCTCTGCTGTGTTGTATTTCCAGCAGATATCTGGTAAGTTGAAGTCTCCCACGAGAACAAGGGGTAGAGACTGTGAGATTTCAGCCAACTGCTTGTACAGTACTTACATGCCATATGACGTCATGCTCTGCATATAAAGCTGGGGGAAGGAGAAAGAAGGGGGGACATTTGGAGTGATGACATTTGTCTTTCCAAGTAACTGTTAGGCGTGATGGAGCCCTGCTTTTCTGGAGATGGCTGAGCACCTGCCTGCCCATGGGAAGCAGTGAATGAATTCCTTCTTTTGTTTTGCTTGTGTGCGCAGCTTTTGCTTCTCCTTTTCATTATATTATTATTGTTATTGTTACTACTACTGTTTTGCTTTGCCTATTAAACTGTCTTTATCTCAACCCTTGAGTTTTCTCACTTTCACCCTTCTGATTCTCTCCCCCTCCCACCATGGGGGAGCAAGCAATCGGCTGTGTGGGTCTTAGTTGCCTGCTGGGGCTAAACCACGACACTTGTTTAAGCAAATAGTTGCTGTTACAAACTTCCACCTTGCAGAATTGAAGGCTTTTCACAGTCAGTAGGGCTGTATCTCTTTATATCAGTTGAGAAAATAAATCGTAAGAGAGGGGGTCTCTGTTCCAAAGCTTGACCTTTTTGAAGTGATACCTCACGTAATTGTAATTCTGAGGTTTACTGAGGCTTTCCCATCCACTGAAAGAGCTATGGTAGGTTTCTATCTACAGCACGCTTTTAATGCTTGTTTTCCATGCAAACTATTAGTTTATTTGCAAAGCAGATTCACATCATAGGGTTTTTTTCCATTTGACATATAGAATTTAATTATAGTAAACATTTGACACTAATTAGATGGTAGCTTTAGAAGACCTGATGTAATTTATTGGATTTGGACATTTAACTGCAGTGAAGTTAGCGGGTAACTATATTTAGGGGTATAAATATCATAAAACAGCAATTATTTTACATATAGTTGCTGCTTCATTAATTTATGTGTTTGGATACCTAAAAATGTAAAGTATGCCATATATTTTATTAGGCAGTGAAGAGGAACAAAGTTTTTTTCATGTAAGATTGAACAGAGCTTTTGCCAAGCAGCCAAAATTTATGACCTTCTGAAGACAAATAAACCCCCTCAGGTGATCTTTCCATTCTTCCTTTAGGACTTAATGCACTCTCTCATTCCTTAGTGTATGTGTCTCCACTGTTTAGGTAGTAGTGGTTGAAGGCATAAGGTTGCTGCCATTGACTCATGTCATCAGGTCTCTCTCTGTTTCTACCTCTGTCAGCATGCCTGCACGTGTGGTTCTCCTAAACTGGTCTGTCAAAATTATGCAGGCAAGGAAAGCATTTAAGCTACCATTTCAGAAACATCTAGGGACAGCTGTGCCTAGGTAGAAAACTCTAGCAGCAGGAGGGGAAATTACAATGTTGTGCAAAGCTGAAGCCCTGTGTGGAGAGTGGTAAGATGATGGAGAACTGCAGGATGTCATCAGCATCTGAACTAGCACACTGTTAACCCTGCTCAAAAATCTCAGTGCAGCAAATTCACAATATTAAGCATGTTAGCTAATGTTTAATGCAGCAGCACTGTTTCTGCAATTCCCTGGTAATGCTGAATCACTTAGATGAAATAGTAGGAAAAATGTAAACAGGACTCACAGGCTGTGGGGAATTCACAGTCCTTTTCTGTGCATTATGTGGCCAAAGATGTGCCAATTTTGGAGCTAAGTACAAAATTTCCACAAAATGCACTTTTTGTTTGAAAATTAAAATGGCTGCTGCTGAAACAGTTTTCAATAAACAAAAAAAATTTGAATTTGTGAAGTGAAATATTTAATAAACATGTTTCCACTGTGATAAAATAAATATACAACTGTGGAAATTTGAACTTATTTTTAATTTCAAAATGAAATTGTTGCAATAAAATGCAAACCTCATGAAGGCCTCACAAGGATAAGTGCAAGGTCCTGTACCTGGGTCAGGGCAATCCCAACCATGGATGCAGGTTGGAGGAAGAGTGGATTGAGGACTCCAGTGGTGCCTCCAGCAGAGAAAGACATGGGAGTACTGGTGAATGAAATACTGAATATGAGAGATCAATGTGCACTTGCAACCCAGCAAGCCAATAACCTCTGGGCTGCATCAAAAGAAGTGTGGCCAGCAGGTCGAGGGAGGCAATGCTGCCTCTCTACTCTGCTCTGGCGAGACCCCACCTAGAGTACCGTGCCCACCTCTGGGGTCCCCAGTACAAGAAAGACATGGGCCTGCTTGAGTGGTTCCAGAGGAGGGCCACCAAAATGATCTGAGGGCTGGAGCACCTCTCCTATGAGGACAGGCTGAGAGAGTTGGGGTTGTTTAGTCTAGAGGAGGCTCTGGGTAGACCTTATAACAGCTTTCCAGTACTTAAAGGGGACCTACAGGAAAGATAGGGAGTGACTCTTTATCAGGGAGTGTAGTGACAGGAGGAGGGGTGACAGTTTTAAACTGAAAGAGGGTAGATTTAGATTAGATATAAGGAAGAAATTCTTTGCTGTGAGGATGGTGAGACATGGGAACAAGTTGCCTAGATGCCCCCTTCCTAGAACCATTCAAGGCCAGGTTGGATGAGACTTTGAGCAACCTGGTCTAGCGGAAGGTATCCATGGCCATGGCAGGGGGCTTGGAACTAGATGAGCTTTAAGGTCCCTTCTAACACAAACCATTCTATGGTTCTATGATTCTTTTTTTCTGTGGATTTCCTTATATGTCTTCTTTCCTATCTTCAGTATACTCTAAATTCTTTACACTTCGGTAAGAAAAACTTTTATTTGGTTTTAGTAGAATGGCATCTCTAGGACATGACTTGATTAATTGGGAGAGGAAATACTGGAGATCAAAAAGAGGGTTTTTAATGAATTTGGTAATTCTGTGAAGCTGTCTTCAGTCTGAGTTGGCTACATGGCTGTTTTTCAACTTCTGCTCTTTACAGTAAGTCAGAAAAGGCACATGATCTGAAGATCCATTTTAGGGACATTGCTGCACCTACAGACGACATGCATGAATCCAGACAGTGAGAAAAAGAAGAAAAATTTAGGAACAAATATAAGGCCTTTGTATTCCTCTTTAATGAGGAACAAGTGATAAGGAATTCTTTTGTGTATAACACAAATACCATCCTGCTTTTTGAGTTTACAAATAGAAGGGAAACACTAAATTTGAGGGATAGCATTGTACTGAATCAGTCTATGTGGTTCATAGGGATATGGTGTTCTGTAAAGGAGAAATGAATGGTGTTATAAAAAATGTTAAATAAATTATAATTATCTAATGTATTTTCAACACTGAGGTATGTATTTTTAGCAGAGTCCACAATTGGTGCTAAATACTTTCCTATACAAAAATTTTACAGAGTCATAATACTTCTTCAGTCAAACCCTAAGAATAGACAATTTCTCACATTTTCCTTAAATATATGTTTTGCTTTTGTAGAGGGTTAGAACATTTCTTATCACTATCTTACAATATCTTAAGGATTAAAAAGAAGGGGATATTTTATGAGGTACCACATTTCATTTGGATTTCCAAAGCAGCATAATCACTGAGCTACACAGGATAGTGTTTTTTTTCCTAGCGTTTGGCACACAAAATATTTTCAGAATACTTGTGGGGAGGGGGGTAGCATGAAAGTTATTTATCTGTTGGGAACACTGATTGCATTCTTATTTTCTAATAATATAGTGTGAATAAAATGTTTGGAATTCTCCTTCAGACTTGGCTAATACCTCCCCTTGGAAAGACTTGCAAAGATATCCAAAAAAGGTATTTACTTGCATACTATTTGCACTTCAAATTAAAAAAAGAAAGGAAGTATAATACAGTGAAGATTAATTGAAACTGTCAAAAAATCCAAGAAGATTTGGAGTTGGATTGAATATTTTCCTTTTATATCAACTTCTTGAACATACAAAATAAATCATGGATTATATTTTGATAAGGTCTTTCCTCCACACAATTTCTATCTGATTCTTTTTCATTAAATATGGCAAGCATCTGGATTTTTGTTCAGCCTTCCGTCTTTGGAAAGCTTCAAGAGTACTTTAAAAAGTACATATTAAATACCCCACTGAGATAATGAGATTATTCATGGTAGTAAATAGAAAATTCTTAGTCAAAGACTTTAATGGCAACAATCATATCTTATGTTGTTGAATACTACATTGCTTTCACAAGTGAAGGTAATTGTATGAATTTATGAAGAAAAATTGCATAGTAGGTAATCAACATGCACTGCATTTCTCATGGAGATAACCTTGTTGTCCAATGTACATTCTTTTGGTTTCATATTAAAAATAACAGTGCAGATTTACACATATTTAATAAGCTGTTACTCATCTGGAAAGATCTACTCTTGATTGAGGCTGCACAGACAAAACCAGTAATTAAATAGGCAAGAATGTGGGAAGTCAGGAATGATGAGCAAAAAGTTATGGGTTTTGTTGACAAGCTATGCTCAGCATAGCTATATGTATGAGAACTCCTGAGCTCAGATCTTGCTGTCTGGCTCAGAAAGTCTGGCAGCTGTTTTGAATGGATTTGCAATTTTGGCCAAAAATTCCCCTAACAGAACAATTTTTTTCTGATTCACAGAAGCAACATTTCAAATATTTTCAAATGGAAGTCTCAAAACATTAAATTCCAGCAAATGTCAAAATGTTTTATTTCAACATTCTCACTCTCAAAATTAAAATATTGCAGTAGGATTTGGAGGAATTTTTCAACCTTTTTTTTTTTTTTTCTTGAATGTCACAAAAGATTCCAAGATTTTGACTCTTCAGTTGGCATCTAGAAATTAAAGGCTGAAATCTTAGCTAGAGTTCCTTAATTTCAACTACATCTAGCTGCAAATGAGATTTTGTGTGTTGTTTTACACCGATAGAGTCAAATAATGGAAGTTAACAGAAAGAGCTAATTAAAGAGATATAGGTCTGCATGTTTGAGCTTTTAAAACTTTTCCATTTTTAAGAGGACTGAGATCAGAACAGTTGCACATAAACAGGTAAGACGTTTTTGGAATACAAAAAATAATTCAGAATCTGAGTTTCCATTCGTAAAGTATATTCTTTGTAGCTCAAGTAGGCTACAAAAAACCCATTCAAAATTAGTAACGTACTTCCACAGTAGAAACTGAATAAGGTGTGGGGATTTTTGGTGGGGTTTTCAATCTCAAGATTTAAAAAAACAGACTCCTGACTTTAAGGGAATGACTCATGATTTCTGAATGCTTTGAGTCACATTTTATCAGAATTTCTAGACAGATGGTTGGCTCAATAGTGTTATTGAATAAAAGGTTGAGTGAAATGCTCTACTTTTCATTTTCTTGTATTGTAATATGCCTGGGTAAAGAAAGGTCGATTACAGTCTTGCTTACTTGCTGACATACAAACTATAGATAATTGGACTGAGAAACCAGGACAGCAGCAATTTATGCATTGATAATTTATGTATTATTTTAGTTTATGTAATAATTTATTAAAAAAAAAAACCAACAAACAAAAACAAACCATAGTTGACATGGGAACAGCTACAACATAGGATTTGTATTTCTGTGAAAAGGCAGGGCGTTTTTATAAACAAAGGAGACCCATAAATCAAATGCTGATCGGCGTCATGTGTATTCTTAAGACAATAGAGCTTGAGTTTCCCACTCTTGTGGAAGGTGCAAAAGGTTCAGACCACAGGCTCGATCTCTGCACTAGCATCCTCATATATAATATTCAAGGGTATGTTGAAGTTGTTATTTCCCAGTCCAGTGACTTCACTTCTGAATAACTGTATTCAACAGTTTGTTTTTAAGCACAGAGATATCCCCAAACAAGACTTTTTATTCTCTAGGCACTTAGTAAAACTTATGACCTCTTTATGAATCTGCAATAGGAAAGGCATGACTATCTAACAAGAAGATACCGAAACCATTAGCACTTCATTAAAATGACAGAAGAGATCTGTGTTAACTGTATGCATACGACAGAAGGGACAGATGAGTTTTATTTCATCTACTACTCTCATTTTCCGTTCTTTTTATATCTTGCTTGTCTATTTTTTTCCTCTTTTTGAAAATTCTTGGCTTTTTATTCCAAATTAAAAATAATTGCAGTTCTTCCCCAACATGCACACGCCCCCCTATCTACTTCATAGTCATGTCTATTAAAATCCATCTCTGTTGCTATGTAAATTCTATACACTTCCACTTTTTTCTACTTCTTTGTGCTGATTGACTTGCACATCACAAAATGAAGTTTCAGAAAAAATATATTTGGCATTTAATAAGAATCCTGAGACCAGTTTAAATCTAATCAGTCCTGAACAAGCATGCAGGAGATGTTTTCCTTTTCATGTTTTACACAGGATCATTCAAAAAAAGCCCATTTCAGAGAGGTTCTTGGACATAACTGATTTAAAAGTGGGTTTTTGGCTTAGTTTAATATTTCCATTAAAAAAGCAAGAAATTTAACAGATGTCAGGAAATATTATCTTTTCTGAAGGAAAATGTGAAAAAGTTAAATATTTATATTATCTGTCCAGTTCCCCAAGAGCTTCAAATGTTATGTAGATAAAACCAAGACACATACTAGCACAGTTGAAAATTCTCCTTATTTCCTCGCAAATGAAAATAATTTAATTCTGAAGAAAATATATATTACAAGCATTTTCATAGAACCATAGAATGGTTTGTGTTAGAAGGGACCTTAAAGCTCATCTAGTTCCAAGCCCCCTGCCATGGCCATGGATACCTTCCGCTAGACCAGGTTGCTCAAAGTCTCATCCAACCTGGCCTTGAATGGTTCTAGGAAGGGGGCATCTAGGCAACTTGTTCCCATGTCTCACCATCCTCACAGCAAAGAATTTCTTCCTTATATCTAATCTAAATCTACCCTCTTTCAGTTTAAAACTGTCACCCCTCCTCCTGTCACTACACTCCCTGATAAAGAGTCACTCCCTATCTTTCCTGTAGGTCCCCTTTAAGTACTGGAAAGCTGTTATAAGGTCTACCCAGAGCCTCCTCTAGACTAAACAACCCCAACTCTCTCAGCCTGTCCTCATAGGAGAGGTGCTCCAGCCCTCAGATCATTTTGGTGGCCCTCCTCTGGAACCACTCAAGCAGGCCCATGTCTTTCTTGTACTGGGGACCCCAGAGGTGGGCACGGTACTCTAGGTGGGGTCTCGCCAGAGCAGAGTAGAGAGGCAGCATTGCCTCCCTCGACCTGCTGGCCACACTTCTTTTGATGCAGCCCAGAGGTTATTGGCTTGCTGGGTTGCAAGTGCACATTGATCTCTCATATTCAGTATTTCATTCACCAGTACTCCCATGTCTTTCTCTGCTGGAGGCACCACTGGAGTCCTCAATCCACTCTTCCTCCAACCTGCATCCATGGTTGGGATTGCCCTGACCCAGGTGCAGGACCTTGCACTTATCCTTGTGAGGCCTTCATGAGGTTTGCAGAGGCCCAGCTCTCCAGCTTGTCAAGGTCCCTCTGGATGACATCCCTTCCCTCTAGAGCATCAAGCACACCACTCAGCTTGCTCAGCTTGCTGAGGCTGTACTGAATTCCACTGTCCATGTCCCCAGCAAAGATGTTGAATAATACCGATCCCAATACAGACCCCTCAGGGACAGCAATTATCAGTGATCTCCACCCAGACATCAAGCTGTTGATTGCAACTCTCTGAGTATGATCATCCAGCTAATTACTTATCCACCAGGAGTTCCACCCATCAAATCCATGTCTCTCCATTTTAAAGACAAGGATGTTCTGTGGAACAGTATCAAATGCTTTGCATAAATCCAGGTAGATGATGTCAGTTGCTCTTGCCTTGTCCACCAATGCTGTAACACTGTTATAAAAGGCCACCAAATTTTTCAGGCATAATTTACCATTAGTGAAGCCATACTAACTGTCACCAGTCACTTTGCTGTTTTCTATGTGCCTTAGAATAGTTTCCAGGACGATCTGCTTCATAAGCTTGATAGACATGGAGGTGAGACTGACTGGCCTGTAGCTCCCCAGGTCTTCTTTTTTTAAAAATGGGGGTTATATTTCACCTTTTCCAGTCAGTGGGAACTTCACCAGTGTGCCTTGACTTTTGAAATATGATGGAGAGTGGCTTAGCAACTTCAGCTGCTAGTTCCCTCAGGACCCTCAGATACATCTCATCAGGTCCCATGGACTTGTGCAACTTTTGGTTCCTTAGATGGTCTTGAACCTGATCTTTTCCTACAGCGAGTGACTCTTTATTCTCCCAGTTGCCTTTGGATTCTGTGAATTGGGCGATATAGCTAGAGCACTTGCCAACGAAGACAGAGGCAAAAAAGTTGTTGAGTACCTCAGCCTTCTTGACGTCAGTTGTAGCGAGGTCTCCTGTTTTGCTCATCACAGGGGATACAATTTATTTCATCTTCCTTTGTTGTCCAATGTACCTGAAGAAACCCTTCTTATTCTTTAGAGCCCTAGCCAAGTTCAGCTCCAGCTGTGCCATGGCTTTCCTGATTGCCCTCCCTGCACTCCCAGGCCATATCCCTATCATCTCCCCAGGATGTGTATCTCTCCCTTCACTGTCTATGCACTTTGGCTCTATGTTTTAGGTTGACTATGAAGGGTTGCAATTTATACTTTGCCATGGTCATGCCATGCAGAGCAATGAACCTGCAGGATTTCTGCCAAAATTATTTTTTAAAAGAACCCATTGCCTAATGTTATCCAGAGCATGCACATAGTGACATCCTGAAATTGCTCATATTTTTCCTTTCCTTGAGAATTGTAAAAGTTCACATGTGTTCCCTAGTAGATGGATTTCTTCAGCAATCTGCTCTGAATGCTCAACATGTTCAACAGAGCAGTGAGGCTGAGGCAGAAGTTGTAGCCTGTCTGCTCAGGCTTTACACAAGGAAATGCTGAGGATGAGAGATCTTGAGGACACAGCATGAGAAAGTGAAACACGTGGGGCCTTTAAGGAGGCAGCTGTGCTGTCTTTGTAGAATGGTGAGAGACTGAGTTGTGACACGTCTATCTGTGAAAATGGGAGTCAAGTGTATATCAGACTCACTATTGCTGATGAATATTATAAAATTAATAAGTGCCTACAAGTCATGTCATTATAATGTTACCAAGGGGCAGTCTTTCCCCATGACTACTCAATTTCACAATTTCCATGATTTTCCTGGTGTTTGGATTTTTCTTAATACTCTTGAAAAGCGTAATACTGCTGTAGAGATAACACTTTTATCCCAAAATAGATATGACAGTGTGTACAGAGAAAGGAAACACTAATAACACAAATATAACAAAGTTACGGCAGTTTCTCTGATCTGACTATGGGATCTTTAAACATACTACTAATGGACCAGACTTCTGGTAGCCAGTCAGGCAAAACTATCATAATCACTCTTGCCTCTCCTCTCCTCTCCTCTTGTCTCCTGCCCTGCCCTGTCCTGCCCACCCGTTTTCTTCAGTAGAAAATAGGTGTAGATTCAGCACAGACTTTGGTTTTGTATTAATTACTGAGCACACACGTGCAGAAAAACTCTTCTTTGTTTGGGACCAATTCAAACATCTGAACTAGTAGTAAAATGCCTTTGGACCACCAAAGCCGTTCAATTCCAAGTTTCCTCATGTATAAGCTAATGAATATTCCTTATGAAATATTTTCTTATTTACTTTCAGTAGTGTTGAAACTGCAGCATCACTGACTTGATGTACTCTCTTGGATAAACTGGGGAAACCAGCTTAGTTTGCCTGAAAAAAAAGAGGAGATTCCTTGTGATTAGAGATGACTTCTAGTGAGAGGAAGGTTTCATAGTTCGAAGATATTATATTTAAAGTATTCAACATCATCTCAATAAGAGCAAACAACTTATTTTTTCTATGTTTACTTTTGGTTTTCACCTTGGAAGGAAATAAGAATGTAAGAATACCATCTGGGAGTAAAGCATTCAAATAACTTACTGTTATGAAACAACTTGTATTTTTTCCATGTGTTCACTGATTAGATTAAAGTCAATCTTTCCATTATATGAATGGTTCCCTAGATGATGGTACTGTAAGCTTCAATTTTATTAACAATGTCTGTTCATCTTGATAAGAACTCCATAGCTCAAACCTGGGGGATTAATAATAACAGGAACTTCAAGTACTGATTAATGTTATCAGCATTTGTAGTAGCAACTTCTATTTTTCTTTTATTTTTTCTTTTTAAGCTGTTACTAGCCTCAAAGTTGTTTGTGCAAACTTGATTCCAGCAGCCATTACCTTAATATGACTGAATAGATTGAGGTGTGCAGAAGCTCAGAATGACCTTTATGCACAGTTCCACAAATATTTTCAGAACGCTTTTGAAATCTCTTAGAGTTGATATGCATTGGCAAAATTTCAGCTCTGTTTTAATTTTCCTTTTATGAAAAGCAGAAAGAAAGAAATGAAAGTACAGTAAAATTTAAATGAAGTAGCATTTTCTTATGTTATCATATTTTAAAAAACAGAAACAAAATAATCAGAACCTAATCTTCCGTATTTTAATAGTGGGCCCTTACCTCAGGGAACCTGCAGAGAAAACTTTTTCTGCTTTAAAGTAAAAACTTATTTTTTAGGCTGAACAGTCATTAGATATTTGTGTCCATTTAGAATTGACTTACAAACTCCTTAATGTCTTTCTGAGCACATCCAGCTTTTTTCTTTTTTTCTCAAAAACAGAATGCACTTCCAGTGTGCTTTCTAGGCAGGCTGTACACTCTGTAGTTCATTGTTACTTCGTACCGAAGCTGCTGTTCTGCCCATATGAGATACCAGTTACTCTCTGTCATGACACAGATACAGTAAGAGCTTGATTTTCCACCATTGCAAACAATAGGACTTTTATTAATTATTTTAGAGCAAGTAGAATGAAGATCATTGGCTGAACATTTAAAAACAACACTCAAGGAAATCCTTTTAAAGCCATTTATACCATTTTTCTTACAAAAATCAAAGTTAGGCACCTAAGCACTCTTGCTACCCCCAGCAGGTCTTTTCCTCCTTCTTTAAGAGTCCAGGTACCTTTGCAAACCTGAAACACTAGTGGCCTCAGGTGTGTTAAAGCTTGAAATGATTGCTTGATTTATTCTTATATACTGGTGGCAACAGGTTACTCAACTGTGAGATGTCCCTAGATCCACTTCCCAAAAGAATACATAAACTCATGGCAGAAAGTAGCCAAATGCTGTGCATCATGCACTGTGAATACTAGAAATAGATCTGTGTTTGAAGAGTATGGATATTTTGGATAGCAACCGTGCCTTATGCAAGAATTTGAGTTCAAAGATGACCTTACAGAACTCTGAAGTTATGGAGTTGACTGGAATTTTTCTGAGTCCCCCATAAGACCCAGGGGAAATCTCTGTACCTTTGTGTGCTGGGTATAAATTGACATTTCTTGTGTTCTTTATGTGCTTTGTGTCTTATGCAATAGTACAGTGGTTCCAGTTAGGCCTTTAAGCAATGTTGTGGTATAAAATATGATTAATATTCATAACAAAATAAATACTCATATTGAAAAAATGCTTAGACATCTGAAGTGTAAAACAACCCCTTTGCTACAGTACATACTTTTAGATAAATGCATTACTTTCTTTTAAAAATAACAAGTACCTAAGGAACATTTATAAGTGTTCTGTCAGGTCAGACTGAAATTTATGGCTGGTTAGGTTTGCCTTTCAAGATTTCATCTTAAGTATTACAATAAGAAGTACAAACCACAAAGTATATAATTCTAACTGTTTTATCTGCATACAGAGTCTGGACCTTAAGCATACTACCTTAGCGAATTCCTTTGAGGTACACTAATCAATGCAAAGTTAAAGATAATTATGGCAATTAAATCTTCTCAAAGTAAAAGGTGACTGTAGTAGTACTTATTTCTAGCATGAGCCAAAAAATAAAAAGGGAACTTACTAACATCTTCTTAATTAGTTTGGTATTAATACAGTGTGTTCCTAATGTCTCTGCTGAAATCTGAATTTTAAATGAAATGCAGAATTTGCCTTTCATTGCCTGTTGTGTGACGTTAGCACTAAATGAGAGACATGGTTGTATTTGCACTGTGACTGTTGGTCTCTCTCTTTTACATGGCTCTCATTCAATATATGCAACTCTCACTCCATGAAACATTAAATAGCTACATTGTGAGGCTTCATGTGTGGTGTCCTTCAGTTTAATCTTCAACTCGTTTCAGCTGAATCAGGCATTAAGGAGATGGTCTTGTACCAATGATGTTGTGCTCTGATCTTGTTATTGCAGTGACCAGGTTCTCAGCAACCTTCATTGCAGCCCCTCCTGGATATGAGTTCATCATCGTCATAAATTTGTAGTTACAAAAACCCCTCTATTTAACTTTTCCCTGAGCAGATCTGGCTTTGCTGTTCTCTCCTCCAAACCTGACAGAAACACTAATAAATCTGCACTTCAGCACTCACTAAAACAGAATAATTTGGTAAGCACCAACGTGGAAACAAATAGGCCCTTTATAGCTATTAATAAAGGAGGATAATTGCTGGCATTAGTCACGGCATTTAATTTCATCAAAGTAATAGCTGGACAGTTTGCTTTCCTCAAGGTGATGATTTTCTGTGAGGCATTTTCAAGTACCATGGCTCATGTTTTGTAAATAGGCAAACCTTGCTTTCAGATGACAAACAAACAAACGAACAAACAGTCTCCCTTCCCAACAATCTCCCTCTCCTTGCACAACAACATATTGAAAATGCTTCTGGTTTACAACAACTATATATATATATGTAAAAATAGAAGATTGGAAGATAATAAAGTCTAACAATTTGAAATATGCACTACAATACTAGTCTATGACTCTTAATAAATGTGCTTTTCTTCTGAGACGCGTATGGTTTTTTTGTTTTGTTTTTAAAAATAGTTTGTTAATCTGCTCAGAACATAGCGATAACTGCAAGAGAGCATAAAAATAAAAGCATGAGAATCTAATGAGATAAATGAAAAACAGCTTGATGAGTCAGTAGCCCATATTGTATGTCATGAATATAGAAAGACATTTACCTTTATTCTCACTTAAGCTCACTGCTGTCATTGCAAAGCTAACTTCTCCACGCACTGTTCCATTTTCTTACCAAAGACATAAACCTCATTTCCAATGACTGCAACACAAGGGAAGACCTGCTTTCTGAACTGCCAAACCATGTTATATCCAACAGATCACGTGAAGTTAGGGAATTATGGATTTGATCAATACATAATGGGAGACCATCAAGGAATTTTTGGGTAGTACACACACAAACGAGGGAATCATAGCCAAACAAATCATGATTACAATACCACCAAAATAGGAAGAATGGATATATTTTGGCTGTTTTTGCAGCTGAGACTGAGTTGGTGTATTGGAATGAAAATAAAAAAACAGGCTCATACTTAAAGGGGTATGAGGAGATTAAAAATACCACAACTTCTGCATGTATGATAAATTTTAAGAGACAGTGGAAGCATCTGACTTGGCATTTCGAAGTGCCAGAGTTTGGATATATATTCCAGCCATGTGCTCGCTCGCCTCCCTACTCCATAGCCTGGCTTTGTATGAGTCCTAATATTCTCTCATCCTATCTTTGACTTGGAATGATAAGGTTTATTTCTTTTTTTTTCCAAAATTCTTCTGTGTCAAGCGCCCTCATTGTCAAAGAAACAAGTACTTCCATTATCTCTTATGCTTTCAAACCACAGATTCAAAGATATTGAAAATAAACATATCGTACTTCATTTATCTGAACGAATTGCACAGAAATATCAGATCAGATATATCAAAAGACTATAGCAGCATTTAGGCCAAGGTCTCCAAGGATCATCAAGAGAAATGTACCTGTTACAAACAATGATATTCTATTCTTAGACCCTCTGACTTAAATGGTCTTCAATCGATCCTGTAAAGGAAACATATATATTGAGTTTCAGGTTTTCCTACCACTATGCTTGTCAAAGGGACCTTAATTACCATTCAATATTCAGTTTTGTTTTCCAAAAGATATGGTTCTACATGGACTTTGTTGAAGACTGGTCAGAATTAAGCAGTGTTTGCTTTGGTTTTCAAGACTTCTAGGGAAATAGAATCATAGAATCATACAATCATTAAGGTTGGAAAAGATGTCTAAGATCATCAAGTCCAACTATCAACCCAACAATACCATGCTTCCTAAACCACGCACTGAAGTACTGTGTCTACATGTCTTTTAAAAACCTCCAGGGATGGTGACTCTACCACATTTCTGGGCAGCCTGTTCCAATGAATGACCACTCTTTCAGTAAAGAAATTTTAACTAATATCCAATCTAAACCTCCCCTGATGCAGCGTGAAGCCATTTCCTCGCATTCTATTGCTAGTGACTTGGGAGAAGAGACCAACACCCACTTCACTACAACCTCCTTTCACATAGTTGTGGAGAGTGATAAGGTCTCCCCTCAGCCTCCTCTTCTCCAGAATAAGCAATCCCAGCTCCTTTAACACCTCCTCATAAGACTTGTTCTCTAGACCCTTCACCAGCTTCGTTGCCCTTCTTTGGACATGCTCCAGGAACTCGATGTCCTTCTTGTACTGCAGGGCCCAAACCTGAACACAATATTCAAGGTGTGGTCTCACCAGTTCCGAGTACAGGGGCACGATCACTTCCCTAAGTAAAGGACAACAAGGTCAAATATGACTGCAAGTCAGTGCTGATTCAGACTATTCAGCTTACATAGGCACTACTGTCAATTCAGCAGATATTGGCAGCTCAGATCATTAAAGAAAAAGTTTAGACATTGCAGATTTTTCTTTTGGCAAGAAATGCTATGGTACTGCTAGCAAAAAGACCAAATGTTTGAATTAATTAAAATGGCCATCACTTAAACAGAAATATGAGAGAGTATGAATCTGAACTGCTTTGGTTTCTTGGACCACTGAATCAAGTCCCAAAGAGTCGATTTAGTATGTATAAAAGTTACAAGGAGTTTCACTGATTTTAAAAATGCAATGATTTTTGTGGATAAAGTTATTAAAGCAGAAATCTAGACTACTTTGTGTGAAAGTAGTTCTTTTCCCCCAACAATAAAATATAAAGCCTAACTGGACTTTTTATACATTCTTGGGTTTGTTGGAATTCCTTATCTAAACTGTCAGAGAAGGTATGAGAAGTCAGGAGCCAATACTATATATTTACTATCAAAATTTCTATGCTGCATCAATTTTAGGTAGAAGAAGCTCCTTTATGTCAGAAAGAACATGGTGCTCTATTTATAAATAAAACATTTCAATTACAGGAAGAAAAAATAAGTCATAAGTCTTAACTATTTGTTTAACTTGAATAATATGTTATTCAAGATGACCTGAAAAATAACAAGTACCATGTGGAAAACCTACTCCATTTATTTATTGGTTAAAAATAAATTTATTGGTCTGAATAGTACCGATAGGAGCTCTTTCAAATTTTGTGCCTATGACCAGTTTTTGATAGTCACATAATAGATGTTTACCTTATTATAGTAACTAGAAAGATTTCATGCCATAAGAAAACCATTATCATAATTTCTGTACTTTTCTGCAGGATATAAATATATATATAAGACCATACTGGAGTCATAGTTTGTCATGATTTGGCTGGCCTACACTCATCTAATAGGAATGGAATAGATAAAAATTTTATACCTCTCTCTTTTATCTGGATACTAGGAATTATGACAAGGAGTATTGCACTGTTTTAGGGTACACTGTTCCAAATGTAGTAATGAGATTGTTGTTGAATTACTCTGTAAGATGCCTACAGAAATGTAAGCACACTTTATTTTTGTTGTATCACATTTTTCAGCTCTGATAGAGTGAGCAGATCTTCCACAACTCCCTAGGACAATGTAACATCCCTGTAAGAGCTCTAGCAATAAATTCCATAGAAAAAGTACACTGATGGTTGATTTTAACTGAAATCCCTGTTCAGGTTGTCCGAGGAAGTGGGCCCTACCTGGGAAATACGCAAGTTCACCTACTGCATTGGTTTAGCTTGTAAAACAGGCTAGGGTCTACTTAGTGGGGGAAAGTGGTTGTGCTGCTGTAGAGCAAAAGTAAAGATTGCTGAGTGTGATGTGGAAATTAGGAGTTTAGTAAAAAGGAAACATGGTAGGCATTGTGATGCATTTAAAGATTTTTAAAATTTTATCTATCTGTATCAACAGCTTTATATCTTCTACAGAAATGGTAATATAAAAAGGATCTTAAATACTCCCAGAGCAGAAAGATTGGTCCATCTCAGCCAGGTGCAATGCTTTAAATCTAAGACAATAACTAGAAAATTGAAGCATTACCAAGCAATGAAGAAAGTTTACATTAGATAAGCTTAAGCTAATACCAGATGTTTTTAGTGAAGGTGTTGTTTCATGTTGAATCCTATCTTTTCTCCACCTGGCTAGCTTTTGGTGTCTGAGCATGACTCTGGGTCTTTTAACACGGTGAATGCACATTTGCATTGAAGGACACATGATGCACTGCAGTCCTTCTGCTTTGCTTCTTTTCAGTATTTTGTAGTACATTGGAAATACTACAAAAGGTATAACAGCAGCAAGATGAAAGTTCTGAACTCTTTCTTGAGAAGTGATAAAGATTGTCTGTTGCAAAGGGCAAACATGTATGGATCTACCCTTTGTTGCAGAAGGTTATAGCTATTGAATTGCTCACTGCTTTCTGTTAGTGAATCCAGTAAAGACACTGTTTGCCAGTTTCTCCAATGGGAATCTCTGTATATATTTAGGTCTCTTTCTTGTGCACAAAATTCATGTCATGCTCTGGACAGCCCATTATCCTCCCTCTCTGTCACTTAAATATACAAAACTCACTTTTTACCTAGTATTAATTGCATCTGGGATGACATATTGCACACTTTTTATTTATTTATTTATTTAAATATATACTGTATGAAAAAGATCACCCCCTATGACAAATACCTGGAAGAGATTTAAATAATACAGACCTACAGTCAGATGTCTCCTTTTAATCTCAGACATAAGGTGATTCTTTTCCCTATGTTTTATATTTGTAGACAGCTACCTCCCCTGTAACAGATCAGAATGGTGCAGAATCACTCCCAGACCCAGGATTTCAGAAGTACTGTGATTCATAGTCTGGTCACGGCCACTACTGTTGCAGGAAGTGGGTATTGCCCCTGACATGCCTTGCGGACAGGCGAGCACCAGCCCTCCTTCTGGCCTCCTGCTGCTGCCCTCTGCAAGAGACCCTCATCCTGTGGGCATGGGGCAGGGACACAGCCCAAGGCTCTAGGGTCTAGCCAGCTGTGTCCTTTGTCTTTGAAACATCTAGCGCAAGTTTGGGAATAACTGTATCCTAAGAGAAAGTATAACCAACATTTGTCTTGAAAATAATGTATTTCTGATGATGTTTTGGGATGTATCTTGCATAGCCTGCTGTAACATTTTGCTATGGAGCCAGACAAAAAACATTAAGTATACTTCTTACACTTCAAAGATAACACAATACCTGAACCAGTCAAGAAAGATGCAGTCATAATTCAAGCTACAATGACTAACGTTCACTCTTGCTAACATAAATGCACAGAAAATAGAAACTCATTTCAGATAAATCTGCATGTTTAGATTTTTTGAAACTTCACTGATAAAGTAGGAAATGTCAATGTATAGGAACTTCAATGTATAATAACTTCTTCCAAAACACAACTGAGTATTCAGTTTTGGATATTTTTACCACATTCCTTTTATCTAATGGATAAACAAGTAATAACCTCAGTCAGTGAAGAGGGCTGTTTATGGCTTTTATATAAAGGATGAATTCCAATACAGAGTTATGAGCTACAGAGGGAGAAATTCAATCTTTGTAATGAAAGAAAGTTATTTAACTTGATCTGCAGGTGGAGAAGCAGTTGAAGGTATTGAGACAAATTAGACAAAGTCTGTTCTGAAATATGCTATAAGCCATTCACAACAATTTTTCAAGAAAGAGTACTGAAAGAAAACCTGAAGTAGAATGAAATGTTTTAAAGCAGTACTAATAATTTAAACAAAGGAAAAAATATTTTGAAAGAAACCGTAAATGGCAGAAGTAAAATATTTAACACATCTGTGCTTGTTTCAGCTGGGATAGAGCTAAATTTCTTCGTAGTAGCAAGTATGAGACTATGTTTTGGATTTTTGCTGGAAACAATGGTGATAATGTGGAGATGTTTTAGTTGTGGCTCAGTAGCGCTTACACTGGCCAAGGACTTTTTTCAGCTCCCCGTGCTCTGCCGGGTGCACAAGGAGCTGGGAGGGGGCACAGCCAGGACAGCTGACCCCAACTGACCAATGGGGTATTCCATACCATGTGACGTCATGCTCAGTATATAAAGCTGGGGGAAGAAGAAGGAAGGGGAACATGTTTGGAGTGATGGTGGTTGTCTTTCCAAGTAACGGTTATGCGTGATGGAGCCCTGCTTTCCTGGAGATGGCTGAGCACCTGCCTGCCCATGGGAAGTGGTGAATGAATTGCTTGGTTTGCTTTGCTTCCACGGGCAGCTTTTGCTTTACCTGTTAAACTGTCTTTATCTCAAACCATGAGTTGCCTCACTTTTACTCTTCCTATTCTCTCCCACGTCCCACCGGGGGGAGTGAGCGAGCAGCTGCGTGGTGCTTGGTTGCTGACTGGGGCTAAACCACGACAACACCTCTTTCTATAGACATGGGTATAAAATTAAAATATTTATATATTTTTACCCCTTATTTAGTTTTTATAGCTGATTATCACGTTTGAATTTTTATGATATATCAACACTGGAAGTAGCTGGAAACATTTCAGTGGTAGAAAACCATCCTTCAGTAGTGCCTCTTTTTGTTTTACTCTTTCCTAACATTGTTTCTGTTTTCCAGTTAAATTATAAATATGTACAAATTAACCCAAAAAATCATTCAATATTTTAGCACTTCGAAAGTTCTTAAATTAAAGACTTCTATAATTTAACCAATTGTTTGGCATAATCTTAGAATTTCAGCTAGTAGTTCTTCACCATGGAAGAAACTGTCTCTTTTTATACTCTTACAAGATAAACAACTTGTGCTGGAACAAAACCATGTCCTTTAGAAAAATATCTATTTACGATTTCAATACTATAAATGATGATGAAATTTCACACTACTTGATTTGTTATTTTCACAATTAACCAACACTGTTCAAATAAAATATTGATCTTTTTTCAACTTTTTTTTTCTTAGTTGAAGTTTAACCAACCAAAAGTTAGTTATTCCTTTGCTTGATTAGTGTCTTACCTATTGATAGATATCCTGTTCCCCTGTAAAATTGTAACACCCCACCCCCACCTAAAATTGTAATCAAACCTCTTGCTAACCTTCTAAAAAAACTGTATAATTCTAATCCTGAAGCATTACTGTAGTTCTTCTCTGGACCCTCCACTGCATTTCAACATCCTTTAGAAGGGTATAAATGAAATGATGTTTCAGTCTGTGTGTCACTGAAACCATTTCTATATTCACATTCATTACTGCAATCTGCAAAATGCGGAATGGGTAGGACCCCATACTTAGTTGCATACAGAGATTTATAACCAACTCGCAGTATAATTTTCCAAACTAATAAAAATAATGGATATGTTCTACATCCCTTGTTTGCATTTGTAAAGCCCCGCACTTGGGTGAAGTAAAACTTAGTGTTCAGTCAGTCAAATGTTAAGAAGTCAAGGCACAGATGTATTCCTGGTCTGTTCTTCATCACTGTTGCTTTTATATATTGAAGATTCTAGGTGAAGGCAACACATATTCAAGTAAAATACATTAGCATTTCTACAGGAAAAATCAAGACCTCAGTTAAATATAAATGCAGTTACCTTATCAAACTGACTTTTAAATTGTGGACAAAATGTAGAAAAGTTTCTTTGTAATCTCAACATAGTTAGAATGGGAAGACATTTCTTATATAAGAATAAAGCAAAACCTATGTTTTTAGAGTCTAATCTACAGAAAAGGAGAAAAGTTAGGTTGCTCTAGAAGACAATTCACAGCAACTGAGTCAGGTACTCAATCTGAATCATCATTTAGTGGAGCCTTTCTTCCTCTCCATTGATAATAAAGAATACATATGCCTAGCTTGCATAGGTATATACATAGGTATAACCTTTGTGTATGTTACATATTCTTCACCATAGGCCTTCAATTTTCCTTTCACTATGGGAAATTTTAAGTGCCATCCAATTAAATAACTCTCAAGGAATCAAAATATTCTTCCATGAGTTTCAAAGCTCTGTTGCATCCTTAGTTGTTCTATCATACCACATAGGAATTTATTCCTATCCTGTTGTCCTAAAAATTATTAATTTGTTAAAAATATTTTTAATGTCTGCATCTATTTAACAGAGAATTATACTGTTGCAGTTGTTTCATAATTATGTAAATTTCTTTAAAATGTCTGTAAAACTTCTCTCTCAAATTTTGTAAGCTCCTTTGGAAAACCCATGTTGATCTCAAACTACTTACTGGGTATGTTAAGATACATTAGTCCTTAAATGATTGTAATTAATTGAAAGAATGAGCAATAGAGGAAAAGAAATTGTTAAGACTGATGATAACAGGAGTTAGGCAAGGGATACTTCTCATGAAAAGAACAGTGTGACTTTAAACCTGGCTAATATAAATGTAAATGAAGTACCTTAATGGTAGTAACCCATCTGTGGAGGTTTGGGAGTGTGTAGTATATACAAGCACCGCACCTCTGTCATTCAGTAGAGGTTATAGTTATATATGGTACAGGCAAAGTACAAAAAAAAAAAAAAAAGGAAAAACTGAGTTCACTGATTTAGGCATTTCCATACTTAAGGGGATTCTGGATGCAAGGGGGTTTAGAAGCTCTTCTTCAGCCTATATTGGGTGTCTGTCCATTCTAATCAGGCTATAAAAATTATAGCAATTATAGCCTAGGACCTGGTCTATTTTACCCTCTTCTAAGGATAGCATAATAGCTATCTACCTGTGGCCAGAATAGTGACCCAGAAAGTGAGTTCCTTGTGCTCCAGGGACCTCTCAAACCGACATGGACTGATTCATTATACCCAGGAACTAACTACCAAGTTATGAGTATTCTTGGGTTTGCACCCTATTAGTACTTCTCTTGCAGCTGGACTATATATGAGCAAGCAGGAATCATGAGTCCAGGCAGAACCTAGTTCTAGCATAGCTGATAAGGCTCAAAGTATGCAAGAATGAGATTTCTGGCTAGCTTCCTAGAAGATGCATATATTTGGCATATATATTTTCCATTATACTTTAGAAAAGGAGTTCTGGATTGAACAAGCCATATCCTTAGACTTCTCTGCTTCCTACCTAACGTTGTTAGTTTATAAACATCTATAATTTGTAAATAGATAGGTGAAAGGTCAATAGGTAGATAAAGCTGATGGGAACATCTGAGGTAGAGGTCAGATTGAAAGGAGCCTAGGAGTATACCATCTGTCAACACCATGCTTTAGACACAAGACAAAACTGGGACCTACCCTGACACATGATACTGAATTAATTGGAATGCTGACCACACTTAATATGGCAAGAATGATCAACTGAAATCTAACATCTGGCTGCCTAAACCGGGGTTGCAAAAAGGCAGATGAAGTCACCTATCAAGAGCAAACTGAATGTGTTGGAGATACCAAACTAATACACAACATGCTTTCAGGCTAACTATTGAAGCAGATAATAATATGAATGTTTGCAAAGTTATGCAGTCTGGGAATAGCTTATTCTTTGCATACAAAAGAACAGTTTTAGTTCTTCTTTTTACCTTTCAGTACATTGTTCAGTATAGTGACGCATGAAATTGGAGGTGTCGTTGTTTAATAAAAGTACCAGAAAATTATGAGAAACTGGGTAAAAAGGTCATAGTTTAGAAAAAGAAAGCACTAAGTTTAAGAAAAGTTACTCATAAATTTTCTAAAGGTCAATTTCAGAGGTGATTTTGTCCAATGTTCTTATTTTGGCCAAAAAAATTGCTAGTATGCGAAAATAAAAAAGTTTGGGAACTGATATCGGAAGGGACCAATCATGCTTCTTCGTTATATCTTTATAGTTAGAAAAGGTAAATTCAAATCACATATTCATTTAGAGAAGGGCCACTATACTGATGAGGAGAAAGAAAAAACTACATAAACTTTGTTCTTGGAATGCAGCAAAGTGAAAGCTTGGATGTGCTGCTGTCTGAGATGTAAAATATCTGAAGCATATGACACATAAATATCAAAAGGGGAGAAATATTTAAAATAAAGAAAAGTTGGCCTAAGAACAAAAGATTATAAATTGGTCATGGATAGACTTAAGTGGAGTTAGAAGGTGGTTCCTAATTATTACTAATGGAAAGTTGAAGAAGAAATTGAACAGGTGAGGAAAAGACCTGACTAGTTTGAAGTAATATCTGGATGCATTAATGGAGAAAATTACTTTAGTGTTGCTTATGAGAGTAGCATGCTGATTTAATTACTCCTCCAAATTCTCCTGAAAGTGGATGTTAGTTTCTTTAGGAGATACGCAAACTTTTTCCTATGGGCATCTCAGTTCAGCTATAAAGAACAGTTCAAAGGAGACTGGCTTTGCCAGGAACGCAAGAAAAGAGTACTTACTGTCCTGAAGACTTGAGCACAGTGTTTTAGGTGTGTTTGAAGATTCAGGAAATATTGGATCCGTGTTTAAAATAAAAGGTTCCTCCTGTCAGTCTGTCCTTACCTCATGTAGAGTAAGTGTAATGCACTATATTTGGTTTTAGAGTTTAAATGTGCTTCATCAGTGTTTATTTAAACTGTATAATTTTCTTAAATCTGCCACTTTGGTTCACCAGTTTACTGTGAGGGTGCCAGAGCAGTGGCACAGGCTGCCCAGGGAGGTTGTGGGGTCTTCTTCCCTGGAGACATTCAAAACCCACCTGGATGAGGTCCTGTGCCCCCTGCTCTGGGTGTCCCTGCCCAAGCAGGGGGTTGAACAAGGTGATCTCCAGAGGTCCCTTCCAACCCCCACCGTTCTGTGATTCTGTGAATTTGAACACAATCCAGAGTGTGGTCGATTGATCCTGCTTTTATTGAAATTCAGGACCACTTCACATAGATAGTCAGAATCATTCATGGTATTTAGAGGAAGTGTAATGGAAAGGATTTTCAAATACCTTTAACATACCTCTGCTTTTAAATGCATAAAATCTGCTATACAGTGATGGGTCTCATATGATGTCAGTTGATGATGATATTCCTGCTGGGTGAACATAAACACTACCACTTTTTGTACACTGGCATGAAGGGTTAATTTGTAAAAAGGATTTCTTTGTAAATGCTACCACACAAAGAACAAACTTTTTAAAAAATCTTTTTAAATGGACTACACAATGAAAAGTAATACCAGGTAATTTTAAAATCCATTTATTTAACCAAACGAGGCCTCCTTGCCACACAATTAATTGAAGAAGTGAAAGACCTTAAAGTTTTCTTTCTACTTCATTTTCTTCTCATTTTTTCTGCAAAGGAAAAAAAAAAAAAAAGAAAGAAAGTGAACATGCTCTGTAGACCCCAGCATACATATTATGAGGTACATAAAAGAGGCACTCAAGGGCATGTTGTTTGCCAAACAGCATCCTTTGCAAAACCAACAGTATTTTCTTTTTTTCTGAATTTATGATATTAATTTGACCCCAAACTTGCCTCTCAAACTCTTTCAAACATAATTTTGTAAACACAAAAGATAGAAAACTCACCAGGCTTTTAGTGCTGTGACAGAATATGTAGATAGGTAATGAGAAACACAAAAATTTGATTTCAAGAGTGGGGCAATTAATATTCACAGTAGAAAGAACTCTTCCATTTTTTGAGGCAAAGACAATTTAAGGTCCCGGCATTTATCTCTTCATTTCAATTTAATGAAAATGCAGTTGGTTTAAACCTTTCTGGAGGACATATGTTGGGCATAAATGGTGTTCTGAATCCTAGAATTTAAATTCAGTTCACAACACAATGTTTGAGAAAACTTCATTTTGCTGATGGGAGTCCTGTAAGACAGTAGTCAAAACATTAGAGGGTGGCTGAACACAAAAGAGCAAATTTATTGCAAATGAAGTACATGGAGTACAATCAGTAAACTATCAGAATACAGCACATTTCTATGTGTGCTATAGAATAAGCCCAACTGCAAACACATTCTTTTGAAATGCCAAGTCCTAAAATTAAGTAGGTTATCCAAAAAATTGATGTAATATAAAAGTCTTCGTTTTGATATTTGGGCAAGTCTGGTCTCATCCATTTTACTATTCTACCATTCTACTATTGTCTTTATGAAATCCAGAATATTAATCATAGAAACATAGGATAGAATCATAGAATCATAGAATGGTTTGGGTAGGAAGGAACCTTTAGAGGTCACCTAGTCCAACCCCCCTGCAGTGAGCAGGGACATCTTCAACAAGACCAGGTTGTTCAGAGCCCCGTCCAACCTGACCTTGAATGCTTCCAGGGATGGGGCATCTGCCACCTCTCTGGGCAACTTGTTACAGTGTTTCATCACCCTCATAGTAATCATTTTTTTCCTTATATCCAGTCTGAATCTGCCCTCCTTTAGTATAAAACCATTACCCCTTGTCCTGCAACAATAAGCCTTGCTAAAGAGATTGCCCCATCTTTCCTATAGTCCCCTTTTAAGTACTGCAAGACCACAATAAGGTCTCCCCACAGCCTTCTCTTCTCCAGGCTGAACAACCCCATCTCTCTCAGACTTTCCTCACAGGGGAGGTTTTCCAGTCCTCAGATCATTTTTGTGACCCTCCTCTGGACCCTCTCCAACAGGTCCATGTCCTTTCTGTGTTGGGAGCTCCAGAGCTGGATGCACCACTCCAGGTGGGGTCTCACCAGAACATACTAGAGGGGCAGAATCACCTCCCTTGACCTGCTGGCCGCACTTCTTTTGATACAGCCCAGAATACGATTGACCTTTTGGACTGTGGGCACACATTGTTGGCTCATGTCCAGCTTTTCCTCCACCAGTACCCCTAAATCCTTCTCCACGGAGCTATTCTCAATCCCTTCATCCCTTGGCCTGTATTGATACTGAGTGCTGCCCTGACCCAGCTGCAGGACCCTGCACTGGGTGCAGTTGAACCTCATGAGGTTCTCATAGGCCCATCTCTCCAGCTTGTCTAGGTTTGTCTGGATGACATGCCATCCTTCTGGTGCCTCAACTGCACCACTCAGCTTGCTGAGGGTGCACTCAATCCCACTGTCTATGTCATTGATGAAACTATTAATTAGTACTGGTCCCAGTACAGACCGCTGAGGGACACCGTTCGTCACCTGTCTCCATCTGGACATCAAGGCATTGACCACTACCCTCTGGATGCGACCAGCTAGCCAGTTCCTTATCTACCGAACAGTCCACCCATCAAATCCATATGTCTCCGGTTTAGAGAGAAGGATGCTGTGGAGGACTGTATCAAAGACCTTAGAGAAGTCCAGATAGACACAACCGTAGCTCTTCCCTTGTCCACTGATGTAGTCACTCCATCATAGAAGGCTATTGGGTTGATCAGGCAAGACTTGCCCTTGGTGAAGCCTTTCTAGATGTCTTGAATCACCTCCCTGTCCTCCATATGCCTTAGCTTCTAGGAGGATTTGTTCCATGGTCCTCCCAGGCACAGAGGTGAGGCTGACAAGGATGGTAGTCCCCAGGTCCTCCTTTCTACCCTTTCTAAAGATGGGAACAATGTTCCCCTTTTTCCAGTCACCTGGGACTTCACCTGACTGCCATGACTTTTCAAACATCATGGAGAGTGGCTTAGCGACTATGTCAGCCAGTTCCCTCAGGACTCTGGGATGCATCTCATCAGGTCTCAGACTTGTGTATATCCAGGTTACTCAGGCAGTCCTGAATATGGTCTTCCCTTACAGTGGGAGGGGCTTTATCCCCCTGGTCTCCATCCTGCAGACCGTTGGCTTGGGAGGGGTGAGGATAGAGTGAAGACTGAGGCAAAAAAGTTGTTGAGTACATCAGCCTTCTCCTCATCTGTTGATACTAGGCCATGATTCTTGTTCATCAGGAGGGTACACCTTCTCTGACTTTCCTTTATTTTGGTTCATGTACCTATAGAAGCCTTTCATGTTATTCTTTGCATCCCTTGCCAAAATCAGCTCCAGCTGCACCTTGGACCTCCTGACCCCATCCCTACACAACCGGGCAGCGTCCCTATACTCTTCCCAGGATACCTGTCCCTGCTTCCACTGCCTGTGCAGTTCCCTCTTGCTCTTTACTTTGACCAGCATGTCTCAACTCAGCCATGCTGGTCTCTTCCTTTCCTTGCCTGACTTCTTACACCTGGGAACTGAGAGCTCTTGCGCTGTATGGAATGCGCCCTTAAAGACCTGTCAGCAATATTCTGTTCCCTTGTCCCTGAGGACTGTTTCCCAGGGAGTCCTGCTGACTAACTCCTGGAAGAGCTGGAATTCTACTTTCCTAAAATTTAGGGCCCTAACTATACTACTCGCTTTTCCCATATCCCTCAGGAGTATGAATTCCACCAATGTGTGACCACTGCAGCCCAGGCTGCCTCCAATCTTGAAGTCACTGATGAGCTCGCTTGCATTGGTGACCATCAGGTCTAGTATTGCATCCTCTTGGGTAGGGCTGTCTATTACCTGGCTCAAGAAGTTACCCTCACAGCGTTCTAGGAACCTCCTGGATTGCCTACAGCTCACTGTGCTACTGTTCTAGCAGATTTCGGGGTGGTTGAAGCCCCCAGTAGGATGAGATCCTGTGAGTGCGAAGCCTCCTGGAGTTGGAGGAAGAAGACTTCATCAGCAGGCTCCCCTTGGTCAGGTGGCCTGTAGTAGACACCAGCCACAAGGTTCCCTTTGTTGCCTGTCTCTGATTCCTACCCATAAACTTTTGACCTGCATGTGGTTATACTTCAGGGACAGGTCCTCATACTGTATCAATTTTTTGATGTAGATTAACAAAAATATTCAGAGCGTAACAAATAGTAAAAACCTTTGAATGGCTCACAAATGATGTAAGTATTTGAAAGGAAGTATTAACTTTATGAAAATAATCTACTAAGTGTTTGGTGGTTTGTTTGTTTCCTTAAATCAATAGAAAATTATGGTCATAATTTTAAAATAATCCTTCCAACTCAACCCACACAGCTAAACACTTCTTCCTTGTTTTCGTAACATATTGCTACAAGATTAATCCTATCTATTACAGTATGTAATATCAGGCGGAGTTAAAAAGTATAGGAAAATTCTTTCTTTACTGATTTTCTAAATAAAGGATATCTAGTGAATGTTTTATTAGGTTAAAATAATAATAATAAAAATATATTTCCTTTGCAGAGAAGTATTAATCATGGACCTAACCCAATGTCAATGAGAAGACTCTCATGGATACATTAGGTTTTAGGAGAATTTATTGCATTAAATTAGTGTAAACTTAAATTGGCCATTACACAAACAGTGAGAAGAACATATAAGTGCAACTTTTAGAACACTGAAAACAATTTAAAAAGTTATATATATGACTTGCACAGAATGGAAATTAAGTTAACTAGGAATTTCGTGAATGCTGGAGCTGCAAGAAAGACAAAGGACCTCCTGGACTCCAAGGGACAGGATTGCCCATAGATCTAGGAGTGGAAGATATATCTTTGATTATTTTAATGAGTTTTAAAACTTCCTACTTCCAAAGTTTCCCAGGAAACAATAATTAATAAATCATATGAAGTATTTATCCTGATTCTATGAAAGATTCTTTCTTTCCTCATTAAGAATAAACCTTATATTAGGTGTCTGAAATTTTCCTGTTATATATAACACTCATGGTGAAAAAAACTCAAAGGTAGCTTAGATGTACCACCTTGATCAAGACTTTGATAATCTTAACTAGTATAAATCATCATAGCTGTCATGGAAGGAGGAATATTGAAAGGCCTGATTCCTGTTGAAGATCAATTCACGCAGGTTTATCCAATGTTTAGAGAAATGGCTTGCTTTACTAAAGTTATTTGTTTCTCTACTTTATGTAAAATGAGTTACAGCAGAACACAGAATAGCTCTAAAAGTGGAGTGACATTTCTAAAATTGCAGCTAATATTTTTTAACATTTTCTCACTATATTTTAATTTTATGTTTGTAAACTGATTGGATACCCATTCTACAAGCACTAATTGCTCAATCAGTGGTTGCCTCGTTCCCACGTCTCCTTACTTAAGAAATCCTGTTTAAAAGAGTTCTGATGTGTTGTGGTTTAAGCTTGTAGGCATCTCAGACCCATAGAGCTGCTTGCTCACTCCTCTGCAGAGAGATGGGAAGAGAACTAGAAGAGTAAAAGTAAGACAGCTTGTGGGTTGAGATAAAGAGAGATTAACAGGTAAAGCAAAAGCCACGCACACAAGCAAATCAAAACAAGGAATTCATTCACTGCTTCCTATTAGCAGACAGGTGTTCAGCCATCTCCAGGAAATCAAGGCTCCATCATGTGTAACAGTAACTTGGGAAGCAAACGCTGTCACTCCAAACATCTCTTCCTTCTTCTTCCCCCAGCTTTATATACAAATGTAGGCACTTGTGCTGGTTTTGGCTGGGATAGAGTTTTTCTTCACAGTAGCTAGTACGGGGCTGTGTTTTGGATTTGTGCTGGAAACAGTGTTGGTAACATAGGGATGTTTTCATTACTGCTGAGCAGTGCTTACACAGAGTCAAGGCCTTTTCTCCTTCTCACCCCACCCCACCAGCAAGCAGACGAGGGGTGCACAAGAAACCGGGAGGGGACACAGCTGGGACGGCTGACCCCAACTGACCAAAGGGATATTCCATACTATATGACGTCATGCTCAGCAATAAAAAGCTGGGGGAAGAAGAAGGAAGGGGACACATTCAGACTTACGGCGCTTGTCTTCCCAAGTAACCGTTACACATGATGGAGCCCTGCTTTCCTGGAGATGGCTGAACACCTGCCTGTGATGAAAGGCAGTGAAATAATTTCTTGTTTTGCTTTGCTTGCACACACAGATTTTACTTTACTTATTAAACTGTCTTAATCTCAACCCAAGATTTTTCTCACTTTTACTCTTCTGCGTCTCTCCCCATCCCACTGCTGGGGAGTGAGCAAGTGGCTGTGTGATGTTTGGTTGCCAGCTGGGGTTAAACCATGACAGTACTGCTCACCAATAACTGAAACATCCCTGTATTACCAACACTGTTTTGGTCACAAATCCAAAACTTAGCACCATGTGGGCTAGTATAAAGAAAATTAACTCTATCCCAGCCAAAACCAGTGCATAAGGAAACATAACAGTTTCTGTATGGGATAGCAAACACTGGAAAAGATGCACTCCCCAATGGAATTGATTAGGCTACATTTGTGTACGGTGAGTAAAATGTTTAAAGGTTTAGGGAGAGATCATGAAGTGATAGATATAGTCTTTTAATTGGCACTTTTGCCAGCATGGAGGAGTCTTAGTAAATGCAAAATGAAAGAAATACCTGTTCTTCTGTGAGAGCTTAATAATATAAGTTCCCAGCAATATTTTGTTTTGTCTAATAATTGATTACTTATAATGCTATAGCAGAACAAATTTTTCTAGGAAATATATTGGATATTTCCAGAAAATACAGGAAGTTAGTTTTCCATTCCTGGTATATTTGTTAGTATAAATACCTGATAACTAGCCTCCACTTCAGAGTTAATAAATCTGAGAGTGTTTGTAAGTATATTTTCATTAAATATTTAATATACTCACTTGTAAAAAATTTATAGGGTAAGTTACTTATATTCCCATCTATTTAATAAGAAAATATATATCCATATTTCAGCAGATGATAAGGGTATTTTTAAAGACACAATACTAATTTATTACTGAAGTTAAGTGGGAGTTGATGTCCTTGTCACTTAGAACCAGAAGGGCTTTATAGTGTCGCAAATAAAACACCTGAATTTAAACTGAGGAGACAAAGAACCGACATTTTAATAGGAAAATAAAAGACAGAAAGAAAATGAGGGTAAACCACTTCGTAAAAACATAATGGAAGATACAAATTTTGAAGTTATGAAGTGGTGGAGCTTCCACCCCCTTTTTCACTCTTACATAGTGTAGTTTTGATTATTTACTGTTGAAGTTTTAATTTCAGAATTCAGTCAGATTATCCATTTCCTTGATTTCATCCATTATTTGTAGCAATGTAGCTATATGATGAGCAGTTAGAGTTGCTAAACACTCCACCAGCTGCTCATGTAAAAGTAATATTTTTTGAGATATGGCCATGTTTAATGTTAGTGAGCATGATATTCAAAAGCAAATGATCAGTATCTTCCCAGAATTTCTATAAATCAAAACCTAACTAAATACCATATTGCTGTCCTAATTGCAGAAAATACTAAGTTGTGCATGTTTTTATTCAGTATAACATTAACACTTAAACACATGCTTAAAATTATATTCATTCTTAGGTTAAACTGGTTTCAGTAGGGTAAAGCAGATGTTTAAAGTTATTAATGCAGTAAAACTTCTATTTTGAACTTCTATTTCTATTTTTATAGTCTTAAACTTGTTCTGAAATCTAAAAGGACTGCTGCAGTCCGATTCACATGTAGAAGATTACTACACCCATGTAAAATCTCTGTAACAAATGTTACAGAATTTTCTTGCATACCTGGAAATATGACAGATTATAATTTTAATATGATATGAAGAGTTATAACATAGCTTCTTTAGTATTTTATTGCATGAATTTGTAGAGATGCAACAAGATTTGCCAAAGTGTGTTTCTATTTGCATTGTAATGAATAATTGTCTTCTAAGAGGAAGCAGAAGTAAAGATGTTAATCAGCTTTCTTCTTGCTTTACTTCTAGACAAAATGAATTGGCAGAAGTCAGCAGCTCCTTTTCTTAAACACAGAAATAAAGCATGCATTTATTTTGAGCCTAAGATTATGCCATGTATGAGGAGAAAAATTAAGGCTGTAACACTTCCATAAATACTAGGGCGGGTGATTCACTATCTAATATTCTGCTTTAGAGTAAGAGTTCTACTTAAAGGAATGAATAGTTTCACATTATTTTTCAGTTCAGGTTTCTTACAGCATGCACTGCACATATGTGCACACATAGACACATACTTATAGTGTGTGTCTGAAATATAAACCATATACAATATGTAAAAATAAAATATTTTATATTAATATAGAGGTATTCTATAATATGCATTGCATATGTAGAAATTCTATTTAGTAATATACATATGCAATTGTCAAAATTATTAGCCAGTGTAAAGTGACTGAAAATTTAAATGACTGGCCTAAATAAGTCAGCTCCTGGCACTAAATATTATCTAGAGATGGTAAAGCAAACAAAAGAGATAAAAATAATATAGAATTGATTTTGCTCAAAATAAGTCTTTAATCGGTGTATTAAAGCAGAAAAATCCATATTTGCCAGTAGGAGAAACCCCAGTTATCCACATAGTCTAGAACAGTTCATAGACCAGACTTGTTGGAGACTATTAGTTTTTTATTATCTTTTGTATCTTGAAAGTTGTTGAAAACTCACACTGGGTGCAGCATCACACAGAAAGGAAGCTATCCTGACCTTGCATCAGTAGGAAGTTGAACATATTTGTGCCAAATTTTCCAGAGGGTAACTAGAAAGTGACTGATCTGAGTCAGTTGCTGTCTGATTTATCTCACTGAAGCAAGGTTGGTATAGACAGCACCTGTTCAACTGTAGTGCTGTAACTACCTGAAAGTGTCAGCCCTTCTTATCCTAAACTTATTCTGAAGTATCTCCCTTGATAAACTCCTAATAATATAGAAAGACCTCATCATCTCTTTTAGATAGTCATCTTACACAGTTGTTCACTGCATAATAAAAATAAAACAAACCAATTCCTTGCAATTAATTTCAGCCTTAATTAATCTTTTAACCTTGAAGTCTTAACCTTACCAAGCATTCAAAATTATTCACTCTTCTTAATTCATCAACTCTCAATCGACTAGCTTTTCATTCATATGATGGGACTCTGATATACACTAAAGTGTAAAGAGAAATATCATTTTGGACAGACAATATACTGGTAACATTGCCACAATGGTGATTATCCCATCGCAGGGAAAAAAACATGCCTCAGAGACATGCAGATGAGTCAATTAAAGGAATTTATATATCAGTCAATCTAATGGATGTTCAATAAATAAATACTTTTTCTTTTTGATGAATTGCAAATACCTCAGGCCAAAGGAATACTAATTATTTAAGGACAGTGTAGTTGCACAAAATATTGAATAAAAAGTATCATAGACTTAAATTTATTAAGTTATATTTCTGTGAAAATATTGTACATGAAGTGGAAATACTGGTGACATTTTCTCACAAGAGACTCTATAAAAAATCCAGATATTTCAGCATTTTCATTAGTTTTTGCTCAATTTTAATATATAAAATGGAGTTCAGAGAGGAGCTACAGAGCTGAAATTAGCTTTCTACATCCATTGGACCCAGTATGCTTTCACCAAATGCAATTATTCTTCAGTGTTCATTTACCTAAGTGGTTGAACTTGCCTGCAGCAAGTAAGGAAGGAATACAAGGCTAGACCTCAAGCCGTCATAGAAACTGATTTTAAAATTAGTAGTCAAAATTAGTGTTCTTCACTGAGCAGAAAGCTAAGAGACTAAACGAAAATTTATAAAGAAGGGAATAAAAAGCTTCATTGAAATGCACTGAAAAATATTAATTCCTAAACATCTAAACCCATTTTTGACAGTAAATCCACAGGTGTTTAGGACAAATCACCTGAGTTAATTAAACCCTCTGGAAAAGAAAGGATAATATTTTTTTCTATTCTCTGAAAGTGTTGTGACTGAGCTATTTAAGTTACTGCTGATAAAGTGCATTGAAACCCAGATGACTATAACTATAGTTAAACAAAAAATAATATATAAATCTATAAATATACTTTCTGCTAGTACAGAAATATTACCTCTATCTTTCAAATTTTACACACAGAAAAGTTTAACTTACACATTCATTAATTTATTTTTTTCCTTAACCAGCATCGCCCTTTTTCTCACTAGCACTGATAATTTGTCTTCCAAAAGAGTGTTTGTGTGTTTTATGTGCAAAATTCATGCTTTTGCTCATGTGAAGGTATGATGATTGACTTAGGCTTTATCTAACTATTCACCTCTAATAGGAAGGCTTCTTGGGTGGAGGTTTGAAAATGTTTGAATTACATTGTCGAAACAGTTCTTACTTTCTGTCTAGGAATTTCTTACTCTAATATGCATTATTCTTAGTCCTACCCACCTGCTCTGAACTTGCACAAACACCTTAAAAGCTTTCAGAATACAACAGAGAAGTTTAGTGTGTTGGTTGATTTATTTTTTTTTTTCCAAAAATAAAACTTTTAATTTCAATATATATTTTTGTTCCAGTTTGGATCAAAAGTCAGCATACCACCATATCTCACAAAGCCAAACTCTTCTGTAAAAGCTACTAAAAATTATCTAAATGTTATCTGTTGATACTGAATAATTTCAACTTTATATTCAAATACAAGTTTGAAAAGCAGGCTAAATGAAAGTGTAACAGAAAACAATGTTTAGATCATTTTCCCATGGAAAATGTAGCTGAACACAAAACATTAAAATTAAAAGTTTAGATCTGAGAAAAATTATTTTTTGTAACGTAAGTGTATTTCATCAACTATTCTTTGAGAAATTCTGCTTGCAACAAACTCACTTTTATGCTATTTAACATTCAGTTTGTATACTGTAGATAGTTTGAGCTACCTTTTCAGATATTTCTTTATCAGCAACAGGCAAACTGCCTTTGTAGTATTCTGACTCTCTTCCCGCCCCTCACCCCCTGCTCCCCCCAGCATTATGTATCAGTGGCTAGGAATGGGCTAATAGAAATTAGGGAAATTAATATTTGTCTCTAAATTCCCTCTTTAGTCCTTTTCCCCACAGTATTATTCCCTATAAGTGTCCCAGTTTGCATTCACTATTTTTTATTTTCTGTTCTTTTATCCTTCCCCAATTTAATATGTTTCCTACCTTCTTTATCACTGCTTTTAAAAAAAAATTATTGGAAAATTCATACTTATCTTCTTGAGTTGCTCATTACATCATTATGCAAGTTAAACAAAGTACTTCTGAGCAAAGAAAGCGAAGGTGAAGGGAAGGGTTCTGTGCCACATTTCATTTCTTGCTGTTACCTTGTTTGCTTCTGTGCTCTAATGAAAATGTTTGAACAAGGTGCTGCAGTATGGGGGTAAAGTCTCAAAAGACAGCCTAGCTCATGAATACCGGCTTCTTCTAGCATCCTTGGGCTTTCCTGTTTCGTGTATGATGTGCAGGTTTTCTGCTCATTGGGTATAACCTCAGGCGTACTCTGAAAATGAGCTTCCAGCAGAAGCTGTGCTGCTTAGTAAAATTTAAAAAGCCTCAAACTGTGAATATTCTGTCCCTCCATTGTCTGCCATAATTTACATCTTCAATTCCCCTCCTCAGCTAGCAATTTGCCTGAGTAGTACTCATTTTTACAGCAGTTATTTTTCTCCTCTTTTCTGTAGCAGAATAAAGGTGCCTTTGCACGCACAGAAGCAACACTTCTCTGTCTGAACATTTAACAAATGACCATTCTGTCATCTGCTCTGCTCAGTTTCTAAATCATAATGCATCCATTTTTCAGCTTTCCACCTGAGCTTTCCACATTTCCTTTTCCCTCCTTTTTCTTGGAATGAAACCACTGAACTGGCAGTGTGAAAACACAAGTGTGAGGACTTGTCTGTTCTTTTTTACTTTGTTTTGATGAGGCATGCAGAAAACAGATTTGAGAGCACTTGTCCAGAAAAGGGCAACGCCAGTTTTAAGTCTTTGGTCTCCCTCATTCAAAGTGATAGATAGACTTCGGACAAAAGCATTTGCAGTGATACGACAAGAGAGATGATACAAACATGCACCCTAAACTGGTTCCCTCCCATGCTTACTCCAGTTTCCTTTCAAAGGAAAAAAGATGCCTCAACACATTCCCATTACTATCAAAAGCGCTCTAGTCACAAAACCATGAAAAGTGTTTAGCTGTTCCTCACCTGCAAAAGGAAACCAGCAGTTTTAGGCCCTGAGGGCTCTAGCTGGGCTGATCCCAGCCCACCTAGCCCCCTGGGGTTTCCCCTGGGGCTCTTCCCACCCAGCCCCACAGCTCAGGGCACCATGTCAGGCCCCTGGGGCCATCAGCCCCTACCTCAGTGACGCTGCAGCAGGGACAGTCTCCAGCCCTGTCCCTGAGATGCTGCTTCTGCATCATGCTAGATCCTCTGGACTGGGCATGGACCCAGCTGCTGCCTGGTGCTCACAGATGCCCCCCTGGGTGCAGGTGGTGCCCAGTTGACACTGGAGCCACCCACAATTCCTGCTCACCAACCCTCAGGGATGGGTCCCTGCAGCTCTTGCCACAGACTGACAATTAGTTTGTTGTGACTTCACTTCCCTCCCTTTCCTTTTTTTAAACCCCACAAATAAAACTTCATGAAGATTTCATTAGTCAAACAGTTGATAAACTGTATGTAATCAAAGGTTCCAAACAGCTGTATTTACAACAATAATACTTTAATTTCATTTCTTCAATTTGCCTCAATATGAAATTTACAGGATGGGATTCAAATACTTTTTAGCACCACTGATGAGTACAACAGAGGCCTTCCAGCAGCTGTAGAATATGGCACAGGTAAACAAAATAAATATTCATTTATACCCTCTCTCATGTATGGTGAGAAATTGAAATCAGACAGCTGAAGCAAGCTTCTGTATTGAGCCATACACTCTGATCCTCCACTGGAAGCTGCTGCCCTTGAGATAGACAGGGCATAGATGAAACAATTCCTGAATCACTGTAATGTTTAGTTCAGCACATGAAAGCAAAACAAGCCTCATGTTTAGCTTAGTTTAATACAGTAGGTGAAAAACTGATGGTTAGGGTCTCCAGCAAGTACTCTTTAGGGATGTTACCCTGTGAAAAGCAAAAGCAGTCAGTGGAGCAGTGTGCACAGGTAAAAGCAAACACATCTTCAGCCATTAGATTTTAATTCAGAACTTTAGGTGAATCAGAGCCCTGAAAGAGAGGTATACTGAGTCAATATATTTGGGTTGAATAATGCTAATATTTGTCTTAGAACTGTTTGTATAGTTAAAGATTAAGTGAATGCATCACCTAATGTTTTTGTCATACTTGTATTACTGTTGTTCTCTTAAACTGTCCACAGAAAATCAAGCACATGTTTTTTTAGTAATAACCTGTCCAGCCTTTTATGGGTTTTATGGAATGTAACTGTCCTTTTTATTATCTTGGACAATGACTGAAATGCTTTCTAATGGAAGGAGAACTCCTGTATCTCCAATTCCTCTCTGCAATACTATGTGTGTTATGTGTGTGTCTGTGCATAAAGGAAAGTTTATGCATAAATTTATGTATGTGAGAAATACTTCTAGCTTGTGTAATTATGGATATATCCACAGGGCTCAAAGCTAGGGAAAAAAAGAAAAAAAGGAGAATAAAAGGAAGGGGGCCTGGGGAGTTCTTAGTTTTGCCACATTTCAAAACTGGAATAAGAGTTCCTGAGCTGGAGTTTAAATTCCTATCAGATAATTTCTATTACAAGTATTGGATTTTTTGTTAGGTGTAAAGGCATCTTGAAGGAGAGCTTAACAGCTCACATGACAAGAATGAACAAGAGAGGATTGGCAAGGGGAAAAAAAAAACCCAATCTAAAAATCAAACATAAAAATTGTAGTTCAGACAGCAACACCATAAATACATTATTTATTTGACTGATTTCATTAATTTCTGCATATTAGTTACTACAGAATTACTGCTTAATGCAATGCCTAGTTCTCAAATCTCTACAAGCATAAAGCCTCTTTAAATATGTAACTCCAGGTTTTACATAAAACTATATTTAAACTTGAGGTGTCCAAACAAACAACAGGATTCTCCACAGTCTTAAAAAGAGCTGCTCTGGCTTGGACAATGAGGACACTGGATCTTGTGCCTTCTTTGGAGTTCACCATAATGGGATGCCTGATCCATGGCTGTTTTATTCACGCTACAAAACTAAATGTGTCCACGGCTGTTCCCTGGAATTGCTGTTAAGTATCAAAAAATGTCTCATATTTATATTATTTAGTTCCTCCTTCACCAAAACAGGGCATGTACATCCAAACTGCCCACTGGAAATTGGGCAACCACTAGGGAATGTGCTCTGGCCAACATGATGCCATGGAATTGTTTGGGGAGTAATAGTTGTCTCTGTAGTAAATTATTTCAGGGATCACACTTAAAATTTTCAGAAGTAATAGGCTATTAAGAAATTCTAGTTCCTGGAAACACTCTCTGACTCCCATTAATTTGCTAGTATAGAAGTATGTGTGATACTTCACAAGACCTATTGTACCTCTGTGGAGGATGTTTTGTCTTCTTTTTAAATGGAACCTTCACACAGTGTTTCACTTCTTGTAGCATGTAGTATCAATTTCAGTTTAGACTAAAACACATTATTGTTTGTCAAATAATAAACCATATAGCAGAGGGGAAAACAAATTCTACATCTGGTGTATGAAAGAAAGTACTTTGAGACTGAATAACATACAGCCAGATTCTGAAACCTTTGCACATAAAGAATAAGACCTAATTCTTTTACTCACCAAATAATGCGACTAAATTAATGGAGCTGTATTAGTACATGATACTACTCAAAGTGAATACAAGATGAAGATTTGTATGATAAGTAATAAAAATATAGGTTTAGCAGCTTCTACCTTTACAATATGATGAATAAATTTCAGGCAACTAATATTTAGAGAAAAATAAAATTTCAGACCATTGAAGCATGTATGACTTTGCAATGATATTGATAAATTTTCAAAGTCTTTTGCAGATATATATTGGATATATGTACAACTCAGCAACTTTGCAGATGATACAAAATTAGGATTATTTGATGCACCAGATGGTTGTGTTGCCATTCAGAAGAACCTTGACAAGCTGGAAGAATTGGCCAGGGAACCTCATGAAGTTCAACAAAGGCAAATACAAAGTTCTGCACCTGGGAGGGAAGAAACGCAGACATCACTAGACACTGGCTGAAGAGCAGCTTTGCAGAGAAGGACCTGGGGGCCCTGGTGGACACCATGTTGACCGTAAGCCAGCACTGTGCCCTTGCAGCAGCAAAGGCCGACAGCATCCTGTGCTGCATTAGGCAGAGCGTTACTGGCAGGTTGGGAGAGGTGAGCCTTCCTCTCTACTCAGCCCTGGCCAGTCACATCTGGTTCCACTGCTGGCTTCTCAGGATAAGAGAGGCAGGTACATAGTGGAGCAAGTCCAGTGAATGCCCATGAAGATGATTGTAACAAGATACTTATTACCTTTCCCATTAAAGTTTCCTTCTGTTCCATTTAGTTAAAGACATAATTTGTTATTCAAAAAAACTTTAATTTTTTTTTCAGGCTAGCATAATTCATTATAAACAATGTATGCATTTTTGTATATAAGTACATATATATGTGTGTATGTGTGTGTATATAAATTTACATCATGCCCTGGAACATACAAAGTATGTTCAGCACAATGTTTTTGACAGAGTATGCCTTTTAGCATGATAATTATCATGAAGATACTTATGAAGGTTCATAGTAATTTCCTTCTAACACTGAACAAGGAACTTTGGAGGCAAATAGAATTATACTTAAATCTATGCCTTACCACATGCCTCCTTACACATATTTAGGAACGGTTAATTTCTGTAATCAACATTGTGCAATAATAAACCTTATGTATACTATCAATAGGGGAGCTACGTTTCCTGTTCAGAGGTCATTTAGGTGAAAACAGAGTGCAGTTATACTGCTCTTGTTCCATCTAGAAATCACTTAAATAGCCATGTTCAGTAAGGGTAAAAGTACACACTGATTATGCTGTATCTTTCAGACCTTTTCTGATGATAGAGAGAATGTATATAGCCTGAACACTATGTATAAAAGTAAAGAGCTACTTTCATAGCTACACCTTCGTTGTTGTATAATGAGCTCTGCACAGTACTTGGATGTAAGACTGGTCAATCACATTGTCCCCTTACTGTGATGCACACAAGCATTATTTTAGGAACAGAAATGATCTATTCCTGTAAATAAAATACTTAGAGATTTCCTCTGGCCTCTGAAGTTCTTTGAAGAATTTTAAGAAATGCAAATAAGTGTTAGTTCTCTAACTCTGTCAGTAGACTTCTAAAGTCACATGAAAGTCTGTCCCCACCTCTTGCAAGGTACTATTGGGCTATGAATACGTCTGTTTCATCTTGCTGAAGACCTGTAAACCAATTTATTCAGTGCATCACTCACAAGAAATTTGGTAGTCACATTTTTTTCCACAGCAAAAGTAAGATTTGACAGTAAATTTCTCAGGCCTGCATCATCCCGTTAAGTAGTTGCACTTACAAATTTCACAAGCTATCCATACCTACGAAAACTCCCTTCACAGTTCCACTGTAAACCTAATAATAAGAGAATCAGAGGTTAAGAATCTTTCTGTACCTTACGCGAGAGTGGAAAGAACATCCATTATCCAGGACGACAGTGCAATATAATATACTCCTGAACACAGCAAGTAAAACCATCATTACATTGATTATTGTAAATGATGTCTTAAAAAACATGTGTTCAGTTCTTCTGGTAATGCATTATCTGACTTCCTCGCGTCTCGAGGTGAAGGGTGTATTGAACATTTCTGGTCAGAGATATTCAGCCTGTAGTGACAAAAGTCTGTGACAGCAATTGAATAAAGATAGCATTGAGGGTCTATGCAAACAGGTGAAATTTATTGAACTTGACACCTCTAATAACAGGAACCCTTGGCTGTGTTTGTTGGCCTTACAGTTATTGAAATCCTTAGCAAAATAAACTTTCCATTTGCTGTTCTTATTTTGTCTCCATAGTTTTAAGTGCAAATTTGTTGAAACAGGGAAAACCTGCAAGGAGTCTTATTAAAGAGGCTAAATGAATCAAGTCAAAAGCACATGGGGAAAAATGAATGTCCTCTGCGTTACGGTTTATCTACAAGAGACAGTAAGAACAAAAGAAGGATATTACATTAACTTACAATACATCCTCTGATGCGTACGCTTGTGGTGCATGCTAAGGCAGAGAAAGCTTCCTGAAGGAAAAAACAGGTGTCTAAAGATCTGTCTGTTCTTTCTAACTCTCTAATGTATTCTTTATTCAAGTATAGTGCGTTTTATAACTTTCTAATAATCTCCCCAGCACCATCACCTTTTAAAACAGTATTTTAAAATCCCCAAAACTACACAGCTCAGATGCTCCAGAACTTGTCTTCACGCTCTCCTGTTCTGCCGACTGGCTTTTTTCCCTGTGACAACAGCCCTCATTTGAATCATTTAATGCACAGTTCTCCCCAAATTCATAATGAATATGTGGCTCTCTTCAAACTCTACTCTTGCAAAAATTGACCCAGGCTTAGATTTATCCTTTTTTTCTCTTCAGCCCCTTTGACTAAAATCTGTAATCTAAAATCCATACCTCTTGCTTTAGTCCTTTCTTCAGCATGGTTCCAGTTCCATTCTACAGCATCAAAAATATTAATATATTGTATCTATGTTAATATTTGATGTTATTTTTCTCTTATGAGTAAGTGCATGAGAAGATTACAGAGCAGGCCTTCTTTTGCCAGCTACGGTCCACAAGATTTTCCTGTGATGCTCCATTTGGATAAGGATAACAAGGAAAAAAGATCTAGCAACAATGTTTCCTTCTCTGCAATCCAGGTTTGGTTTTGTTCTGTTTTGCTTTCTTTTCTTTTTCTGTGGTATTAGGCAACACTCTGAATACTTAGAAAAGCTCTGGAGTTTAAAACAACAGTTATAACTGCAGCTATTAGAAAAAGAGAAGGATGGCAACCGCAATGATTTCTTCCTTTCCAAGCACTTTGGCACGGTCAGTGGCATTACCATAGTACTCAGTGCTGACCTCCAGCTTTGAGACCACCCAAAATAATTTAAATAAAAATCTCAACAGAATATGTTCACCTCAGTGAAGACATAATTGCGACTGATCATCATGCCAGGTGGGCAGGGGTTAATACAAAATTCAGAATATATACTGGATGGATTCAGTCTTTTCAAGTCATTGTAACAATCACAAATTCTCTTCTGAAAATCCAGAAGGGAATCCTCTTGAAGGACACTGGCAAGAAAATTTATTAAATTAGATTATGCTACTAAAATGTTTAATACTCATGATTCTAGAAATTATTTCAAGAATTATGTTCCTCTTGCAATGGGAAAAGGGAGGAAATTATCTTACTATGTCCTGAGCAAAAAACAAACCCAGGTATTTTATTTTAAGCAGAGAATTGTATGTAGTTCATCAAAGGTCATAGTGATGTTGCTGGAAGCAACATGCTTTTGTTAGCATTTAATTTTAAGAAGTGCTCTTTCCATTTGATATGGTGTGTATATCACTAATAGCAAAATAAGCCAGACTAACACTGAGTTCTTTGGAACTTCCACCTTATAGGACTACAAATATGTTAAACACAAGTGGAAGTGATTCCATTCATGATATATTATATTCTAGGTGCAGTGGGAAGGATTCAGTTTCAATGTAACACTACTGTCATACCAGGACCTTGCAGACACAGATCATACTTATATTACTTGAAAACAAAACCTAATATTACTTTGTATGAATTATTGAACAGAGCCTGGAAAAATGAAGCTGATCATATCTAGAAGAACCTGCTTCTTGGCTTAAGGAGTGTTTTAGCCTCATGTGGCAATTTCTTTTCTTTTTTTTTTTTTTTTTTTTTAATTTCTTTTCTAACAATAATGAATTAATTAGGTCCTATTAGTCTTCCTTGAATATTTTCTTCAATTTTTTAAATACTTTATGCCTTCCCACCATTGTATTCCTTCAGTATATCTTGGTTTTGTTATGACAACAAAGCAAGTTACAGTGATTTCAAATTTAATGCAATCAGTGAGCATTAATTAGTTCTTTGTTACAAAGTTGCAGGATATTTCTTTGTGTCCAATGCCTAGGATGGTG
The DNA here is from genome assembly GCF_963921805.1 of Phalacrocorax carbo. NCBI lineage: Eukaryota > Metazoa > Chordata > Aves > Suliformes > Phalacrocoracidae > Phalacrocorax > Phalacrocorax carbo. The sequence continues at coordinate 128,793,674 of NC_087513.1, read as the reverse complement.
TTCCTTCATGGGATACTGTAATAACCCCAGTAATAAACCTATTATTACTATAGCCACACACACACAAACACACACACATAAAGCAATTAAAACAGAAAGATGGCTGTTTCATATGTTAATAACTGAAAATAGATTATGATTCTCCATAATATGTCTTCCTAAATACAGTTTCCAAACAACATGTTTCCAAAGAAACATGAGATTATGTTATAGGATGGATTATTAGCAGCTTTTAAGACCATCAGAAAGGTGGTGGCATTTCTTTTATTGAAGGTAATGCAGAAGAACAGAACAGCAATTCAGCCTATCACATACACATTATCATTCCGAAAGCAGCTGCTATACTGATGACACATCTATAATTCTCTAGAAAAGAGATAATGAAAGCATAAACTTCAAAGGCTCTCTTAAAAAAATGTTTTTGTATCTTTGTGATACATTCACTGAGATAAGCTATGGAAACATTGTGGGTTTGTTTGATTTTTTAATTATTTTTTAAACCATCATAAAATGGCTCTAGGCAACTTATGTTTATTTTTAGTATGGTGGGATTTGTTTGGTTGGGGTTTTTTTCTAAGAAAGGTCTTCAGGACAAAATCTTTTAAGTTGTTCAGAAGTGAAAACGGATTAATAAAGAATTATGAAGAATCATGGCCTTCTTTCAGAGGTACAGGTAATATGTATGCTTGGGTTTTGGGGTGGGTTTTTTGTTTTTATGTTGAGTTATAGAAGTACGTTAAATAAATCAATATTTTGTAACTATGACTTCAGTAAACTGTCCAACCCTATAGATGATTAGTGCATTCCTCATTTTTTGCCTTTTTTAATCTTCTATTCTTAGATATACTTGCCATTTCAAGTATTCATTAAGAGTGGACAGATGAAGTATATAGATCATCTTCCATCTGTTTATCTTGAACATGTACAAAAATCTGTTACATTTCCAAATTCTAGTCCTCATGAATTTCATGACTGGGATAAACTTGAACCTGATACTGCTCTAATTCCTTGTTTAAAATTACCTTTCTGTTATACATGCTCATTTTACAGATATGTCTGTTGGAAAGGAATCTACAGGAATTTGGAGGGGGAGTTCAGGCTAATTCGATTCTCTTCTTCCCACCCTAGTGTTTTTTTTCTCTCACTGTTTATGTGTAATCTGTCTTTAATCACAGTCTTAGGGTTCTTACACATGCCACAATTGTTTCTAGAATTACCCAAAGTAATGCACAATTTCGAGAAACTCTTTGATTTTTTTTTCTATTACTCATACCACTTTTTGCTGAAGTAAATATTGTAGCAGAGTTGATTTGAACTTTGATTTGTGACAGAAAGTTAATTTAAATTTTTTCCATGTATATTTTATACTCTCCTGTTTTAATTACTCTTCCAGTAAAAATCTATCTCGGTGCAGCCTACATGATCTGGTTAATTACCATGAGTGACCCACTTTTAGAATTTGACACCATAGTGTTTCATATCTCAGTACCATTCTGCCTACTTTATATTTTGAAAGTCTTGGTTTATAAACAGTGAGCTATAAAAAATAGTTGCAAAATTTCTTAGTGTGTAGAAGATTCATCATATACATATATATGTGATGAATATATTCTAGTTATTATATATAACACCATTATATTAATCATATATATTATATAATCACTTGCTTACAGAGGTAAACTTTGGCATTCAAGAAGAAAAAGAGAGAGAAGATGGGGAAGGAGAAGAAGAAGATTAGGAGGAAGCGAGAAAGGAAAAAATAAATTTAAAAAAAGGAAAAATAAAGAAAAAGGAAAAAATTAAATTTTAAAAATTAATAAAAAGAAAAATAAATAGAAAAACTGAAAAAGATTAAGGAGAAAAAGAGAACATCAAAGATGAAGAAATATGATAAAATTAAGACAAAGGTGAAAAGACAACAGAAAAAAAGAGGGAAAAGGAAAAGAAAAGGAAAAAATTAGGAGGAAAAAGAAACAAAAAGAAAATATGAAGAAAAAGAAAAGAAGAAGGAGACAAACAAAAAGAATTGATATGGAGCACAAAATGGACTCAGACTTCTACTTAACACCAATAAGTAACTTTTAGAAAAAGTACAGCTCCGTATTAGCCTTTACTTTGGCTTTTTGTTACTGACATATAGGATATACTGATATACTGATATATAGGCAGCATAGGGAAGTCTGCTGCCTCCCTGGCGCAAGGATGAGACATTACCAGGAAGCTCCCTAGGCTAGTAAAAGCATACGATTATTATCCGCTAGTGGTTGTTCAGGTCAGCAGTGATGAGGTAGCTGAGGGAAGTACAAAGACAATCATAAGGGACTTTAGAGAACTGGGGCAATTGCTTGAAGGATCAGGAGCGCAGGTAGTGTTTTCCTCCATCCCATTGGTAGCCGGGAGGCATATGGAAAGGAACAGGAAGTCCCACCTCATTAACACATGGCTCAGAGGCTGGTCCCAGTGGTGGAATTTTGGGTTTTTTGATCATGGGGCAGTTTACATGGCACCAGGCCTGTTGGAGACAGATGGGGTTCACCTGTTGCAACGGGGGAAACGGATTCTGGCTCAGGAGTTAGCAGGCCTTGCTGAGAGGGCTTTAAACTAGATACGAAGGGGGAAGGGGATAAAACCAGACTTGCTAGGAATGAGCCTGGGGGTGGCACGCCTGTGTTGGAGAAGAGATCAATAGCTCAACTGAAGTGCATTTACACCAATGCACGCAGCATGGGCAATAAACAGGAGGAGCTGGAAGCCATCGCAGGTCAGGGAAATTATGATGTGAGTGCTATCACAAAAACATGGTGGGGTGACTCGCATAATTGGAGCACTGCAATGGATGGCTACAAGCTCTTTAGAAGGGACATGCAGGGAAGGAGAGGTGGAGGGGAGCCTTGTACGTTAGACAGTGTTTTGACTGTCTAGAACTCAACAACGGTAATGATAAGGTTGAGTGCTTATGGGTAAGGATCAGAGGGAAGGCTAATAAGGCAGACATCCTGGTGGGAGTCTGTTACAGACCACCCAACCAGGATGAGGAGACAGATAAAGTACTCTACAAGCAGTTGGCTGAAGTCTTACAATCTCTAGCCCTTGTTCTCGTGGGAGACTTCAACTTACCAGATATCTGCTGGAAATACAGCACAGCAGAGAGAACGTAGTCTCAGAGGTTCCTGGAGTGTGTGGGAGATAGCTTCCTGACGCAGCTGGTAAGCGATCCAACCAGGGAAGGTGCCCCGCTGGACCTGCTGTTTACGAAGAGAGAAGGCCTGGTGGTTGATGTGGTGGTTGGAGGCTGTCTTGGGCTCAGCAACCATGACGTGATAGAGCCCCTCACTACCAGAAGGACGTTGAGGTACTAGAGTGTGTCCAGAGAAGGTCAACAAAGTTGGTGAAGGGTCTAGAGAACAAGTCTTATGAAGAGCAGCTGAGGCAGCTGGGGTTGTTTTAGTGCGGAGAAGAGGAGGCTGAGGGGAGACATTATTGCTCTCTACAACTACCTGAAAGGAGGTTGTAGCGAGGCACGGGTCGGTCTCTTCTCCCTAGTAACAAGCAATAGGATGAGAGGAAATGGCCTCAAGCTGCGCCAGGGGAAGTTTAGGTTGGATATTAGGCAAAACTTCTTTACCGAAAGGGTTGTCAGGCATTGGAACAGGCTGCCCAGGGAGGTGGTGGAGTCTCCGTCCCTGGAGGTATTTAAAAGAAGGGTAGACCTGGTGCTTGAGGATATGGTTCAGTGGTGGACTTGGCAGTGATAGGCTAGCGGTTGGACTCAATGATCTTAAGGGTCTTTTCCAACCTTAACGATTTTATGATTCTATGATTCTATATTTCCTAGACCATGTTCTGCTGTCTCATCAGACCACTAAAATCCTTCACAATTTGTGAGCATATCGCTTAGAAACTGTTCTTTCCATCTGTGTCTGCATCCTGATGTGCCCTTTCTGAATAAAAAGAGAGGACCTAGACCTGCCAGCAGACAAGTTGAGAGAAGATCTGGTAGCGCTACATATTATAAAGGCAATAATTTGAAAAATGGTTATTACAGCTGTATTGGGGAGCATCTTGACAATTAGAAACTTCAGAAAGTTATAGCTTACAGCAATACAGTTATCATTTATGAACAGTTCTGTTTAATGTTTTGGCAGTTCAGATTTTTACTAAATTACCACAAAAATTGAATGAGTCCTTTGAGAATAGTTGGCCTGTTCAGCATCAAGCATCACTATCTTCTTCGTCTTTCATAAATCCACACGGTGGCAGCCTTGAAGACCCAGGCCTATCAATCAAACTCGGCTGACCTACAGGATTAGGTAAGCAAAAATTGAAAGAGGAAATGAGACAGTGAAAGTTTACTTAGAAAGCAGCAAGTGAACTGCAAAACACTGACTGACAGACTAAAGAAGTACCATATCATTTTACTGACTTTGAAGAAAATAAAAATTCCATTTTTACCTATTTTTCAGGTTTTAACATTCAGCTGTCCAAATTGTTCATTGTAAGTAAATCGTCCCAATATTAAAATCTTCAAACTCCCGAAACAAATTATTTACAAAGGTAACTTGATTTAAGAAAAATTATTCATTATTTTCTATTCCTTCAATATTTTGGGTTTTTCGTAAATGTAAACAAGATTTAAAGTACGGGGTTTTTTTTATTAATTATCATCTACTCTACTGTTAGTATTACTTGCATATCTGATTGGTCAGATATGAAAATTTGTCCTGGTCCAACGTCGCTTTTTAGTGAGAGAATAATAACGCAGAAGGAATAACTTAAGTACAGCTGTGAATTATGAGAAGAAGGGTTGCCTTTGTGAATATTCTGTTTCATAAATATTTTCGTAGACAAGCAAACCATCATCTAAATTCTGAACAGAGTTATTTTACTTCTCTAAGGCTTAACCTAAAACAGTTTTGGTATTTTTCTTTGACGTATAATGCTTGTTATGCCTTTATTTAAAACATAAGTTTTCATCTTTTTATCTAGCCTTTGTGAGTAAACTGTAGACTGACGTAAACACTTCGGAGAACATTGAATATTGTAATACCAACTTGTAGATATATTTCCATTTAACAAATTCCCAAATCACAATTTTTGTCATCAAAGCAAGTTATGCAATGCATGAATGAGTAGATGTTATATCCTAGATTCTTCCAAAGGCATACTGTGCTGCTAAACCAGCCTAGATAGCATGAAGAGACCAGTAGAAAGCTGCTTTTTCCTCTCTAGAATTTGAGAGTGTTATTCTGGCCAATGAGGATTTTCTGCCATTTAGACATCTGCCTGAGTTTGCTATGATGTTTCATTACTGAAATACTGAATTCTGCCAAAAGACTATTGCTTACCTCATTTAGATTCCTTGCATTGAAACCATCTTTGAACAGCACTTTGCAAACTCTTCTTGACTCCTTCCAATCTGCAAGGCCTTTCCTTCTTGAGTGTTAAATGGCACTATTCTGGCCTTTTTAGGAGTTTTATTAAGACCTATTAATCAATTTATGCTTCTTCCTGTATCAATGTATTTCCATCACCATTTTTCATCAATTAAACCAAGATGGATGAAACTAATAATTTTCATGTGGGACTTCTTCTTCCACCTCTGCCAAATTATGTTAATTTTGTTATATCAAATAGGACAACTACAGTGGGGAAAAAATTAATTCCACCGCAGGAAATATAATGCAAAGCATTCACCTATTAGGCAATAAGAGTTCAAATTGCCTCCCTCACAGCAGAGAATGTAATCTTATCTCCCACAGATAGTGGCTGGGCCACTAGAATCCTTACTAAGAAGAATAATTACTCCTTTATCCAACAGTGTGGTTATGGGGTTTGGTTTTCCATTGGTTAGGTTTTTGTTTCATATTGTTGGGGTTTGTTTTGGTTTTTTTTTTTTAACTCCTAAGCCTAATTTAGTGATTCATATAATAAAAATACGTGCCACACTGGGATCGGAGGTGAGCTGGGAGATACCCAGCTTGTAGATCTTAAGGAAATCATGTGCTAAATGTTCAGTCCATAGGCAGCTGTAATCATGCCAAAGTACAAATCTTCAGGTGCCTAGGAAACCCTTATGAGTGAAAATTCAATTGCCTACATACTGTAGTTTCCTGAAACAACAGATGGCACTTGATCATGTATTTTAATAATCTAAATATTGAGGAAGGAAGGCAAAATGAGGGGACATAAATCATCTTATGGATTTAGCAGTGGTCTTTCATAGAATGTGCACATTTGGATCCCGATATTCTGTTTGACCAAAATAAAACGAAGAAGAAAAGTAAAAGTAGAACCGTTTCTGTTCCTGTTAGATTTTCAGCTTGAAATTCAGATCAAAGAATGTTAGCCTGGAGTAACTTTATTCTTGTATCTACAAGTTAACCAAAGGAAAAAAAAAACAACTCCCCATTCCTGTTCAGTGTTGGCCTTTGATATCTTGGAGCCTGATGTCTTTCATGGGATCTGAGAAAGAAAATAGCTTAGAATGATAATAGACATTGAAACACAGTTTAAAATATGCATGACTACCATTCATGCAGATGCATATTCTTTTTCACAAATACCAGCCTATATAAACAGCATTGCATTATATCAGTTATCTATGGCTGAATGATTTCTGTACAAGTTTGGTAACTGCCATATCTGAGATGTGAACCCTTCCAAAGTAGCACAATCCCTTCAGTTAACCACATATGCATATACTTAAATGTTCCTCATCCACTCTTAATCATGTGTTATAAAAACATGATAACTTTACAATGTTTTTTTACTTGACTAGACACAGGAGTGGATAGCAAGAGCAAGACCTCTGAAGAATATGCAGGCTTATAAAGAATATGCAGGCTTATAAAGAATAATAAGATATACCTTTAACAAGGAAGAAATACCAAGGTATATATAACTAGATTTCTATAACAATCAATCACAATGGAACAACAATTTAACCCTTCTAAAATTAACATCTAATCTATCATTATGCCAGGGTTAGTTTTTTCTAGCAAAGTAATGTTTAGCAAGAATGGAGTGTCACAACGCAGAGAACTAGTGGAGTAACAGAAAGTTGAATCTGCTGTTCCTCTAACTTATTGCAAGTATATTTTAGTGCTTATAAAATTTTAATTGCATGTCAACTGTTTTGAATTCCCCTTTCCAATGAAAGGTATTTGCCTTTATTGTAGGCAGCATGTTTGATTCATAGCTGACATTCCTTTCTTACATTTCACTTGTATAAAGTTAATTTTGCACACTGAATGAAGCAAGTGTCATATTTCATTTTTATTTTTATTGCACACAGTTTTCACTTATAAAAGAGAAAATAATCCACACACAGAAAAGGAAAATTAATTTAATCAAATTCTGTTTGAAGCAGAGAGCTGCTCCTTGACAGAGACCTCGATATAAGGATAACACTTGGTCTTTTCCTAACTTGAAATACGTGAGTCATTTCCACTGACAAATTTCAGGTTTGCTAAACTGCAGTGTTGATTCAGAACCATTATTTTTAAGACAATAATTCTTTAAGGCATAATGAGCATCCAATGTTACCTGCACATTTGGGGGTGGAGTAAATACAAATTGGCTCACCAGCATAAAGCTGGAACTGTATTCTACTTGTCCTTCTAGCATAGTAGACATGTCATTCATAAGCAAGCCAATTAAGTAGGACAACATCACCACCTTCTTGGACAGGGTGATTTTAAGTATCCTTTGGTGACTCATTCTATCCTATTTTATAATAACTTATTTTATATAATCCTTTCCTTGAATGTGCCATTAAAGGAGGATGACAGAAAGTAGGAGGTGAGAATGACTAGATGAGTATTCAGCACCAGATTGGTATTCCATTAATATGAACTACCATTTCCTTATCATCAAAGAAAGGCATTTGCTTGGATATCCATAACCATAAAGTTTTATTTTTACTAAAGCCTCACATTAAAATAACTCTACATGCTAGTATTTTATCTCTATAAACTGATAATTTATTTATTTATTTAGTGTTGGCAGAGATTCAAACAGAAGCATGTTTTCTCACCAAAGGTGCTGTAAAAAGTATATTCCTGTGTCCTGCATAGGACATAGAATATCCTGTACCCTGCCTTCTCTGTGCTCCAAGCATCTAACCAAGAGAAAAACCCCATAAAACCCAGCCTTATATTAGTTACATTAAATTTTATTACATAAATAAAAGTGATGTTTGTAGCTATAACTACAGAGTCAGGAAAATCAGCCAGAATTGCCAGTAATTATAAATCCATCATTATGGATTTATATGCTGATAGTTTTGCTCCTTGTAGTCTGTTACTGTAAAAAAACAAGTGATCTTTTATCTGTCCATGCAATCACACTAAAAAAAAACCCCTTAAATTACTCTTTTTCCATACATACTTAGTGAGTACAATAGCTATCCTGACATAGTGAGAATAGGATTTCAAAGGGTTTCTTCTTCCCCACCCCAGATTAAATCTGACAGGTTGAAGTAACAAACTTTCCTCTTTTTAAAAGCTTGCCTGGTGAGGTTGGAATGCATTTTCCAGGAAACTTTGTAGAATTACATAGAGATCAAACCAAAAATATTGCTGAGTTGTAACTTATTTACCTTTATTTAGTTCAAGATAGGTAAGATGTTCTTACATTTTGGTTTTAATATTTAAAGTATAATTTTAGATTAATTAATTAACAGATTAATTAGTTGCACCAGCCATTGCGACCTGCGAGGTAGACGCCAGTATCCAACATTTCAATTTTCCAAGATTCATGTCTATACACTAATGGCCTTTCTATTGCTGTCCTTTATCCTGTCCCCTACTTTCCCCTACTTTTCTAATCCTCTGAAGATAGTAGGTGGGTAACTTTCATTCTTGTGCTGCCTATTTATTTAGCATACTTTCAGCATATTTTTGTGTGGCACACATAGACCACAATACAATTGCTATCTCCAAGGCAACTGCTCAGTAGCCTGGCTGTATTTGTGTTCCTGGAATGGAGAACAAAGGAATACAGGAGAATGTTTTACAGTGTTTCTCCTGTTTTGTATGGCACAGGTGTATGGAGAGAGGGAGAAGGAGGGAGAAAGGGAAGAAGAGAGGAAGGAAAGCAAGGGAGAGAGAGAGGGAGGGAGGGAAGGAGGGTTGGGAGGAGGGAAAGAAGGAAGGAAGAAAGGAGGAAAGGGAAGGAGGGAGGGCCGGAGGGAGGGAGGCAAAGTGTTTTTCTGTGATAGTCTGAAAAGCAGCATGGAAATAGCTCATGAAAAAATAATTTTGGATTTGGACAGATTTACAAATTGAAACATCTTTGAAAATCTTGTCCAAAAAAATAAGCTTCCACTGAGTTATGCCATTCCAACTAATACTTTTATTAATAGCACTAATTTAAATTTTGACAGCTGAATGTAGAAAAAATAACTTTACAAATATTTAGCTATTATTCAGAAGAAGCAACTGAGCAGTGCTGCTTCTGTTTATTCAAGAATTAAATTGTCCGGCAGAACATGTAATGTGTTTGTTGCAACAGAGGCTCAGCTTTTACCCTTATTGTGCAAATATGAGTTTATATCCTCCTTTGGGATATACAAAGTTATGCTGCTCCAGGGGTAAAGGGATCAATTTCTGCATGGCTAACTCCTCTTCACATGATAGGTGTCTGCTGGATGAAGCTCTTGTGCAATTGCTGGCATTTTCAAATCCATCACCATGTGGTTACAATCCTATACACATCTATGTTGAGACTAAGCTGTTTATCAGTCAGCAACTAAACACTTCACCATGGGTCATCCTGCATACTACGGTAAGAAGTTCCTTGCGTACCAGTTCTTTGAATTCAAACTATTACATTAAGAAGAACAGAAGCAAAAGATCTGGTGTACATCAGAGGGGAGAAAACAGACAGACCTGAGATATTCTCAGGGAGAAGAGATATTCTGTTGTGAATAGCCTCAAAAGTTTAAAACACCAATCTTTTCACCATGGGGTAGGATGACGTTTTGGCAAGGCAGAATTGATAGACAATCAATCCATCACTTGTTTCTTTAAATAGAAAAAGCCTATGTGTTCCTATTTATAGTCTGTCATTGTCAAAAATCAAATTAAAATGACTGGAAATATAAATTGTGCTTTCTCAGTTCTTGTGTACTGTATACATTCTCTTTAAATAGTGGGACTCTTTAAAAAGAAAAGTAATGTTCTGTTCTCTTCATTTACCTCTTTGTTTACCAGCTTTTGCATGTCTTACCCTCAAGTCTACTCTAAATATAAAGGCCAAAACTTGATGGACTTTGTTTCAGTTTTAATGTAAACAGAAACAATCATGATAGCAGCAGCCGAGGCTTTACGAAACTGAAATATCCCAAGAATCAATAAAAAACAGAGGAAAGTTTAGAATGAAAGCGTTCACTTTGCTTTCAGTAGCTTCACTTGCTCAGCTGCCTTCTGTACTAGTGGTAATTACAGTGACATGAAAATTAAAGTGGCATCCAGTTTTGTTTGCTTGCTTAATTTATAGAAGGTTCACTGGTTATGAGTACAGATCAGATATTTACTATGAAACTAGGCAAAACCCAACATCATAGAGGCTTTAACTTAGTTTAAAAATGAGTCTCATACTCCCTTTTTTAACATTCTGTGCACAGCTTTTTGTGACAGGTGGAACTCAGGTCAAATGCAAGGTCTCATTACCAAGGAGGTAACAGCTTTGGTTTTATGGTAGCCTTTATTCTGTGTTTGATGCAAACTTGCTGAGCACATAATGGTTCCAAATTGTCTAGGCTTATCTGCATTCCAGTTTTTTTTCACTTCAACAGTGACATTAAACTTCAAGAAGCTATCACCTGAAAGCTGATAGCTGCATTTACAAAGAAGGGTATCAAGTATCAAAGAGCTGATGCAGCATCTTTCACTGTAAGCTTTGCAACTCAGATTATGAAATGATTTGAAAAGTAAACTTTCATTAAAGTATAATGTGGTAGTATAAAAGCAAAATTACTGTATAAACATTTGGGAATGTGTGTACATAGAAAATGGCATTTACAATGGGTTTCACAGCAATTTTGGAAGTGTAGGAGGGGCACAAAACATCTAGAAGCAATGCTTTGACAAGATTTCCATCTGAAGTCAATGAAAAGTTGCTCATTTACACCAGTTAATTTTTTTCTATAGTATATATTTCATGTAATTCTAATACAGTGATTTTATTGTAAACAAGGAAGTCAAATTCCAGATTCTTCATCAGTTTCACACTGACTTATGATCTGAGATAAGAAAATTATTTTGGTTTTAAATTCCTTGTTTACAATAAAATAACTTTTATTTTCAAGCAATTTGGAAAAAATGTACATAATGTTTTCTTTTAGAAATCTGATTTGGAGTACATGGTGTTCACAGCATTTCCAAATGCTTATTGATTAAGACAATTCACTGAATATTACTTCACCACTAGATTGATCATTATGATAATCTTGTTTAATATATACTTAATTTCCCCAGTGTAATCAACAGTAAAAAGACAGGACTTTCCACACATTTTAAGATTAAATGATTTAGTGCAAAGAAAGAATGATTCATTAATCCATAAATCATTATAACAGGCAGAGTTCAGCACCAGTAAATTTGCCTAACAGTGCTATTATAAGTCTTTGTCACACATCTTTATAACTAGTGGCATAGGATTGCACAAGGAATCTCAGTTCTTCTCTTTCGTCCTGCTTTGAATGAAGGATTTAACATATAATTTTCACAAATCTGACTGTATGTTGTTCTAGGTGAAATTCTAACTCATTGAAATCGGTAGCAAAATATACATTGGCTTAAATGAAGATAATATTTCAGGCTTTTAAGATAAAAAAATGTGTATTTTTTTCGGTGCGGTTACATAGACAGAAAAGAAAGTGGTGCAGGTGGGCCTGCCATTCTGTCAACTTCTTTTCATGTACCACAGATAGGTACAGCACAGCTGTGCAGCCAGGGGTACACACTTATAGTGCTGAAAGGAGAAAGTACTTGATATCAATAACTACTGTGGATTTCATGAAACCATAAAATATATTCAATTTCTGAAGCTATTGAAATTATTCTGAAGTTTGTGCAGGCCTTTATTGCTTTATTAATTTCTTTTTTTAAGAAGACTGATGCTCAGCTTACGTAAGTTAATGTTGACTCTTTGAAATCATACAAAATCAGGTAAACATCCAAATTTATAATAAAACACACAGCTGAAGGATGTGACTGAAGCAGACCTATTGTAACCACAACTTAGTCTTATCCAGAAGCTCACTTAGTACCTTGTTCATCATTACCAACTTTTCTTATTGCATCAGCTGTGGTGAGCTCCATTACTTTCAGCAAGTATTGTGCTTTGCTATTCATTTCAAGTTTCTACAAAAAAAGCAAGATACTGAATTATCCTGAGCAAGTAAATCTATTCTATGGAGTGACTTGTGATGAGCTGTGGAGCAGTTGTGACACTACTGAAGCTTAACATCCAGGATCTTAAAGAGTTATCTTGAAAATAGGGTTGAGTGGCAGGGAAGCAAGGTGAAGGGAGATAATTTGGACAGACTGTGACAAATTAACTAAAAGACCCCTTTGTACTTAATCTGAAGTACTCACTCTTGGTTTACTTTATAACCCATGTGACCTGACTTGTAGGTCAGGCTTGGACTGATAGTACTGTGTCTTCCTGCTCAGTTCTGGCAGCAAGTAGAGGAATGAACAGAGACAAATAGAAACACAAAAGGTGAAACTCCATCATAATTACTTTGTAGAAAATTACTACCAAGGACAGAATTTTAAAAAATTTCTCTCCTACAACAGTATTAGAGTTAAATGTCTTCTGTCTCTTTTCCCTGTAAAATATAACATTACATCAGGTTTTGAATTTTGTTAGTAATAAACTACTGTACAAGTGTAAACACAGTGAAGTTGCATTAATATGTATAAAACTAATTTGCATAGATTATATGACTCAAGCAAATATTGAAATTTATTGCCTATCATTTTGGCAAGGCTTCTGAAGAAATACGTACAGAATAGGTCATAAATTGCCCTCTGTAAAACATGGGTATGAATATTAGATTTGCATCTAAAAATAATCAGATTACATACAATGTAAGGGATAAGACAAATTGGCAGTGTCTTAGTGCATTTTTCTCCAAAATATTCCCATGATCTAAATCGTTTTAAACCAGCCACCTCTCAGCAATACACTGTAATTAATTTCAGACTTGCAGTTATTTGAATCATTGAGGGAAAATACCGGAAACTAAAAGTCACATTCATCTGAAAGTTTACTGTTCTGCTTTTGACCATTGATGTTCTGAAAGCTTTAATTTTTAGACACATTAATAAATTCTGATCCAGATTCAGGAAACAAAAATGCCTGAAAGGAATATCTTTTGTTCTACTCTCAACCTTTCAGTGTTCCTGATGCCTTTAGACAGGATATTAGGAAAAATTTTTTCACTGAAAGAGTGGTCAGGCATTGGAAGAGGCTGCCCAGGGAAGTGGTGGAGTCACCACCCCTGGAGGTATTTAACAGATGAGTAGACGTGGCACTTCAGGGCATGGTTTAGGAGGCATGGTGGTGTTGGGTTGACGGTTGGGCTTGATGATCCTAGAGGTCTTTTCCAACCTTAATGATTCTATGACTGTATGATTCTATACACTGCAGTATATAAAAAGGTGTTCTGGAAATATGTAATCTGGCCAGTAATCTAGATTTTCACCAGAAATTTACCAACATAATTTAATGAAACTCAGAATTGAATGATCAGAAGCTGATTAATAACAAGACCTGCTGGGTGGATTACTTAAAGACCTGTGCTACTGCTAATCAGTACTACCAATCAGTGTGCTATGACAGCTCGCTTACATTTACAGTCAGTTGAGTAAGATGCTTGTGAACAAGAATTACCACTGATTTTGAATCAAATGAGGATTATTTTTAATGTCACTTATCTTGCATGTAGTCTGACATTCAGAGCATGGATAATCACTGCCATTATAAGCCTTTTGCTAGTGAAAACAGATGCTGTTGCTTACTGTTTAGAGCCCATCCTTTGTTATTGAAACTTCCTCTGCCTTTCAGAGTTCCCTGCTTTAATGATGTATCACATATCTGTTAAAGGTCTGAGGATGTTTCACTTCACACTTCTGATTCATTGACACAATAAGTCTCTACTGAAATTTGTGTTTCTGTGCTTGGTATTAGTCAAACCTTTTTTTATTATTACAGGCAAGAAATCTTCCAGCAATCCTTTTTAGATCTTAATGGTGACTGTTTTTGCATGAGTGGCTCAGAGAGCAGGGATCTCAAACATTGATTCCCACATTAAATGAGGTGAGCTAATCATAACCCTTCAAATGCTAAACTGGAGAGCAGTAACATTGTTAGTACAAGCAGATCTAAAATCAGCCTTTGACTGGAAGGAGCACTTCTTTCATCCCTGCCACAAGTTTTTTGTCTCTGAGTGTTCCTCAAAGCAGGATTCGAGATGTAGGATCAGCTCCATGAAATTGCTGAGGGGAAAAAAAAAAAAAAAAGAAGAAAAAGATTTGTTTTCAAAATTGCAGTCCATCAGATTAATGGAGTCATCTGATAGCTGGCTGAGTACTCCCATTGGTGCTGCAGCATCCGTGGCTAAAGTGGGAAGATCCACTGCTTTTGGTCAGTGCTTGCAGACAGTTCAAGAGAAATGTAAGCCAGAGAAAACTATATTCATATGATCCCCAAAAGATAGTTTCCCACTCAGTCCAGAAACCATTGCACCTACACAGCAAGGGGGTGATGCAGTGCACTGCGACGTGAGGAGTCTGCCTGTGCTCAGAGTGGGGCACTTCCTAAGCCAGGGAAGGGTACCTCTTCTGCCACTTCCTATATACCCTGGGAAGGCATCCTACTGCATTCACAGTCCTGCAGCATGGAGATATCCCCCTCCATCTGCATCACAGGGGCTGAAGGGCTGCTGGCTGTCACCCCCCAGGTCTAGCACCTTCCTCTGCATTCAGCGCCTTTTCTGCACTTCCTACCCTGCCTTAGCCCAGATGAAAGTGCTTAAAGAAGATTTACTATTAGAAGTGTTCAAACACTCCTTAGCTAATTTTAGTGGAAATGGAAAATGAGTTTTCATGGGAACAGCTCATCTGGCAGATGGGAAGGGAAGGGGTGGTTACTTCCACTGGGGAGGTGGGAAAGATCAGCTGGGAGGGAGGTGGCATTGCTCCTCTCCACTTCAGTCAGCACAGCTGCAGCCGGAAGAGGATGTCTTTCTCCTCCCATTGTACTTCAAATCAGAGGTAGACTAATTTCAAATCTAATAAGTACCTTCAGTAGTCTCACAGGATGAATTTGGGGCTTGATGAAGCGTGAGTCATATCCCATGAAGGAGGTCAGAAATATTGCTGTTGATGCTTACTTCATGGAAATTATATGGGAGAGATGAGTTCAGGAGCCTTAGTTAACCTTTTGCGTCTCGGTATTTTTCTTGTTGCGTATCTCAGTTCAGTGAAGAAGGCAAGTCCATTGCTTTGTGTGGATTTCTGCAGTGCCAAAAATAATGAATCATTTCTGAAAAGAAAAAAATTGTACATCATGATTTCTTCCTTCTTTTATCCTCTATTATTGACAAATTGTTTTCTACAAGGATAGGTGAAACATATGCAGTAAACTCTGATTATAACTCAGATATTCTCTATGTCCCTCTTATTTTCTATTCAGTACAGGAAGGTTAGCATTTGAAATTAGCTCCACTTTAGCTTTAAGCATCAACTACTTGAATTATAAATGGAATAATTTCATATTCCATTTAGTATTAAGTTAAAGAGAACAATTATATTTATGATTCCAAAAAGTCTAAGAAAATATTTTTAGTGATTTTTTTGTAACACAGTGTGCAGCTTTAAATAAATGTTTCTGGATTATATTTAACTCCATTACCTCTAGGAAAATCTTACATATTTTCCTTTTTGTTCTTAGTCATTCCCTTTCCTGACATCATTAAATGCTGTGTTGTTCTTAATGCTGGCATAAGTAAGGCATAAGGCTGGAAGAAGCAACACTTAATCCAGACCAGGTACAGGCAGCATAATACATCTGACTGTGCCTTTAGTATCTGTGGTATTCAGTATTCTCAGCTGGTCAGCCATCTAAGTATTTACAAAATATCAGCTTTCACCATCAGACAAGAGTGGGTATAGTCTGTCTGGCACAGCCTTAGGCAAAAGGCTAGCTATCAGGGAGAAGGGGTGGGAGTCATGCTTCTCCTCTTTATATCGATCACAAATATTTTGAAATTTTTTTTGAAGGGCTTAGTAATTTCATGTTACATTTGGTGTTGAATTTTACTCAGACACTGGTTGTTCTTTCTCCTTCATGAGATAAATCCACATGCATCATTCTCTAACAGGAAAAGGACAAAAAGAAAGCAAGGAAAACAATCTTTGATAGTATATTAGTATATTTCATACTGTGATAGCACAAAGGGCTTGAATTACAGGTAATTCATCTTGTCTTAAATGTATTAGCCGTAAATCACTATAAGGCTTTCAGAAACCTGATGTGCTATAAAAAGATTTAAAAACTTCTACTCTTATTCAGTCGTCCTTTTTGTTATGACATTTTTCTCTAATTACAGTATTTTTTTTTCAATAATAATAATCACATTGTTAGGAAATCTATAATAAAGAAAAAAGAGACATATTTCAGGTATTTTACTCTGCCATTGTCATAACAGAAGTAAACGCTTATGTGTAAAGAATTACCAACCCAGGAAAATAAGTAGAAGGGTGAGGGTCAAAGTGTAAGGAACAATCTATAAATAGCACACAGATACAAGATCCAGGGGTGTAGACTGGGGTGGGGATCCTTTGTTGGTAGGTGCACTGATAATGCATCTAATTATATTCCAAAGACATACAGAAACAGAGTTAACAAGGTATTTTGAAACAATTTTATGCTACAAGTTATAAATGTAATTCATATTAAACTGATCATTAGGTAAACATGACAAAGAAGGAGAAGAAAATATTTAAAAAGAATAAAATAATCCATGTGTTGGTCTAGCAAAATATTCAGATACCTCTGGGTACAGATATATAACACAGCTCTTCCAATGACTCTTTCTGCATATTTGGCATTATTCTTCACCTGGAGCTGTGCAGCAAAGGGTCCAGAGGCAGCGACACTCACATAGTGTGGTCTAGTGGGGTCAGCTGAAATCCATTTTCTTGGGAATGGCACACCATCCAAGTGTTTAAATGAGCAGTTTTGGGTGTGTATAGGTTGAGGCCATTTCATCCCTCCCATAAAATACTCTTTGGAGTCTGGATTTCCAAAGGAGTTTTGGAGGAAGTAATACTTTTAAATAAGTCCAGTCTTAAACTTTCTGAACTCTCTTGCCTAGGAAATCATATTTCTCAGTAGGACTTCACATTCTTATGCTTTTCACAGATCTGCCTTTATTAGGTGTGTTTTTGGAGGGAGGAGTGGTTTTATTAGTATGTATTTGTTTTGGTCTAATGATATGTTAAATAATATGTTAAACAATATTTAAAAACAGAATTTTTCTTAACCCCTCCTGACCCTTTATACAAAACCTAGGTAATTTGAAAGCCCTGTTAAATGTTTGCCATTGGCATCTGCCTGTTTTGCACAGACCCATATGGACATGATTCATGTGCAATACGTCTTTTTCAGACCGTGGCTTTGCATTTACAAGTGAAACCAGTACTACACATCTACACTGATCAGAGTGCCCTGTGCACTGGGTACGAAAACACTGGACTTAGACAAATTTCATGGTTACCTGGCTGCTTGTTAAACATGAAATAAGTTTCTCCCATGGTTTCTCAGCTTTCCTTTATGAACTTGGTCTAAGTTAAATAGCCCATCAAACTAAGGATTTATCCTGCTTTTACAGATGGACACCACTGAAAAATAAGTTAGTCTTTTTTTGAATACACATGATCTAAGCCCAGCCAAATCATAAGTTAGTCTTTTTTTAAATACACATGATCTAAGCCCAGCCAAATCATAAACTTTTCCGTTATCTTGACAGAACCAAAATTATAATATATACTATCTCAACAGCATTATTCCCTTAGTTATTGGGAATCAGCACATCTTTTGACAAACATGGTAATTTGTACTTTCACAAAATAATTTCAGTAAAGAGCTTTTCAGCTAAAAATACAATTTTCAGTTCTTTGTAATTGCTCGTTATTCCTTTTAATCACTGAAATATTATTCATTATGCACTGAAAAAGTTAGTCTAGAAAAACAATAATAGATACTTAAAATACAATTTGAACTAGGAATATTTTTTTTCTTCTATTGACATAAGAATGCTCGAAAAGTGGTTCTAAGAAGAAAGGAAGAAAATGAAGAAAACAACCTGTTTCTGAGATTTATTCTTGTCCTCCAATCTACTCCCAAATCAAAAAGAATTGCTGATGTCAGATGGGTCAAGACTCCTGTGAATTATTTGGATTTTGTGCTAAGGGATTAATCTCACAAGAGTTTTATGGCCATCATTATCATGTAAAAATCTCATGCTACCCTACTTATGTGAACTTTCAAGAACATACGTGAGAGGGAGGGAAGCGGAAAGGAAAAAGCAGTATGGAAAAGGAGTAGACAACTCACTGCCCTTTGTAGATTTTTGTAGGGCAGGAGTGTGATGATGCAAAACCAGGGTATACTTTGGTGTTCACAAGAAGTGAAATCTCCCTTGGTCCAGAGTCCTGGATCTACAAGGATTTGCCCTGTCCTCTTCCTGTATTTCAGTTCAGTTATGGTTCTGAAACAGACCTGTACAGTGGAATAACAAATACATTATGAATTCCTGTGATTTGCTTAGTATGAATTGCGGCAGAAATAGTTTTTGTACATTGTGTAACACTTAGGCTGCATATGTTGGTTTTTTTTTACCGCCCCAAGCTACATAGCATACTTCAGCTTATGAAACAATCAGAAATATTCTTAATTTTAACAATTACAAACTTTGTTTTGTGCACATGGTTTTATTCTACATTACAGGGTTTGTTTGGTTGTTTGTGGGGTTTTTGTTGTTTTTTTTTTTAAAAAAAAGGAACTACAATTTAGAATCTCCATAATTATAATGACAGTAACAACAGCTAGTCTTATATTACTTCCCACCAGGCTCGTGAAGTACTTTAAGAGCAGCTGTATCAAAAAAATACTTATGATCCACAAATGTGAGGGGAATACACTGCTACCACATTCATTAAACATAATTTTGTTCTCAAACAGCAATGCAGAAACATGGCAACAGAAGGAGAAAGCACTGGGGATATAGTGGGCATCAGCTGAGAAAGCAACCTGACTGGGGAATAGTCCTGAGAAAGAAATCACTGTTTTGTTGGCAAAGGCAACCTATCTTTAAGCACACAGTTATGTTTCTGCTGCAAGTACAGACAGGCAATGACGTTGTTACTGGATGTGAAATGGCTCTTGAACCCATGGGCCCTGGCTTATGAATGCAGAGAAAGGGTGGAAGTGCCTGGGCAGGTTGCCCCATCTCTTTCCTTCATACAAGCATGCTATGTTACAGCATGTTACAGCAATGCTTTGAACCGGGGGGGGGGGGGGGAAAGGAAAATCATCCAGCAGTTGCAGGGAGAAGCAAAACAATAGGTGATTATTAGAGCTGCCATTTATCATAAGAGGTAGTTCAGAGCCAAAGCTTCATCCTGATTGCTCTGGTTTCCTCAATTTACACTTGAGTGAGTGATTTGTGCATCTTTATCATGAAAAAATGTCTTCATTAGAAAAAGATTGTAATTTACTATCATTTTACTAATTACCTCACCTGTGGCTTTCAGTGTTTTCCAAGTCCCAGTTTTAATCTTCTTACTAATTGTTGGCTGCAAAAGGAATAATGTTATACAGCTTGCATAGGATTCCCAGAGAGCACAAAGTTTACTTTGCACCTTTGCACCATCTCAGATGGAATTCCCTGTTTTCCCCTACCATTATTTGTCTTAAAGAATAAAAAAGAATGGAATGGAATATCTGAATGCAGATATGATATGAGGAAAGAACGATTTTCACTATCTATGTAATAAATAGTTATTTTTTCACTTCCCTAGTATTTTCTGTGAAAATATGTCCAAACATTTAAAAACATTTAAGACTTTTAACATTTTTTTTATATTAAGGTAAAATTATCTTCTTAGAGACAGTTGTTTTCAACTTAATTCCATTCAAATTCTGTTTTTCTGTATTAGAAACCTCTTCATTTTTTGATATTGCAATATTTTTTTTTAAGTATCTGCCATGGGATACAGATGCATTGGATAATTCTTCTAGTATTTGAAACAGCACTTGTTTTCTTGATAATGCCTGTGTCATGGTTTTAGCTGGGATAGAGTTAATTTTCTTCACTGCAGCTGGCATAGTGCTGTGCTTTGGACTTAGTATGAAAATAATGTTAATAACACACCGATGTTTTAGTTGTTGCTGGGTAGTGCCTGTACTAGTCAAGGACTTTTCCAGCTTCCCATGCTCTGTCGGGTGCACAAGAAGCTGGGAGGGGAGGGGGCACAGCTAAGAGAGCGGATTCAAACTGGCCAAAGGGATATTCCGTATCATGTAACGTCATGCCCAGTACGTTACCTGGGAGGGGCTGGCCGGGGGAGGGAGGCAGCAATCGCAGCTCGGGGACCAGCAGCGTCGGTCAGCGGGTGGTGAGCGGTTGTACTGTTTGTGTTTCTGGGTTTTTTTCCTTTTCCTTTTTATTATCATTACTGTCATTATCATAATAATCAATACTATTATCATTATTATTTTATTTTAATTATTAAACTAGTCTTATCTCAACCCAGAAGGGGTTTTTTTTGTGCTTTTGCTCTTCTGATTCTCTCCCCCATCCCACAGGGGTGGGGGGAGTGAGCAAGTGGCTGCGTGGAGTTTAGTTGCTGACTGGGGCTGAACCACGACAGCCTGGAAAAAATAACATGGTTGCAAATGTTATTTATTTAGCCTTATGTGTAGGCACAGTTAGAGAGCCTTGGGTCACAGTATGAGTAGAGTTCCTTAATACAACCTCACTACACTGCTGTTTATAGGTGTCCCCATACCCATGTCTCTGAAAGCTTTTCCAGGACTGAAAGTCACAGTACTTTCTCATTTTCAGTCTGTTATTTTTTCCTGGGCACATCCTCATTACTTGTAACCTCATCGTGGAAATGGGCTTTATTACCCCATCCATCTCAAAGCTTTGTAACTAGCACAGATCATGCACACAGACAGACAGACAGACACAAACACACAAAGTGAACACTAATGAAACTTTTTATAGCACCTTCCTAATGACAAATCTGAATTTACAGTTTGTCTTCTCAGGATATATGGCTGTTGAAACAAATGGATATATTTCCTTCACAAAGATGCTAACATGAGTGTTTCTGAAGATGACAAATGAAATAGAACAGAATAAAACAAATATTTACATTTGTTTCCTGGCCCAAGTTTATCTCCCTCTTTTGAGCCAAGACACCCCTACCATGTCACAAGGGCTCTCTCCTCTTCCTAATTATTTTCACAGAATCACAGAATCACAGGTTGGAAGGGACCTCAGGGATCATCTAGTCCAACCTTTCTAGGAAGGGCACAGTCTAGACAAGATGGCCCAGCACCCTGTCAAGACAAACCTTAAAGGTGTGCAACATGGCCGAGTCAACCACTTCCCTGGGGAGATTATTCCAATGGTGACTGTCCTCACTGTGAAAAATTTTCCCTCTCGTGTCCAATCGGAATCTCCCCAAGAGCAACTTGTGTCCATTCCCCCTTGTCCTCTCCATGTGACTCCGTGTAAAAAGGGAGTCTCCATCTTCTTTGTAGCTACCCCTTAAGTACTGGTACATGGGGATGAGATCCCCTCTGAGCCTCCTCTTCTCAAGGCTGAACAAACCCAGCTCTCCCAGCCTATCCTTGTATGGCAGCTTCCCAGTCCTCTGATCATCTTGGTGGCCCTTCTCTGGACCCCTTCCAGCCTGTCCACATCCTTTTTGTATAGCGGGGACCAGAACTGGACACAGTACTCCAGGTGTGGCCTGATAAGTGCTGAGTAGAGCAGGATGATGACTTCTGTATCTCTGCTGGTGATGGCCTTTTTGATGCAACCCAGCATCCTCTTGGCCTTCTTGGCTGCAGCAGCACACTGTTCACTCATGTTGAGCTTTCTGTCCACCAGGACCCCCAGGCCCCTTCCCACAGAGCTGCTCTCCAGCCAGGTGGATCCCAGTCTGTGCTGCACTCCCGGATTATGTTTTCCCAGGTGCATGACCTTACACTTCTCCTTGTTGAACTTCATAACGTTCTTGCTGGCCCACTCTTCCAGCCTATCCAGATCTCCCTGCAGAGCAGCTCTCCCTTCTGGAGTGTCTACTTCCCCACTCAGTTTGGTGTCATCCGCAAACTTCATCAGGCTACACTTGATGCCGTTATCCAGATCACTTATAAAGATGTTGAATAACCTTGGGCCCAATATTGATCCCTGGGGCACTCCACTAGTGACAGGTTGCCACTTCGAAAAGGAGCTATTTACCACCACCCTTTGGGTGCGGCCTGTCAGCCAGTTCCCCGCCCACTGCACAGACCACTTGTCTAGGCCATAATCCATTAATTTCTCCAGGAGGAGACTGCAGGGGACCATATCAAAGGCCTTGGAGAAGTCCAGGTAGACAATGTCCACTGCCTACCCCATGTCAACCAGGCAAGTCACTTTGTCATAGAAGGCCACCAGGTTTGTCAAGCACGATCTGCTGTTAGTGAAGCCATGTTGGCTTTTCCCGATCACGTGCTTCATTGGACTTGTGATGGCCCCCAGGAGGATTCGTTCCATAACTTTCTCAGGGATTGAAGTAACACTGATGGGCCTATAGTTACCCGGATCCTCCCCTGAGCCCTTCTTGTAGGTAGGGGTAACATTTGCCTTTCTCCAGTCCTCTGGGACATCCCCCGTTCTCCATGACTTCTCAAAGATTATGGAGAGTGACCTTGCAATGATGTCAGCCAGCTCTCTCAACACCCTCGGCTGGATGTTGTCAGGGCCCATCGATTTGTAGGGGACAAGCTCCTGTAGTAATTCACGTACCAACTCTTCCTTTACTGACGGTGGGTTGGTGTTTGGATCAATCGGCCATTATGTTCCCAAAGCCTGGGACCCTACAGTGCTGGTAAAGACAGAGGTGAAGGAGGTGTTGAAGGACCTCTGCCTTTTCTGCATCATTGGTGATTGACTCTCCTTTTCCGTTTAACAGTGGGCCTATGTTTTACTTCTTTTGCTGCTTGTGGTTGACATGTCTGAAGAAACCTTTCCTGTTATTTTTCATGTCTACAGCCAGTTTCAATTCAAATTGGGCTTTTGCTTTTCTAACTGCATCTCTGCACACTCTGGCAATGCCCTTGCTGCTCTCGGCAGATAATCCTCCACTTCTCCATCTCTGGTGTGCTTCCCTTTTGGATTTGAGTAGACCCAGGAGGTCATGGTTGAGCCATGGGGGCCTCTTGCTCCGATTACTTCCCTTTCGTTTGCAGGGGATAAATTGGCTTTGTGCTTCCAAGAGAGAATTCTTGAAGAACTCCCAGCGCTCACTAGCTCCTTTGTCTTCCATGGAAGCTTCCCATTGAATCCCTCCCAGCTGAGCCCTGGGTGCACAGAAGTTTGCTCTTCAAAAATCCAGAACCCTTGTCTTAAAGCTGACCTTCAGCACACTCAGCAGGATCCCAAACTCCACAATATTGTGGTCACTGCAGCCAAGGCTATCACTAACCGAGATATTACAAAGCAGGCTTTCTCGGTTTGTGAATAGCAAGTCCAGCAGTGCCTCCTTCCTGGTTGGCACATCTAACACTTGTATCAGGAAACAGTCCTCTACACATTCCAGGAACTTGGTGGATGACATGCGGGCTGCCGTATTGTTCTTCCAGAAGATGTCTGGGTAGTTGAAGTCACCCATCAGGACCAGGTTCTGCTGGCCAGAAGCTTGCTTCAGTGCCTCAAATATCGCTTTGTCAGCTTTGTCATCGTGGTTAGGAGGGCGATAGCAGGTGCCCACTGTGAGGTCCTGCTTGGAGATGACCCCTTTGATTTTAACCCAGAGGCTTTCAATAGAGCAGTCACAGTCACCATAGTTGACTTCGATACACTCGAGGTGTTCCTTGACGTAGAGTGTAGCTCCTCCACCTCTTCTACCTTGCCTGTCCTTATGAAAGAGCCTGTAACTGTCCATTGCAATCCCCCAGTCATTTGGGTTGTCCCACCATGTTTCAGTTACTCCTATGATGTCATACCCTTCTGAGTGGGCACGGAGCTCCAGTTCCTCCTGTTTGTTTCTGTCTTCTGTTGTTCACCAGACTCCTAATAAAGCAATGAAAGCATGAATCACTATTTTTCTTCCCTCCTCAGCTCTCCCCAATTTCTTTTCTCCTCAAAGCCTCGAAGTTCTGTCTTTTTTGAAAAATATAGATGTTCTCTTCTTGTTCATATTCTGGAAAATTCCAACACCCTTTTAGCCAACACACTTACCTGGACAAAGTCTTTAGAGATTCCACAACATCATGACCTATAGCTATTCTTTCTAAAGAGGTAGTTCCTGCACACCTCAGACACTGCATGTGGCTGAAGGCTTATTATTCTGTAAAGAATAAGGTTTATAGTGGTTTCAAAATTAAAAAAGAAAAGCAAAAGCCTTCATTTATGTGTTCCTGCAAGTATCTTAAAACCCTTTAAGACACTTGTGAAGAAATAGCATTTTCCTTCACAATCTGAAAGCACAAAACAGAAAAATGGTAAGAACAGACTAAAAATAAAGTATTTTTTTTCCTTTTTTTTCCCTCATAGGGGTATTTTCATTCCCCTTTAGAAACCTGATATGCATTCTGATGACAGAGCATTATGATCATCACCTATAAATGTAAGATTTTCTCCAAGATTAATTTTCTGAGCTGCCTTTCTCTATAATTATTCAATGAATATAGTTCCTCAGAAAGAGAACAGATGGATTAAATAAACAAGATGATTGAAAGAAATTGATTATTTAAACAAGTATAAATGAATATTGGACTTAAATAATGAGAATAATTTGCTTTCAAATTGCAGTGCTTTTTTACATCAAAGGCAAAAGAAAGTCTTTAACATTTCATTTCTGAATATTGTAGATGAAAAAAATTACAAATGTTCTCCACAGGACATCAGATCAAAACAATACAAATTAATCATGAGGTTATCTTTCAGTTAACAGCTAGAACTGTGGAGTTATAGATTATTTAAACAAATGCATATTCTAATATACACAACAGATATTTTAAAATTGTAAAGAACAGCTTATGTATTGTTTGCCTCATTATAAAAAAGTTACCAAAATATAAACTTCTACTCAATCTTTTAAAAATATTTTATTCAAATTCAATTATATTAAACATTGTTGGTTTGATGAGCTTGTCTAAGTGGTACTGAATATGAATAGGATGAAATCTGTTAGGGTTATGGCACGATTAAGGGATAGCGAACCCTTGAATCCATTTGCTCAGCTACAAGCTTCATTAGGAGGTAATTTAGTAGATTGACTATGCAACTCAGACATACAGAATGAAAAAGCATCAGAAACCCCCCCATTGCAATAGTTGAATATATTTTCATTTAGTATTCCCAACTAGGAGAACTCCTTTGTGTGTAAGGTTATAATCAAATGTTCACTGTCATGGGTCAGTGGCAGTCATCTGAAATACAGTGCCCTACTTTCACTTTTCCATATCATTGGAGCTATTGCAGCAGATTATCCTTAGGGCTGATATTTCTGTTCCTTATTCTTTTCCCAGACCAAACCTAGCCAATGTGTGTGTGTAGAAGTCAGCTATTGAAGTATAAGCCTTTAAAATTGTTTCATAGCAGGAATAACTGCATAAAAGGGTGCAAAAAGCTCTCAAAGAAGATTGAGATAATAAAGAAAAATCCTCTCAAACACGATTTCAGTGGGCTTCAGCAACAAAGTCCAAAACTTTCATGCTTTATAGTTCCCTATGCTTGGGAACAAAACAAAGTGTCATCTTTTGTTACCTGAAGGTTTCCTAGACATCTAACTTTCTGCCCATTATTGTCTGAGGTAACTCCTGTCTAAACCACTGGATACAGCAAGTGGGTGCTCTGACAAGTCATAAAGGTGAATATCCCTAACCGTACTCTTTCTGACAGAGAACTCTCCTGTACGGGAGGATTCCTCCTCACTCTTAATGAATCTTTGCAAGATAACTGCTGAACTCTGGATCTGGAGCAAAGGATGGGAAGTGCTATTTGGGCACCTACCAGGTGTGCAGAGATAGAAGCTCAGATACAGCTGCTTTTCATTTAGGTAGGTGGTTATAGCTCTTAACTCAGCATGCCAGCTTTTGAATTTATTTTATTGAGGCAAAAGAGGCGCATCTGGGGGTTCTGTGGAGAAGCCAAGCATCTAAAGAAAGTACTGCAATACTTCATTTGTAAAAGCCTAAGAGCTTTACTGAATGTGGTACGTTTATCTTATTGTGCAAAACTGGTAATGAATGAACAGTATTGGTGACTGGGTTGGTGGGGGAAGGGAGGGAAGTAAGTGTTGAAGAGGACAGAAAACAGAGGAGGCTCAGGCAGCTCCACTGCATAGCTATCTTTGCCAGGTTGTCCTACCTGAATTGTCCTACCCCACCTTGCCCTACCCCACCCATATCAACCTTCACTATTTCACATTATTAACTTGCTCCCTTTTGTCTCTCATCCATTCACAAAGTCACCACCATTCCCAGCCCTCTCCTCAGTGCCCTGCTTCTATTGCTCCTCATGACAGAGTTTTGTTAACCAGCACTGTCCAATCCCTGTTATTTAAACCCAAAGAAAATACATAAGGACAATACACCTCAAGAATTAATCTTCTCCATGGTGCTCAGCACCCCTTGTGGGTAAAAAGTGAAATCTGAACCACTGAAAATAAAATAGTAATGAAGAGAAAGCAGCTGAAAATGTTAAGGTTAATTTGGCACTGTGGTTCTTTTCCCAGGCTGTAGATTATATAAAATAAATATGACTCTTATTATCTTCTTCATTAACATGTACAACTCCCTGTTGGCAAAGAGGTTTAAGTTTAGCCTTCATATAATTTGCAAACTTAGAAAAGCACTTAATTTTTAAATATTACGTAGTTGAAATTGTTGTCTCTTATTAGTTACTATTATCACAGGTAACCGATTTGCAAATATAGATTGATCAGCTTCTAAGTTTAATAGGTTGGACTAGTTTAATAAAAATGGCTATTCTCCATAAACTACTATATTTTTTCTAGAAATTTCTCAATTAAGGAAAGCTACAGGCTCACAGGAATTTGAATGGTGGTTTAATGGCAGGACAAGACAGGTACAGGTAGCCTTAGAACATTGTGATTGCTTTATGAAGCTATAATCTTACCCTTTTTTTTTTCTTTTTCTTTTTCTCTCTTCCCCTTCCCCTCCTAGTCTAACCCTCACGTGTCTGTATGTTGCTACATCACTAATGCTGAATTTGCTCTGCTGTTGAGATGCAGCACTAAACATATGGATAATTTAATTTGTGTTTCCACCCAATTTAGAAGCCCTAGTACTGGCATTAGATTAATACATCAGTATTATTAGAAAACCAGAAAAAAACCCCTGTTTCATAAAGTATTTTGCCTGTGAAATCAGTCATAATGAAGAAAAATGCATATTCAGGTGTTGATCTGTGAACAAAGAATGCGTCTTTAAATAAATAACTTCTAAAGTATAAGACCAGTCTTTTCTGATAAATCCTTTTGCCTCCCATAAGGTTATAGTACACTACCTACTACAGAAAAAAGAAAAACCCCACACTTGTGACCTCTATTGCACATTTAGGAGGAAAAGGCACACTTCCATGTACTCCTACTTGCATACATTGTTTTACCACTAGACTTCATTGGGATCAGAATTTCACACAGAATGTTGTATAGTCCTCAGGGCTGCTGTTCGTGTTTTGTATCTTTATGGTTCACGATACCGCCAAAGTCTCATATGTGCAAAAAGTTCCACTGGAACATTTTTAATGATCTTAAAAACAATAACATTATTCCATTATATAATGTTTTTTCCCCTAGAGGTGGCTCAGAACATTTGACTAGAAATTAAAGGTCATTAAACTTCAGTGTCAAACTATCAGTCATATTTTATAATTACTAAGAAATGTACTGAACTGAAACAATGTGAAGTATTTCAATATGAAACAATTAAATAATTAGTGATTGCACCAGTTTGGACCCAAATCAATAATATAATTTAAGTAAGTTAGTTCTTTTAGAGGTAACAATGTAGTTTTCATCTCAAAAGATTTTTGAAACAGCCATTAATGCCTTTGGAAAAAACATTGGTCTGAAAGATTTTTAAGGAATTGCTTAAATGCTAGGTATTATTTTTCCCGAACTTACTGTTTAATATATGCTGAACTATCCTAGCAAAGGATAGTGGAGTGGGATAGCAAAGTGGTAAATATTTTAAATAGCTTTATTGTTATTATTATTATTATTATGAAACCAAATTTAATTTTCCTATTATCAACAGATGTTTATTCTGATATCTTGTTATGCACATTCTGTATAATGTACTGCAGAAGTGGTGTATTTATTTTGCAGAAGGAAAGCATGTTTATGGGAAGAGGTGTGTAGGAAGTTTTTTATTTCACATTATGATAGTTCATATATTATTGATATTACTATGTTTGTTTAACCATGATATTGACTTTACCCTTACATGACTGCAAAAGGATTTTTTTCTTTTCCTCTGAAAATACTGGTGATTTTTAATTTTATTTTAAAATAATAATACAATTTATAAAGACCATAACATTTCTTTTGCCAGTTGGATTCAGGTGATAGTGGATTAAAAATCAGAGAAGCTTGTTCTCTATGTTTTGTCCTTAAATACAATAAGTAAATGCAAGTTTTTCACTGAGATGAATCAGAAATATGACGAAAGTCTGTACTTTCTATGTAGGTCCACAATACTAGCGTGAGTTCTGTGAAAATGATCTCACTGGCACTGGTAAAATCTTCTGAGAATGCAATAATTTTTTAAAAGAAGTAACAGCAATTAAAGTTATATGTCCCACGCAATATTTCTAGCCATCTAGCCTTAGTAAAAACTCAAAACCATGTACAAAAAATGTTTAAAAGAAACTGTCAAATTATAAAAACATAATTTATGGATTCATATATTTTTACTTCATAATTCTCAAGCCATATTCAGGGGTGTATACTTGATTCTAAGATGCAGTCTACCTCAACAGTTTTCCCTTCAAAGCAAAAACCTTTTAAAATCTGTTAGTTTCAATATATCAGGATATACTCTACCACTGAATCATTTTTGCAATACTCATTTAAATCAATGGAGTCCCAATCTCAAACAACTTAATTTAGTGAGTCCTGGTGACCCAGCTGAGCTCTGTATCCACTGTGTTCACAAGTATTTCACAAGGGAGAGATAAACATCAAACCACAAATCTACTATTTGCACAACATTAGAAGGTAGAAACCTCAGCCACAGCAGTGGACCTGTGTCTGGTTACTGACTAAAGTCACAATAAAAGACAATCCTCATCTAAGAGAACAGCAAAAATCAGTCCTGTGCAACACATGGGATAAATAGTTTCCTAGTGTTTTTCTGACAAATGACAAGATCTTTCACTGATCACAGAATCACAGAATCACAGAATGGTAGGGGTTGGAAGGGACCTCCAGAGATCACCTTGTCCAACCCCCCTGCTTGAGCAGGCACGCCCAGAGCAGGGGGCACAGGACTGTGTCCAGGTGGGTTTTGAGTATTTCAAGGGAAGGAGACTCCACAGCCTCCCTGGGCAGCCTGTGCCCCTGCTCTGACACCCTCACAGGAAAGGAGTTTTTTCTCATATTGAGGTGGAACTTCCTGTGTTCCAACTTGTGCCTATTGCCCCTTGTCCTGTCACTGGGCACCACTGAAACGAGTCCACCCCCATGCTCTTTACACCCACCCTTTAGATATTTATAGGTATTGATGAAATCCCCCCTCAGTCTTCTCTTGTCCAGGCTGAACAAACCCAAGTGTCTCAGCCTTTCCTCATAAGGGAGGTGCTCCAGCCCCCTGATCCTCTTCGTAGCTCTCTGCCGGACTTGCTCAAGCAGTTCCACATCCTTCTTAAAATGGGGGGCCCAAAACTGGACACAGTACTCCAAATGTGGTCTCACTAGGGCAGAGTAGAGGGGGAGGATAACCTCTCTCGATCTGCTGGCCACACTCCTTTTAATGCAGCCCAGGAAACTTTTGGCCTTCTTGGTCACAAGGGCACATTGCTCAGGGTCAGCTTTTTGTCCCCCAGCACTCCCAGATCCTTCTCAACAGAGCCACTTTCCAGTAGGTCAGCCCCTAACATGTACCCCCAACATGAAATTGGTGGCATTTTCTAATCATCAGTAAGACTTCATAGGTGTTGTACTCTCTAGTGACGCTGACCAGAAGAGTCTTGCACACTGAGGAGTCAGTGATCCACCTAACAGTTAACCTGAGTACGGCCAGGCCTGTGCTGTGCTGTACTGTGCTGTGCTGCATGTACAGCTTGGTTTTCAGGCTGTGTTGTTCTGTATAAATCACTTGGCTGTGGGACGAACTCACCCAAATCATTGTACCAAAGTAGGCTGCAGGTAGCTCCCACTTGATACCGGTGATTACACCTCCTGTGTGGCCTTGCCTGTATCTAAAACCGTGGGAAAAATTCTCATGTGAGCATCCTTTCTGTTTGACAGTATAAATGATGGATAGAGTTGTTTTCTTGTGAGAAAACCCTAAAATAGCTGGAATGATCCAAATGAGTTAACCTCTTCTACAGATGGGGTCTGCAGAGCATGCTGTGTGTGGATTGGACAGACATTTGGTGCAGTGCCATTGAGGGTTCCCAGCCTGTGACAGGAGATTATGTATACTATTTTCTCTTTCTTTATAGTGTTAGCTCTAACACATAGCCCTCTAAATGATACATTACCAAGTTTGAGTGCCTTTCTTACTGGGATCATTATGGACCAGCACCTCTTGGTGCAAAATACATGCCTGGACTGAAAGGAGGAGAAAATTATTACTCCTATAATTAAATAAAACAAGCTGAACATTTCTTTGCTACTTTTATGTCAGTCTAACTACTTTATGACAATTAATGGTATTCTTGCGGATTTACACCAGCGTACTTGAGAACCAAGGATCCTGGAGGCAGAGTAATTAAGGCATTGGACTGTGTAACCAGAAGCATGAATGCAAATCTCTTTCCAGTTTTGTGCTGAAAGCCACCCTATACGTGGATCTGCAGGGAGGAAGGTGAAGGAGAAAGGGAAACTTAACTGTTGTTGTTGGCATCTTGCTCTAGTGTGGATATGATTTCCATTCCCAGTGCAGCACTGCAGCTACTCTGCAATAGGAACAATTTGCTACCAGGGCAGCAGCAGGGGATAACAGACAAATGATAATAGTAGCAGCAAGGTCTCCTCCCAGGTCTGTAGAAGAGATGAGAAGAAGGCATATTGCTTTCTGTTTGGAGCAGTTCATTCACACAGCTTTTACTGTGTGCAGATGTTTTGCAGCCAGGAGACACCCAGCTTCAAAGTATGTTATTGGCTGATACATGCAGTAGATGTTATAAGGAAGAATGAGCTACTAGACTAAACGCTAACATGGCTCCCTAAACCCATTATAGCACACAAAATGTGTTTGCTCTCCAGGCAGTAGTCACTCTCGTAGGGATTGATCAGCATCAACATATCCTGAATGTTGCTGAGCTGCAGTCTTCCAGATCCCTGTTTTATTTCTTTAGTGCTACAATTTTCTGTTAGTATTTTTCCTTTTGAATTCTTGGCATCATAACTGCCCCCTTTTCAATAGTCTGATCTCTGTCTGCCACTGTCACTATTTTTTCTTGATCTTCTCTTGATCCACTCTGCAAACTGTATTGCAGGACTTTTTCAAAACTTATCAGCTTTCTCAGAAGTTTAAGCCCTGGTGGCACAGGCATGCTGCATGGAAACCAGGCCTTGGGCTCAGAGAGCCAGACCCCTGGGGTGAGGAGAACAGGGAAAGGGAAGTGGCAGCTTGTGTCTGGGGAGCATCTCTATAGTCAGAACAATGACATGTTTCTAGGGAACATCTCTCACAGGGCTTGCAGCCTTCAGGAACCCTCCTCCTCCTTCTTTTCTCCCACCAGTCAGCAAGTTATAAACCAGTACTTTGTCAGCCAGATTGGATAATAAAAAGTGGCTGACAGAAATTTGTCTTGGACAAAGAAAGTGAAAAAATTATTCACAGATACATTATGGGGCTGCAGAGTCAAGGCAAACCTTAGTCCCGTTTCAAAATGAAACCAGGAACTACTAATTGTTGGATTGGTTTGGTTTGGTTTGGTTTTTTTCCAAGAGGAATGTCACAAAATGTGCAAGTGCAACATTTTTCTCACATTTTTCTTAAGCAGTGTTCTCCTCACATTGAGTAGAGACAGACAGGATCATTGGCAGTAGCCAATCCCCAGCACTAGAGAAAATGGATACTGTTCTTTTAACTTCTCCTTTTAGACTGAAGATTTTCCGATTCCTCTGTTTCTTCTGCTAAACCCTTTAGTCTTTTACTTGAATTTTCAAAAAATATGTATGCAGCAAAAGTTTTATTAAAAAAAAAAACAAAACAAAATTAATTTTAAAACTAGGAATTGTGGCATTCAGATTGGAAACTAGGAAGGAATTAGCTGCTTCATCATATGTTTTATATTTTTTCTCCTTAGCTTAAAAATTTTTCCCTCCCCTCCCTACCTTTTTTTTTGATTGTTATGTTTGAAAAATCTAAGTCTCTGGAATAGTATTCCTCATTAGCATTTTGAAACTTTCCTGTAGGATTAATAGAGCTCCATTATTTTGATATTTCACACTGAATTTATGTCTTTAAAGAAAGATGACCTGGTATAGGTTTGTAAGTCTGCTGCTTTTGTTCTATTTATTTTTTTTACCTCTGAGGACTTTAACCTCTGCTAAAGCTTCAAGAATTTCTCTTTAAGTAGGGAGCTAGTAGTTACTGCAACATATTTCATATGACTGAAAATTAGGTGAAGGAGGCTTTAAGGGTGTCTAGCAACTCTGGCCAACAGACAGCTGACAAACTACCTTTGAGTCCTCTGTGCCAGGCTGTATTTGATTACACTTACGAGTAAATTTTGAGTTTCAGCATAAAATGAGAAGAAAACACTTTTTAAACAGCTCCACTATCAATTTTTTCTTTATAAAGAAGTCAAAGGTTTTTTTTTTTCTTTTCAGTACACAGGTCAGCTGTTAGTTCTTAAAAAGTTATTGCTGTTATCAGACCATTGTTCAAGTTATTTAATTTTCAGTATGTATGTAAAATTAAGTACCTGCGTACTTGCAAAGTGAGATCATAAGTCAAGGAGCTAAGCCCCTAGGAGTGATCCAAGTCATGCTGTTTTGAAATCCTGACTAACTAAGGAGACAGCACTGCATTTCTTTTTGCAGGTTCATTGGGAGAGTGATGGATTTTGTTTGCTCTAATAACTCATGGGGTGATTTCTAATCAGACTCCTGTGGTGTCTTTATTTAGTGCAAGGTAACTGGAGTGTATGTTACAAACCTTCCCTGGTAAAGAACTTTGTGGAGGAATACAACACCTCTAAGATTTTAAATAGTTTTCAGAACTCCTCCACTGGTGATGTCTCACATACAAAAAAATGTACATTTATGGTTGGTTACCTAACAGAACAGAGATTCAAATTAAAATAGATTTCTAAATGGGAATACAGTACATCACCAGTATAAATTTCTTATTTTCTCTTGTGAGTCAACAGATGTGTGTCTGAAGAGAAATAAGAGCATGATTACTTAGTAACTGTCCTGAAACACAGTTGGGACCTGAATATTTTTATTTTTATCAAGCCAAAGAAAGAAAATATATTAAGTATACTGCATGTGCAATCTCCACTGAAATGAACCCATAATGGATCCTAACTTTAAACTCTGAATATGCCTAATGGAAGCTATAGTTTGAATCTTAAATAATAAAACAGGATTTCTTCACTTCTCTTTAATACCCTCTGGGAAGCCCAGTTAATTAAAGCTGTTTATTACAACTTGATCAAAAAGTCTAAATTCTATGTGTCCTACATCTAGCTACTACAATATTCTCTGTCATTGAATCCTCATGAGGCCCTGAAGACTTTGACTTGGTAATGCAGTCATCAAAGAGATAGACTAACTCACTCTTTAGTTAAAGCTGTTTGTTTCAAGGTGCAGTGCAAAACATGCTCTAGGCTTTCCAAGGCTGCAGTCTATTTCCTCCTTAACTTTAATCCAAAAACCTCCTTGCCATACTTAATTTAGCATTTGAATCAAATTAATTATTTTGTAACAAGACTGGTGTGGAGGATGTAAATTTCTTTTTTAGCATGGAACATTAATTGATACAGTGGAATGCTCTCTTTGAGCAGTTGCTGTTATCATTTATATGTCCCAAATAGGTAAATAAAAGTAGTTCACACATGCGCACACACAGAGTCATGAAACATCCAGATGAAGCAATGAATTGAGGAGGAGAATTTACAAGTCAAATAGAAAAGGAAAAATGAGTATCTACAGCTTCATTTCTGCTTTTATTATGAGAAAAAAAATGTACACAAGACAGCTTTACTATCTCTACCTTACTCAGAGTGTGCTTGCTGATGAATATTTTCTTACCTGTACTTGTTAAGTATTAACGAAAAACACGATCATTATGAGCCTAAGCTTTAAAAAAATATAATCTCATTTGCTTATATTTTCTTTGGCTCAACTGACAGCTCATACTGGAAACAGTACTGATTCAAATCTAAGGATATAAAAGAAAATAAAATTATTAATCTGTGAACAACTTAGAAACTTTGTGCTACAAGCTTTCTACACTGTAAGAAAACCCTTTATTGAATAATAAACTGGGACATAGAGCACCCAGAAATCATAAGCTACAGAGGGAGAATTAATCCTACACTGTGTCTAACATACTTTTATCTCATAAAACACAATCAAAAAGATATAAAATACCTAACCCCTGAGCAACTCCTTTCTTGAAATTCAATCCAAGAGAATGTATGCATTTCTTATGCCAGACTCTTTTTAGTTTTGGACAGCTGAAAGAAATAAGTTTTAATAAATAAGTTTTAATTCAACATAAGATTCATGTGGCTTCTGCCTGTGTCACACAGGGTATTGTACCAGACAGTTTTAAATGTCAATTGCTGCCATTTTACATTAAAGATAAAGCTTGCAAATGAAGTCTTAATGCCTTTGTTGTTGACAGCCACAGAAAAAGCCAGATGATTTAAGCCACCTTAAATATCTCCAATAGTAGCTTCCCTTTGCAAAAGGTAAGTGGATTTAATTTCCCCATCTTCACAAAAGCCTAAACCACCCTTGTGACACAGCAAGTCCTGTAGACATGTTGAAGGCTCTGTTAGTTGTTTTTTTTAAACTGAAATTCCTCCAAAATAAAACAAGTAAATGCTCCTGGAAATATGGTATAACTTCATGGAAGCACATGTACACATCCTGACTTTAAAAATAAAAATAGTCCCTGAGTTCAAGAAGGACAGACCCTGGAATAGTTGTTTCATGCCCTTACATAAGAGGCTTGCTTTCTCCCTAACGACAACATGACCCAATACCTTCACAAAGAAGCTTAATGTGCAGTATATGTGCAGTAAAAGCCATCAGCCCACATTCACACCTTGCTTTAAGCTTTCTGCCACCTGGCCAGAAGTTTGTCAACACCAGGGATAAAGTCCTGCTTGTTGTCACACTCTTACCGTACTGATTTGAAACTTCCACTGTACAATCAGACAAGCAGTGGCTATCCATCCACATTTGTCACTCGGAGAGCCCTATCCAAAAGGCTCAATAGCATGCCAGGACTTCCCAAGAGAATCCCCTACCCTTCTGCTTCACTGGCATTAATGTTACTCCTCTGAGGCCTTTTATGTAATCCTGGCCATGTCCTCACTTTGCCCACTTCACCTGAGAACACCTGAGGCTCTCTCAGTGCAGCTGCTGTGCTTCCTTTGGAAAAAACATAGTGTTCAATTTTCTCCACAGTTTGATATTATCACTCTGTAACTGATAGAGGCAGGCTGAAGAGAGTCATTCACTTCCTGACTGGAGCTTAGCCTCATGTTTCAACAGACAGGGAAACTGGTGTTCATGGACCAAAACCAACAGAGCAGTATCTCAGGGTGAGCAGACAGAGAGGCTGGCTTTATATTCTCTTTTTCTTTAATCTCACTTTTCAAGTGTGCTTTTCATATTAGCAACAGATTTTTCTTGGCATGTGTTTGTAATATGAGCTGTTGAGGCAAATCTCATAACATTGCTATGGTTGCAGTGAGTTTTTATGTGTTTAAAGTTATTTTTTTGTCCCCTCATTTTAGCCATATTTAGATACACAGTGGTAGACTATTTAGTGAATTCATAAAATCCCTAGGAGAGGATAAATGTCTTGTTCTGTCCCTGAAGGACATCCAGTAGATATACTGATTTACTAATATGTCCCCTGACAAAAAGGCATTTTAGTTTCAGAGCTGTTTTTGTAACTGAATACTTTTTTTTCAATTTCATTCCCTTGATATTGCTTGCATGCCACAGTTAAACAATAAAGCTTTAATCTATTTCAAAATACTTCATCACAGGAAAAAAAGCATGAACATCAGAGAGTCTACACATTAAATTACAGTGAACACAGTGAAGAATGTTATGATGCATGATTCTACCTTTATCAAAATGCACTTTGGCCTAAGTCAATCAGCAAATATATTCAGAATTGCCATCCTGACATATGATATTCATGCTGGAATGATAGAAGATGGGTAAGAAAGAGAGGATCACTTCCAAAGCCATGAAAGAAAGAAAACCTTTTCAGTAGTTATGATTGGAAAGCCTGCGGTGGATGATTTATGAATCCATATGCTGACTGATCTAGAAAAGAGCATTGTCATTTGTGCTGCATTCAGAGGGTAGAAATTTGTCTTTTTAATTCAAGATAATGAGTTATTTATTTTCAATGAAGTTTATTATTTTGTTTTTGTTAAGAGTTGAAGAAGAGAACATAAATTGAAAAAAAAATGGTGTTTGCTAAAATGAAACTGAACTTCAGGAAAAAAAATACTCAGGATGGCGATTCTTTGTTTCTGCTTTTGAGTTCAAATACGCCTTCTCAGAATTAATAATTTAATCAAAGGTAAGGCTTCAAATGTCATCTGCATTTGTCAATGACTGAAGCACTTCAGAAAAACTTGTCAGAATAGATTATCTCCGATCCTTTCTCTCCATTTCTCTCCCTAATCTTCCATTTTCCATTTCCCCATCTATGTCTTCATTTTATTTTTCTCCACCTTCTGTTATTTGTAGATAGGAGCTTATGATAAATGTAGTTAATTCTGTTCTGCTTTATGACAGGGTAAGAAGAAACACACACTAATCTCTTCTAAAACAAAGCCACAATGTAGTAATCTGTTCTGAAAATTATTTGCCTCCAGTTCTGTAAAGCTTTACAGAGACTGTAAGAGAAGGGTCTTAGATACCCTGTCCATGACTGTAAGCATTAAACAGTCTATGTAGATACAATATCAACATAAGAGAAGTCAGTGAAGTGGTTCTCTGAGTATTTCAAATGAAAATCTCACTTGTAAGGATACACAGAGAAGACACCAGTATACTTCTCTGAACATCTGAAAGGCAAGGAACAAAGGCTGGGCATTGACTGACTGGCTGGTAATTGGTCTATTGCTCTAGATAAAATTAATTTTTTTTCAGGACACAGCAGAGAGAGCAGAAATTAAGATGTGAGATAATAAAGGCCTGAAAAGTCAAGAAAGATGGTAATGAAAAGACACATTGTATTAATGATATGTAGAAAAATATCAGTCTCTGAAGATTTAAGAAATCACGTGTAACATCTAAGCAGTAAGATTGGATTGACAAGACGTTGGTAGTTTTCACAGTATCCGTGCAGTGAGGGAGAAGAACTGTATTAGAAGGAAGTTTAGGAATTTTGACTTGACCCTGCATAGAAATTTTAGTTCAGGCACAGGGAGACAGACCCAGAGAGGACAGGAACTGGATGAATTTGTACAAGTGAACATGAAGATGGAAAGGAATCCAGGATTCCAGAAAGGAATCTTGGTGATCTAGTGCAGGAGTTTTTGGGGCACCTTGAGAAAAATTTGAAGAGGCACTTGAAACGGTGGCAGAACTAGGATGGGACAGAAACAAGGGAGCTAAAAGAAAGACAAAATTAACACTAAACATTAGCTTGTGGGCTCAAGGTCATCTAATAGACTTAGAAAAGCAAGGCTAGAATATTGATTCTGAACTTTGCCACGGAGAAAGCTATGAAAGACATTGAAGACAGATGAAGGTTTTGTAATAGGATAGGTTAGTTTATGAGATTTTTTTCCCTGACATAAGAGAAAAAAATCAGAGCTTAAGAGTTTTCAAATTTACCCACAGGCAACCAGAAAGCACAATTTAAGTCAGAGACAGAAGGAAACATGATGAGAAAGAAATAATACCATTATATATAATTTAATTCCACTGAAATAAAATTTCTACCTATTGTCCCTCCTGTTCCTAACCTTATCTTGCTATAAATGCCATTCCACAGACACACTCTTTGCTCTATCTTTTGCTGAAGATTGTCATGTTCTCTGCAGGAGATTGTTTTGTAAAGCAACTAGACTAGCTTATAAATTCTGAATCTCAAAAATTTTATATTTTGGAGTAAAATATCTTTTATTTCAATGACTCTGAAGTCTAACGCTAAGACTTTGTGTCCAAAAATGCTCTTAAAAGCTGAACTTTTATTCAGCTTCAGAGAGGAAGATGTGACCAATTTTTTTTTGTAAAACAGGGTGGATGGATGACTTAATTTTCCAGGTTTTTCATTATCTTAAAATCTGGGTGGCAGGAAATAGCATTATTAGTGCTTCTGAATGACGTGCTTGCCAAGCTCCCACCATGACTATGACTGCTCATACCTGGTCATTTATTATTTCTGGTCTTGGGAAAAATCTTTCTATACACTTACTATTTTTGTTTAGTTATCAAGGTGTAAATGACCTACAAGTGCTCCAGTCCCGTCAAACTTTGTGATCTCCACAGAACTCACTCT
Source organism: Phalacrocorax carbo (assembly GCF_963921805.1). NCBI lineage: Eukaryota > Metazoa > Chordata > Aves > Suliformes > Phalacrocoracidae > Phalacrocorax > Phalacrocorax carbo. The sequence continues at coordinate 128,754,449 of NC_087513.1, read as the reverse complement.
GGTTTATCAATGTCCTTCTTGTACTGCAGGACCTAAAACGAGATGCAGTATCCAAATGTGGTCTCAGGAGTGCTGAGTAGTGGGTTACAATCACTTGATTTGATCTGCTGTCTGTGCTGTTGTTATTGCCATTGGTCATCTTAGCTTCTAGGGCCCTGCTGGTCCAGTGACTTTTCTGCAGAGTGGCTTCCCAGTGCTTCAATGACCAACCTGCAGCACTGTCAGGCAGTCTCTGCATTTGTCCTTGAATTGCATAAGGGTTGTTTTGGCCCATTCCCTTGGCCTGTCTAGGTCTCCCTTAATGGCAACCCTACCTTCTAAGTACATCAATTCATCCTTCGAATTTGGTGCTGTCTGCAAAGTGATGAACAAGGACTCATTGCCTCCATGTCCTTGTTAAAAATGTTTGAAACAGGACATGCCCCAGGATGGAGCACGGTGATACTTCACTTGCTCCTCTCCTCCAGACAGAGTACGGCCCATAGACCTCTACCCTCTAAGCCTGATCATTCAGTTTCCTCCACTGAGGAATACTTATACTTTTTATTTCTGATTTAAATACCATGCTTCAAGAGCATTTGTGTCTTCTGCATTACACCTGTTGGAACTTCTGTTGTCCTCAACTGTGTTTTGCTCCAGTTCCCTTTCCTTAGAGATGCACCAATGAACCTAACTATTTTCTTTTCTTTGCAATCTTTTGTCTTCCCTTCTATTTCCATAGCATGTCTTTTCACTCTTGGAAGACTACATGTTTCTGTGTCCCTTGAACCACTTTGCAAACATGCAGTGCCAGCAACAAGCTTTCAGGTATCTGTGGGTGAAAAAATAACTGGGTCTTATAAGAGCATGACTACTTCACTCTTTTCTTACTCTTGAACCATATTTGATGCAAAGCTTTTTTGTATCAGCTCTAGCCAAACTCTATTAATATCTTTAAGCTTGTAGAAGCTCCCAGCAAATTTTTATTCAACAGCAAGAATCCATGGTGATATGAAAGTAACTCTCCACAGGGTTTCCACACCTAGTACAAAATGGCCTTAAGCAATGCCTGAACACTGCTCCCCCGTCTGCTCTGCTCCACTCCAGCACAGTTCTAACAGCACTGACATTTGACTCTTGTTTCGCTGCAGCTCCCAGCTTGAGTTACACCTTCCAGCCATTTACCGGGCCTGCTGAGACCAATCTGTTGTGGATTCCAGACCAGACCTTAGACATGGGTCTGGTACCCGATCTTCTGTTAAGTACATCACTGTTACACTGACATTTCCCTAAAGCCCTCAGCCTTCCCTCTTTGATATCCAGATTCAGGATTTCCTTACACAATTCTAATTCTCTATAGTAAGGAGGGAGTACTAAAATGCTCTCATGTTCCATGCCATTGAATTAAAGAGGTAGTCCTTTATCAGCTAGATTATTATCTATTTTCCTGGCTCTGAAGTATAATACAAGCAATGAAAAGTAGTAAGAAGGAGAAAGACAGAGGGGGTGGGGGAAAAGGGAAAGAGAGAAAGAATTTTATATTTTTACAGCATGCTATGAAAATACATCCTGAAAATTTTCACAAAATGAAAAACAGAAACACCAAGCCCCACTTTGGTTGAGTGTTGCATCTTCGCAGTGCTGTAAATTGAGTGTATTCCAGCTAAAAAATTGTTCCTTTGTAAATCCCACTACCTGCACGATTTTAAACATTTCATATTCAAACACAAATTTTCTGTAAAGGGAAACCAATGTATTTTTAAGGAATTGCACTTAGAAGACTGAGAGTTTTTTGCAGGGCATTTGAGGAAGAAAAATTGCAGCACTAGCAGCAGCTCATGAGAATCACAACAGGCAGTAATGCTAGGATGGTTAAAGCTCTGTGTTGTTGCTAGGTAAAGACTGGCCATATTTGTGAAATTATAAGGAACACTGCTTTTAGTTTATATTATTCTGGACTGCATTTTCCTTCAGGCAATTATATTTTAAGAGGAGAAAATGTCTTAAAAGTAGTCAGCTACAAAATTGCTATAGTAAATCATTTACATAACATTCAGCATTATATCCAACAGGGATAGGATGGTAAACATAAAAAACACTGATATATCAGCTACTCTAAATGTTTAGTTAGACATCATAGTTCCATTTAAAGTGTGCATGGCACACAGGATATACATGTTTGTAGACTTAAAAATATAATTTCTATCAACCCTATATAAATGGTAAATGAGGACTGGAAAGCTAACCAATTTTAAGACAGCAACATGAAAGTCTTAAAATATTGTTCATTGCATAGAAACAATGTACAACCAGTGTGTAGCATATCTTGCTTTTTTTTTCTTTCAGGTCCTTGTGGCCGAAAAGCTAATCAAACCAATCAAGGCATTTTCCTTTATACACCATTGAGAGCTCAGTATGATTTGAGAAGTGCTATGGTTGCGTGGAATACAGGGAACAGGCATAGGAGAAGACACTGCATTTTTAGATTGGATTGGCTTCTGTGTGATTATTGTTACGTAAGGAAATAACTTTTCTGACAGAAATGCATACATGTGGCTGTAGGTGGCATAGCAGTATAATTCAATGCATTATCACAAGATACATACTTTGACATATATTGTCTTTTATTTAGAGACAATAGGTGCAACATTTAAAAATGCAAGAGAAATAATTTTTCTGAGTTACTTCTCATAAGTTCTGTCAGAGCTAGCAGGCAACTGGGGTTTTTGTATCTAACTAGGGCAGTAGAGGCAGCACATTATATAGCGTGATCATTCCCCCATTACAATATAGTCAATTTCTAAATATTTACTTGCAGAAATTAAACTTAATGAAAAGAGCAACAATTTAATAATCTGCCCAGAAGGAACAATTTATATAGCTACAATTTATATAGATATATATATCTACATATAAAGCAATATCTTATATAATTACCTAATATTTCCACAAAATGTTAAAATTACTATAGAAAGTAATAATATACATGAATCCTATGTTACTAAAAATAAATCTAATTCACCTAGTACTTTTAGTCATTGGCTAAACAAAGGCAGAGCTAATATTGATGAGGTATTTATCCAAGAGGATGTTCACAGATACTTCTATAGTCACACAATTACATTTGACCCATACTGTTCGGCTGTTGTTTTTAATACTATCAGATTCCCAAGATTTTCAAAAGTAGGTTATGAATATCTGATTTAAACAGTTCAGCAATGGATCTGTTTTTCAAAGCTGTATGTGTATTCTACCATCTCAACTAGAACACAACCTTCAGTATCACCAGCCATGCTGCTTCTTGTGAGGGCATTTGAATTTAAAAAATTGGATCCTCCATTCAGAAAGAAAAATAGATACACAATAATTTCCATCGAAAAATATACAGATTTATTATAAAAATGATATTGATATGCAGATAAAAGTCAATGGTAGCAAGATCACTGTGCTTGACTTCCTTTTCGTGGTGTGACTATAGGGGGAAAAAAAGGGCTTTGGAGGGTGTATTGTGTGCAGATGTCAAGGTGTTGGTAACGGGGCTGCAGGGGTGACCTCTGTGAGAAGAGGCCATGGACTGCCCTTCACTGGGCACAGATGGTTCCAGCTGGCTTCAAAATGAACCCACCGCAGGACACAGCTGAGTCCATCAGCCAAGCTGGTACCATCTCTGTGAAAACATATTTAAGGACAGAAAGTACCACAGGGAGAGAAGGGAACAAAAAGGCGTGAAAAACAGCAGAGGGAACACAGAGGTCAGAGGTGGAGGAGGTACTCCATGGTGGAGCAGTTATTCCTTGCAGCCTGTGGAGGACTTGTACCAGAGCAGATGGATATTCCTGAAGGAACTGCCACCCATGGAAATCCCTTGCTAGAACAGAGGACAAGTGCGAGGAGTGGAAGAGAGAAACTGCTCTATACTGACCGTAACACCCTCCTATCCTACATTGTTTGTTGACTCACTGAAGGGACTGAGCATAACCTGCCATGATAAAAAGAGGAAAGGAGAAGAGTCTGTGGTGAAGGAGTGAAGGTGAGCCTGAGAAAGGGAGAGGAAAGGTGTTTTCCCTGTGTTTTAATGTTTGTATCTTGTACATTCTATGTTTTGATGTTTCTATCTCCCATATGCAAATAAGTAATTATATAGATATTAATTATCAATAAATTTGATTAATTTAAAAAAATCAGGTAATTGATCTCCTTTTTTTTTTTTTTTTATTCTTGATCCCTGAGCTTTCTTGATCTTGTTCTTTCTATTTTCTCCCCAAAACCTTCTTGAGGGCAGCACGTGAGCAAGTGGCTGGGTGGGAGTTTGGCTGCCAGTTGGGTCCAACCCACCACAGAGGAGAAGGCAGGCTGGTGCAAAGTCTGAGATATGGAAAATCTAGAGACATCCACAAGAGCATGGGAAAATGACAGCTTCCTGCAGTTCTTGATAAGGGATTTCAGAGCTGTCAGAATATTTGGCACGCTGCGCTGTGTCAGTGATGGTAAGCTTTCATTACAGACATTCTTTTTCCTTAAAAAGAATAGCACTTAGGTCCTTTCTGTAATTAACCATTGGTGACCTAGCAGCCTATTTTGGCTTAAATAACTTTAGTTCCAGTTATCAATTTTAACTCAGTCTTTTAGGGGCACTTTGGACTCCCAAACTGTAATTTTCAGTACCTGGACAGAGGCATATCAAAAATCACACTTTGGAAGTATACATTATTGTAGCAGTAAATCTGAAACTGAATAAAATACATATAGTTGCCTTGCCAAGGGTTATTTGTTGTATCAGATGCCCCTGATGTTCTGTGTACATGCACTGCTAATAGTAGGATCTGACTAACAACACTACTAGCAGCAGGAACTAACAACAGTGTCAGGTGCATGAAGGGAAACCACATCCTTCATGTATTAGTGAATTCATTATCAGCCGCTTATCAAAATTATTTTGATCCAGTAGAAGAAAGATATACACATTTTAAGAAGGACAATATAAACTAGAAGTAATTTTAATTTATATTTATGTTCAAATACATTTCTAAACGATGGTTATACACACACAGAAAAAATAAACCCAAACCAAAATACACAACCAAAAAACCCCACCTACAAGTAAATACAAGCCAAATTATATTACTGACCAGACTTGTTAATTCAAGACGATATTTAGAGAAAATGGAAAATCTTACTAGAAAATTAACTGAGAGCAACCAGCATGAACACTCTTGCAGAAAGGAGTAATATAGTCATAGGTAAAGGAGGAAATGGAAACCAGCTGTCTGATGTGGCTATTCTAGAACATCTACAGAAAACCCCTTACTGAACATGTTACAGCAAAATTTACAGAGTGAGATCTGAAAATGTGTTCTTTAAATTATATAAACTCTCAGCAACGCATAACTGATTGTATCTGTCATAACAGCTGATAGCAGAATCAGCCAGAAAGGCAGCACAAGACCCAGATGCCATGTCTAGAAAAAAATTCAAAGCATATCATTTGTGTGTTGTGCCTGCCAAGCTCAAATCTTTAGCAGTGACCAGCTCAGTCTTGAAATACAAGGACTACAGAGATTAGCAAGCCTTATAATGTTCTTTCTTATAGATACTTACATAAAGGGATGGCCCAAAGCATTTAATAGTGTTTGCTGATATAGAAAATGGACAGTGTGTCTAGAAAATCCCTTTCTTTTTACTTTTACATACACTGTGCATGTGCATGCCGGGTAGGATCCAGGTACAGATTTAGAATTTCACGTTACACGTGATCATGCTCACTGAAGAATGTTCAGTGCTGTTACTCTCTCTACCCCAGGAACTTTTCTACTGCAAAATATGAACAAAACTAAAGAGAAATTAAGTTGTATATTTTGAAATCTGTTTTCAATTATAAAAAGCAGGTTAGTATTTTTTCTGTGATTCATCATTTCCATATAATTTTCTATGCAGGATCAGGAGCAACATCTGTAGTTAAGGTTGCATACATGTTCTCATTCCAATAATCACCTTTCAGTGGCTTCTCATCTTGTGCAACATTTACCATTTATTTTAAAATATACCAAGCTTCTGCTCTGAGTGAAAGCAAATTGCCTCATGAATGTTGGAGAAGTAACAGTTCAGCCATTTGTGAGAATGAATAATGATTTTCTTATATGTCAAAATAAGGATTTAAAAAAATATTCAGCAGCTATTTGAGTTTTAAAAAAATGTTTACATGTACTAATTTACCTCCATAATGTTGCATTATGTTGAATACACTGAAAAAAAGGATCTTCATTGACTGATTTTTTTTGAGACTATGAAATTAGCATTTGATTGATGAAAAATGAATTCCAATAAACAATATTCATAAGTTCTGTTATTATGTCTGTCTCAGCTGTATTGTGGAAAATATACTGAAGATATTAATGGGTGGAGGTAAAAGTCATATTTTTGATCTTGTGCATTTTTGCAGCTCTCAATAAATTAATCAAGCTCTCAAAAGATGTTGTAATTTACTCATATTCCATCCCAGCTATCATCCATATGAGGAATTTTGCAGCTAGGAAGACATAAATAGTATTCCTTAGTTTCTGTAACAACAGAGATACCCACACCCACTAAAAGATCTAGGCTAAGGAAGACAGAAATAGCTGTTGGGAAAAAAAAAGACCTAAATCCAAAAAAACCACCAAACCCAAAGCAGTACACTCTAATTAACTCAGGAATTACACATAAACCCAAGATTATCAGAGTATTATTCTGTCATGCAATTTAATTTTAGATCATATGCAAAATTTCTTGGAATATTACTTTAAATGTGGTATGTTATGAATCCTGAATAATCAAGACAGTCTCTTTATCCATTTCTTTAAAAGATTTTCTAGGGTTTCAAAATCTCCAAAACTTTCAAAGGGACTTGGAAACCTTATTTAAATGTGAAATTATCTTTGCTAGAAAGACATCCATTTGACAGTGATAGCAGTCTTTTCCACTTGGACAGTGTGAGAAAGCAGACACTATTCAGAAGACCACTTAAGAAGATAAATGCCAGTTATAGACAACTTTGCTCTTTAATTACCATTTTATCCATACATGGTGAAGGAGCTCTCTGCTTCATATAAAAATGCACATTTAGAGATTTCAGTTCAGTGAAGTCAAGTGCAGTAAATCAAAGTGCAGGAATGCATTTGTCCAACCCAAAGTCAACTAAAAACACTTGTGCAGAAAAAGGAAGGGTGGAGCCCCTGAGGATGGGGCTTACCTGCTCTTAGGTGGAGGCATGATCCCAGGTGTGATGGGAATGTGCCTGTGAGGTCATAAGGCCACTTTGTGCCTGGCAGATAAGCAGTCACTCTTCCACTGGCTAATAAAACCAGACACTATTTTTTCTTGTCAGTACAAGAATTGTGGTCAAATGCCTCTGCTAGGAAAAATAAACACCACCACGCCCTCCCCAAACCAAACAACCTCTCTTGTCTTTTTCAGGAATTATTTCTTCTAGATTTTGGGCAGCGTACCTATTAAAAAGTGTAAATATGAAGAAGGTTTTCATATGCATGGAACCAGAATTTTGAGAAATACATTATTGGTAATGAAGACCATAGTATTCAGAGCAGTTTGCAAACACCATTTGATTACATTAGCTTTATTTAAAATAATGTTCAGGTTCTTTAAATAAATCTGACTCCTTGCTTGAACTATATGTCTACCATATTCATTTCCTAAACCAATTTGCTATATGCTTCTACATCTTAAAAGAGGATTTTCTCCTGGAAATTTAATATTGAAACCATTATTTAGTTAATCCTATCATATATTGCTATATATGGAATATACTTGTCAGAAAAGAAATAGAGTCAAAGTACTTCAGTAACTTGTTCAAGGCCTTAGAAAGACTTTGTGCCTACCATGATGACAGAAACAACATCTTTGCTTTTCATCTAGACTGTACATAAACACATAGTATGCTAAGAAAATAAACTCCAGGACCTACTGCTATTTTAAAGATACATATATCCAACAACTAGAGGGTTGTGAAGGGGCTTTTTTAAAAAACTGCTCAGTAGCCACAGCTCTATTTCTTTGTTGCTGTAAAATGTATTTTTAATGAAGCAGAGTTCAGGAAAGACAAAGAATAGCCAGCAGCATATCCATTTTCTTGCTGTATATTCAGAACAGTACTCTACAGATATTTCAATGACTTCTCCTCCTGGTGGTCTATTTGTCATTGAACTCCAGAATTGTAATTTGCAGGACTCTAATGTCTTGAGAGATTCTCAGACTCCATATTGGTTATGTTACGTATGTTTTGCAAGATAAACAAATCGACAGCATATATGAAATTTACTACCACTTTTCACAGTTATTTTGGACCCTAATTCTTCACTGTATTCTTGGATTGCAAAAAATCAAGCTCAGCATCCAAATTCTTGTAGTGGTGTCATCAAGTTATTAATTTTTAAATGGTGTTTTTAAATTATTTCAGTGGAAAATCATGAATGCAGATAGTGCAATAGCTTATGTTTTTTATTTAGCAAAGAAGTTTAACTTCTTTGCCACTGTTCACATATTTTCAACTCTTACAACAAAATGTTTTCACAGTGGAAGATAACCTGATTTTTTTTTACAGAAGACAGTATATTCAATGAAAAATAGACTCATCACAAAAATACTGTGATTTTGAGACACTAATGCATGGTGGGCTCTGCATTTTATTTGTAGCTTTTCTTAGCAGAAACAGCCCTGGTCTGAAGGCTGCATACAAAGTTCACTGTCAAGTCCCTCAGTCTGCCCCGAGAGACTTGCATAAGAGCTGAAGTTGTAGCACAAGAGTGTTTTTGGAGCAAGGTGTTTCCATTTGGCTTGTGCCCTCAAGACCATGGAGGATGATTCAGATGACCTTGAGATGTTGCATACTCATGGCTGATCTATAATCAGAAGCAATATAACCATGTCAGCCGTGCCAGACCTTTTTAAATGTTTCAGAAAATACTGTAAGTTTTCATTTAATTTACTCTCACAGAACACCTTAATAACAGTGTCCTTCTAAATTCTAATTGCAAAGTATACAGCTGTCTGGAAAAACAAATAACAGTGAGAATAAATGCACAGAGAATAGGAATCAGAAAAAGTTACTAATTATTTACAACAAAAGTGTTGCATGACTACTTTGTGGAACATGCTGTATATTCACCACCTGAACATCAGGCATTTTTCAACCTGAGTCACTTGTTACTTCTAAAATCTCTATCCCATATTTTATTTCTGTGTTGTTACGAAAAGATTTGGGGTTTTGTTTGTTTGGGTTTTGTTTGGTTTTTTTTTTCCCCCAGATGGAAATGCAGCTTTAACAATGTAAATTGTTACTGGCTGAGTATGGCTAGACTGAACTGATATCAATAAAGCCAAGAGAGGTGTAAACTGCCAGCATTCATCTTAGTGGCCTGGTAAGTTTGCAGTTTAATAACCATGACCTTCTGTTTCCTCACAAATTCAGTGCATGGCTCAGTAGTACTCCAGTGTTTTTCTGAAATGATGTCTGAATTCATGTTAAGCCCTGCAGGACTAAAATGAAATTAAGTTAATAATAAAAAATCTCAGACTTCTTGATGCTTCTTTATTGATTTGTCTCTCCATTCTTCACATTCTCTGTTCCCAGTACTGATGTATCCTGACCTCATTTATTTATTAAATATGCCTGATCGTCATAACTGAAATAATATCCGCCTGAATTTACCCATCTATCCCTGAAGTACTGACATTCATGCTCTACTTCCCCTATATGAGTTCTTTAAACGGGACATAAAGATTCCATTTTAAGTATCAGTATCTATTACTGTTCTGCCCTTGGCACTGTAAGTCACTAAGTCTTACTTAAGTTCTGTGAAAAATTATATTAATTTCTGCACACAGTTCTTCTGTGTATATAAGACCGCACTGTAGGTGAATGGGCAACCTAACTTTCACTGAATTAGCCCAGTTAACATGTCCTAAAACCCTGACCAAGGGTGGTCTATCCTGTGACTTGGCTTCAAGCAAGGACCTGATATCAATTCTCCTCCAATGAGAAGGGGAGCCAAGTAACATTGGTGATGTGGTTGAACCTGGAGTCCCAGAAGATGGCAGCTCTTAAAGCAGGAAAAAAAGGATATAACTTCACCCTTTCAGGACACCCTGTTGCCTGGCATTAATATCAAATAAACCGTTCAGACATGTATGATGACAGAAATAGCTTCTTTTCTCATTAGTTTACTTGGCTGCTTTGATTTCCTGTGTCAATTCATGTTTACCATTCACAGTCTAAATGAAATTTTAAGATTAGGTAATATTGAAGAAGTGGCTAATTTGTCCATTTTTAATTTTGCTGACTTCTGCAATAATTTTTTACATAGAAGATTGTGAAGGACTGAAAGTCTTTGCAAAGCTTTTGGAGAGCTGAACATGACAGCCTTTTTGCCTTTTCACACAGAGAATTGGGATAACTGTGCCTTTCACTTTGCCTTCTAGTTACAGCACTACCTTTTTGAAGGAAATATCTAGGTTCATGGATCTCCCATCAGCTTTAAGGACAGGATTTTAATTCAGTTTTCTACCTTTAGTAGCCTGCTCCCACTGGCCTGTAAAGTTTGCTTTGTGTTTTTCTCAGACCTTCCAGTGGGAGCTGTTTAATTTAAATATGTAACTAATATCCAGTAAGATAAAAGATGGGAAAAAAAGGGTGTGTTTGAGGGGGGAAAGGCACTCTACCCTCTGGTATTTAGGGCATTTACTTGTAATAGAGTAGAGAGTTTCTAGTGTTCACTGTGATGATACATGATTACCTTGTGCTAGATACAAATTCCTCAAAGAGGAAAGATGGAGGGTGCAATCTCATCATTAACTCTATCATGAAACTGCAGACTGAAAGGGACGCATGCCTCAGAAGAACAATAATATAGTGGTTAAAATATTCTCCTGATCACCTGGAATTAAACCCTGCTCTAAACAACATATAGGATGTTCTCTGAGTTTTCTCTTCTATTTTTGGACTGGGTGGAGGGGGGATTGTCCTGACCAGATGCGCCCTGAATTTTTCTATTGAGCTATACAGAAGAACATCTAATTTATAAATCTGCTTGAGAATAATTATGAGATATAAAGGGTTGGATACAAATTATACACCTTATGTAAGTTTGTTGTCCATTTTTCTTAGTTACACTCCTTCACTGAAGAAAACGACATACCATTTAAATTAGATGAATGAAATAAATCAGCACAATGTCAAGCATTTCTGTACTAGCAGGAAATATTTATAAAGGTGAGATGTTATTATGGTATGTCACCTTTCATCCTAAATACTTCACTAACTGTATATGAAACAATCACTGAAGGGAATAAACTCTTCACTTTTATTGGGGGTAGGACATAAAATAGCAAAGGAGATGTAGGCTTGGCATTAGAGGAAAAAACATTAGAGATGTAAAGGAGTTATATGGTGGAATAGATTTCTGGGGTGGTTGTGCATGCCACCACAGTAGAGTTTTCAGTTTCATAGACTTTTGTCAGCATCTGTTTCTGTGCAGCTGATATTGTCTCGGAAAGGAAAATAGATCAGAAGACCTTGTGAGGTCTTTTCCAGTTCTATTTTTCTGTGACTCTATGAAAAGCAGTGAATACTAAGGCATACAGTAATTGTTGGACAGATAACCAGTTCAGAGCTTCCCCTTTCAGTACAGAAAAGAATTACAATTTTCTGTAGGATGGCATGGAAAAATCCAACCTTAAAAAGAAAGTGCAAGATATTTTCAATATCAATTCTTTAACACTTAAATAGCAATATTACCAGTTAGGGACAGGGATTAAAGTCTCTAGTGAAGTTCATAGAACTACTGGTTATAGCTACACCAGAGGTTGAAAAGCTAAAATAATATTTTAAAAAACCTGTAGTGGCAGAGAAATTAAATGGTTCAGCTGGTTCAGACCATTTAAACAAAATCATAATCACACAATAAACATTAATTTTGTTGAAAATAGAGATAATATATTTATAAATAATTCTATATATAGTAGCCTTCTTTGTTTATGTTCTAAACAAACATCCATATTATTGAAGCCATTAAAACTACAGGGAATGGAGAGAAAAAAATATTCCCCTGCAGAGGAAAGAATAAAACATAACAGTATACAAATCTTCTTGTTTACCTGAGTTGTCTAAATAAGGAGAAATAGAAAGGCATGCATAAATTTTCTCATCTCCTAGTCATTAAGGGAGTAATCACCAAAAATATTGAAGCTAACTCTGAAGCAGTGAAAAAGATGACTGGGACTGATCATCAGATATGTTGCATGTCTAATAGGTCTAGGGTATAGGTTTAGAACAAAGAGTTGTTAAGATACTGTATGTTCTTGTCCTATGCTGATGTAATCCTGCCAAAATTGCTGCAGCACTTCCTCATCTGAGTAGGAAAGTCTGAAAGTAACAGTATGTTAGTCCTAGATCCTTTTTGTGCAGCGGTGATAAATCAGAGTTGCTGGGATACTAAAGCCCTAGAACAACAACGAGCCCCAGGGAGATGTTCGTTACCTATGATTGGAAGACACTCCAATATGATGGTGAAGAGGATGACTCTTCAAGGACTTGCACAATTGAAATAATTGAGTAAGCTGTGACAGTAGCACACTCTTCACAATTCTACGTGTTTCACACTGATGTTGCACAGACATTCATGAAGAGTGGTTGTTGAAAAAAAAAATTCTTAAGATTTTAACATCAGTTTTGTGAAATCAATTTTCTTGTACAGGATGGCTGATTAGTGTCCAGATCATGATAGGAATCTATGAATCTACACCACAAGGGTTCTTGCAATGGCATCTTCATCTGGTTTGGGTGAGAGTCCCTAAGCTGCTCTTCTGCTCAGTCTTTATAACACAGCAGTCCCATGGTCCTTCATGACTACTCTAGCACATGCATGATTCATTGCTACTGATTATCTGAACTACATATAACACTCTTAAATACTCCGTAACTATCTAGAAAAAGATGTGGCCTTTACTGGTTCTTCAGGAATAGTTTTTATTGGATAATTACATGGGTGTTATTTATGTACAAATTGATTTTACAGATTTTACAAATTTTGCAGGAGGAAATGACTAAGAGAGTATCTGGAAGGAATGGCAAGATTCTCCACCCAGGGTTCCAATCAGTGCATTTGAGCTTACAAACTGGCCCATGAACAGCAGGAAGCTGTCTTGAGAGATTCTCTAGAGCTCTTCCAAATTCATTACTCTTGAAATAATCAGTCAAATACTTCATTTTGTATGTGGCTTGGAGTTCATTCAATCACCTGGTTTCAGATCTGTCTGCTATTTCAAAACAGTCCATTGTCACATCTGTGCACAGACTCACTGGGACATTCCTAGGCCACCTAGAGGATTAATGACTTGGTGCACTGGGTATGCATATAGGCACAGCCCTGAAACCGAGCTACACTATAGTTCTAACTATAGAACAAACTTGATTTTCATACTCAAATCTCTCTTATAAGTTCCATAGCTTTTGCTATACTAAATTTTCTGGCTTTGGAATAGAGCAATGACCCTCTGTCAAGGGGTTGATTTAAAGTAAAAAGGCAGCCAATTACATTCCCAAACATAATATTTCATCACTTGCCCTTCAAAACGTCTCTTAGAGGCTTTTGACTGTGTGTAGCTTATAAATACCATTAGCACTAGCTGTGATTAGCTGTGATTTAGTTACCTTTCTGCTGGTTACTAAAAAAGTCACTGATGCTTTTTTATATCCTTGGCGGGACTCAATGACATCTTTTATAGTAGTCCTGTCAACAAAAATCTTCCTTTTTAGCACCATGATGTGTTCTTTTTGGTTTTATTCACTCATAGATTTGCACTCATCTTCTGGGACACTTCTGAATGGAATAATCATATGCACCTTTTTCTCAGTAATGTGTACATCTTTGGAGATGCAGTTTATTTCCTTTCACAGTTCTTTACTCTACCAGGGATGATAAGACCTCAGAAAGGATGCCTGTCTTTGTCTCTCTTGTTCTTTTTTTTGTTCTTGTTCAGTGACATGAACAAATAATACTATGATTGCCCTAAGGGATTGGCACAATATGCAGTATTCAAACTACAGAGTAAAATCAGTTCAAGAACACCCCAATTCAATTAATAATGCTGCTGAAATAGAGTTACATGCTGCATCTAAAGAATTCAGTAGGTAACATTTAAAAGCCTTAATCTCCTCCGATGCATATATTCATCAATAATTTATGTAGCTGACTTCCTTTGTAAGGCAGTCTGAATATTGCTTCTGCATTCAGAATTGAGTAACCCTCAATAAGTGAAACTTGCACTTTTCTCTTCTTACATATTAGAATGTATTGTACCTGTCTCTCCCCACAGCCCCCACCCCCCACCCCCCCCAAAAAAAAAAAAACCAACCCCAAAAAACCACAAACCAATAAAACCCAAACCCAACCAAAACCCACGAAACCAAACGAAACCAACCACCTTGATTTCTGACTGGTAACAGCCTTGTTAACAGACTTCGGTTTTGCTGTACCACTCTACCTATAGATTTTCTTCTTATATACAAGACAAAAATTTACTTTTCTTGACTGTTTTGATCTTGCCTTTCTTCTTCCATCCTTTATCCGATTTCTGCTCGCTTTTTATTATTTATTCTGTTCTTCTTCCTGTTTCTTTATCCTTTTAGTACCACCTTACTTATCCCACTCCACTTTTCCTTCCTATCTTCTGGTTTCTCATATCTGCAGTTATTTCATTTAAACTACCACAGCCATTTATGAAACAATGCTAGTTCTATTTGACTGTAGGAGCCTAACCTGTATGATGGAGGAGATGAAGGAAACTTTTTTTAAAAAAGTCATATGGTTTAATACTGTCATTATTGTTTTTCTAATCTATTTACTGCAAGAACTTTACTCTGTCCTCCGAATATGTATTTAATTAATAGCACAAGAAAACTTAACTGAAGGAGACCTCTTAGAATGCAAAGCTTCTTAGCACAGATAACCAGGCAGCTATGTCACGTAATTCTTGCCATAAGCTTATGTTCTGTCTTTCTCAAATAATCATTTTCAGTTTGTTGGTTGTCTCTTCATTACCTCCTGTTAGGAAAGAAATAGAGACAACCCACAGGTAGCAGCTGTTCTTTATTTGTATTAAGTTTCTTCATATAGCAAAAAAGTCCCAAAGCCTTTGGGAATTTAGGATGTATTTCTTGGCTATAAAAAACCCCCACAGAAAACCAACACCTGCTTTTGTGTATGCTTTCACTTCTCAACATTTCTGTTTCCCTGTTTAGTGGTTATATCCTGCAGAAATTTTAATTCCTACAAGATGCCACATCTCTTAGGTTTTGCCTAGTGCTAATTTTATGAGTGTATTATAGTCCACTTATTATTGTTGACTTTCACTATACAAATACTGATTGTAACTCTTTTTCATTTTCTTTTCCTTCCTATCTGTTGTCCCTTTTAACACAGAAATTTCCACTGCCAATACAGTCACCAATATATACTACAGAAGTGTGTAAAACATAAAACTATTGCAGTTATCAAGTTGTCATATCAGACTTTGATATTTCAATGAAAATTATTTCACTACCTCAGTTACCTTTTTGAATGCATTCTTACTTTTCTTAAAGTTTGTATTAGTGATTGTTTTATCATATTATTTTTCTGTGCATATTGTTTATACATTTTCCTTTGAAACATCTTCAAGTAAGTGTCTCCATTTCACTCTTTAGTTAGTGGAATGATATATAACAGTTTATCACTAAAAATAGGCTTTTTTGTAACACACTCAAGGGTTTTTTTACCTTTTAAAAGCCTAAGGGGATTTCCATTTGAACATTTGGCTTAAAATGTTTCCTAGGCCACAGAAATTTAATAACTAGTTTATTATAAAAAAGACCTATCCATCTCCTACCTCTCTGACTCATGTCTCTTTTTACATACTGAGAATTAAAACCAAGTAGACTGGTGGAGTTAAAGAACCAGATTTCCTGGAGGTGATACAAATGAACAGCTGGACTGCAGAGTTGTATTTTCAAATACATCGTTCCCTTAACTAAGATGAAAGCGCATTTTGGCATTTAAGAATTGAAATTACAAGGAGTTCTGTTAGTTATTGAGAGATAGCAGTCAATTTTTAGTGATGTGTTTGAAAATATGGAAAAATATTCACACTACATTAAATAATGCATACTGTAAAATGTACTACTATAAAAGATAGACAGGAAAATATGTTCCATGAATATTGTGTTTACAAGTTGTTTCATGGGGTCATTTAGGGATTAACTTGGAAACTTATCTGAAAATTCAGAAATAATGTGAGAAGGTTCTTCATCTTTAAAACTATCTAGTTGCTTCCCTTAGTTCAAGGTTACAGAGAAAGCTTCAAAATAACATTATGCAAAGAGCCTTTTTTTTGTCTTTAATACCTCACTGCCATAGCAGTTAAAAAAACCTGTGTTCCCTGTGTAGTTACAACATAAACTTACATGATGTCTTGGAGTTTACTGTAAACTGTTGTCTTTGAAAATCTGCTTTTCATTGCTATTCTTAAGAAGGGGGGTGTTTTCTTCAAGAAAGAGGGGAAACAGAGGGGAAAATCAGAACCTAGAGGATGAGATGGAAGCTTAGCTAACTTCCCCTATAAACCCTTTATTTAAATGACTTAAGACAGCCAGGTTGAAATCTGTAAGGGGCAGAGAAGTGGTATAAGCAGGGATATCCTCTAGAATAGGAGCCCGGAGGACTATAAAAATTAGAAATAGGGAAAGTGCTGGAAAAGCAAATAAGAATGTCATATCAAGTTTGTATTATTCTTCCTAAAGTACAGTTATATGATGTGAAGCCAGTTAATGACAGTTTAACTCTGCAGCATGAAATACAGATATCTGAAGGCAGTGAAGCAAACTGAGTGCAATGATGTTATTTCTTGAGTTACTGCACAGAAATGTGAGACATTGCAAGACAGATTTAAAACTTCAGAGACTAATTAGATCTTCAGTAGAACATCTGATGTTGTGCTTATTTTTACAGCATCAGTGTTTTATATCTAGGGAATAAAGCAATATATTTTTTGTTTGAGCTAGGTATACCAATAGCTTTAAACCATATGGGATGCAGAAGCAGTCACAGCTAAGGTTTCACTGATTCTATGTTTAATCCGTCTTAACTGTTTTCTAATTTTACTACCAATAAGAACATTAAGACTGCAAAGTCAGGCACTCAAATTTAGGAAATGCCAGAATTGCTTGCCCATGCAAACTTTATTTGCTAACCCTTGTAAGCATACATTGTGATACAATCTTTAATTTTTATTATGCTATCTTTAGTGTTTTCCACAGGACACCTGCCTCACTCAGGCACATTAAGCAAATATTATACCTTAAACAATTTTTCAATATTTCTTTTTTCTCTCATCATTCAATATGTGGCCCTAGAGTTTATTTACCACATGCTATCTGAACTCTGCACTGAAAACATGACTATTGACATCTTTCTTGATTTTTTATGGGTTTCATTACCAGAATAGCTGGTACTTATCAAACATTAATCTATTTGTTTTCACAGCAGTCTTTTTATAGACTTTCCAGGATGCATCTACCTCATTTCATCCCTTACCTTCTTGTCCTCCCTAATAATATCTGACCTTTCTCTGTTCAGAACCATTTTCCTTTTTCCTGGTTGTCTTTACAAATGTTATCTTCTATCACGGCATCTGAAAGCCAGATTCATAGTTGGAAGCAAAGTCCTTGGCCAAATTCTGCAATGTGAAGCAGACACCATTTGCAGAGGATTTCATTGGCAAACCTTAACAGACCTCTAGAGGTTTTTGAAACATGCATAAAGCAATTATAGGAAGTGAAAAAATCAGGAAAATTTGAGGACAGCAAAAGATATAATCTGCTGGATGATGGCAGGTGTTTCCAAATTAGCATTAGTACAAACATGTACTCTGTGTAGTTCCATGCCTCAAGACACAGTTGTAGCTAGGCACCTTACATAGCCCTACTCCTTTCAGGCACTTACTGCTTCCAGACATGTCTCCAACCTCCACCAAATTTAAAGCCATTGCCACAAAGCAGGAAAACTAGAATTTGTCAGCTAAGTAGAAACACTTTGTAAACAGTGCATCAATCCTTCAATTTCTTTCTTAGAAGAAAAATGCACAGGTATTAATAAATGCATTTCATAAAGCTAAAACATTTCAGGCAGGCAACATGGTTAAATTTTGGTGAGTTTATGGTGAACAGAAAATAAAGTTCAATACTGAAAATGTTACAGAACTTTAAGCATAGGTGCTATTTCCAAGTCTGCATCTCATGCAAGTTAGGATATGATTTCATGTGTAGAATTATATTAGTTATATAAACCCTTTATAATATATTCCTGTCAACCATGAATTCTAAGCATTTTATGCAGTGATTTTCTATAGTAAGAACTGTGACAGAAACTGTATATAATGGAGAGATCAGGATTAAAGAGAAAGTAGGGGAGAAAAGGGGAAGGAAGGAAGGAAGGAAGGAAGGAAGGAAGGAAGGAAGGAAGGAAGGAAGGAAGGAAGGAAGGAAGGAAGGAAGGAAGGAAGGAAGGAAGGAAGGAAGGAAGGAAGGAAGGAAGGAAGGAAGGAAGGAAGGAAGGAAGGAAGGAAGGAAGGAAGGAAGGAAGGAAGGAAGGAAGGAAGGAAGGAAGGAAGGAAGGAAGGAAGGAAGGAAGGAAGGAAGGAAGGAAGGAAGGAAGGAAGGAAGGAAGGAAGGAAGGAAGGAAGGAAGGAAGGAAGGAAGAGAAATGTGTTCTGTATACAACTGAAATGTACTGGTTTATTAGATTCTCTGTTCTTATGCTGTTCTGTAAGCACCTATGTTCAACCACTGACAGGGACAGTGTACAGATCAGGGTCAACCTCAAGTCTGACCCAGTCTCAGATCTTTTTTGTCTTATGCAGAAAGGGGAACAGCATATCATTTTTCAGATTCACCAGGGAGTGTTTTCTTGAATAGAAGTCTGGAAGCAAATTTAAACTTTGCAAACAGCCCAGAATGAATTAAATAGCCTTTGTACTGCAATACCATACATTGCATATGCGGTTTTTGAGTGATATACTCACAGGCAAGTGCATTTCAGTTGTATGCTACTGGAAAGTAGGGGAAACAAAGATGTGAGAGAAGGGACTATGTACTGCTCTGAGTAGCATAGTTTTCTCCCAGTTCTAGTTAGTGGTGATTTGAGAGCTTCCATGTTACTCAAAGCTTGGAAAAAGAGCAAGAACTCATTGTTGGATGATAAATTACCGTATGGAGTTTAGAAATTGTGGACTGTAGACTAGATCCTTTTCATCCTACTTTGTCTTCTGGATGTTTTCATCTTTTCCCTGTCCTCTTCTTTTTATCACATTGATTTCAAAATATATTTCTTAGATTGTCAATATTTATACAGACTAGGTGACCTAGGAATCCCATAAAACAAAATTATAGAATGCATAATTATAAGAATGTACAAAACAGCCTTACTGTAATAGAATGATGATCATAGAACAAAACCACAAAAAGACAAGAAGGAAAGCAGAAGGTCAGTGTTAATCACAATGTCGAACCTGGAAAATTAGATATCTTGGAAGTTTCAGTCCTTCTTTGCAATTCCTAGAGCAATATGAGAAGGATCAATAGAATTTTTAAATCTGATAGATATCTTATGAATACAGAAATAGCCGAAGATTCTTAAGTCATATGATTAAATGAACAGAATGAAACTTTAGAAGTGCTTCACTGGCTGATAAAAGAACCAGATGCTACCACTATAAATGGCTATTTAGCTTTATGGAACAAGATATTAACTGAAAGGTCTTACTCAGAAAATCTCACTCAGAATAGTAATGCTTTACCTATGACAGTCTCCTGCACCAGAGTAGATTTTATTTTATTTTGGGGTTTTGGCCACCCTGAACAGAAAATAATGTCAACAAACTATTGCCTCAACTGCCTCTGCAGAAAGTTTCTGTTTTGATCAATCATAATTTCAAAATTACTTGTAAAATCAGTCAGTTCTTGTCATAAATTGCTAGTCAGGGAGATTAATTCCTTGACACACACACAAAAAAAACCATCTAGTTTTTTTTCTTTTAAACAAAAGTGTCAACTTTTCCCCCATTCCTGGTAATATTATAACTTACAGACCAATTGGCTGGAAATCATATATAAGCAGGACTATTGTCTTTGGTCAGAATCCTGCTCCTTAGCCCTTTCCATTCTTAAATACTGTTAGACAGAGTTTTTCAACAAGAGTAAACTCCTTTATGGCTCAGCTTCCTTATATGGAACAAGATTGCCACCTCATACCTTGCAATGGCAATATCAAAGCTTTAGACTGTGATTCAATCCATGTACTGACTGATGAAGATCTAAGAGATGTTGGAGAGACACCATTCAGAACTGAAATGTACGGCCAACTCCTTTTAAAAGCTTGGGGCCCTAATGCAGAGTTCACATTTTCCCCACTTACCATTCCCACAGTTTACAATTCAGTTCTTCTTTTTAGTGAAAAAGCAGCCACAAAGTCATATATTTTGTCATTAATATTCCTCTAAGTCCTCTTAAGTCATCGAAATTTACAAAAAAATGTTGGGCTTTAAATGGGCAAGACCAACATTAAGTAATACAATTAAATGGATCTGTTCTCTTTCAATCAAAGGTATAGAGTTAATCAATACTTCACTTAATGAAGACCTTAATTTGAAAACCCGACAAAGAAGTAGTCCTACAATACACTAGGGATGTTCACTTTAAAGAGTGTCTACTGTGTTTGCCAGCCCTTCAAGATAATTATAATGCCTTTTAAGTCAACAGGGTTTGAATAGACATTTTGGCCCCAAATGGTGAAGAGCAATAAATCAGTACTCTGCTTTAGACCATCAGATGCTCTCTACTATCTTTTCACGCTAGGAACTGAGGAGGTAGATGACAGTAAAAATTTCAGAAGGTGGTAGAGAATAAGAAGCTGGGTTTTCTTCTCCTTTAACAAGACTTTGTGAAGCACATTTTTGTGCAGTAAAAATGCTGACTCTTGTATCCATGCTTATGATGTATAAATAGTAAGAAAAGAAAAGTTTTGGAAATTTTCAATTTAAATGCAAGATTCTCTTATTTTAAATTTGTAACTTTACAACACAGTATATTAACGATTAAGAGTCTTAGAAATTTATTACAAGACCACTTCAGATCACATTTAAATAATACACTGAAATAAATCTTCTCTTTACCAGTTGAACATATAGTTAATCAATGCTCTACTTAATGAAACCTTTTAGTTTGAAAACCTGATGGATAAGTAGATTTACTGTAGACTAATACTCTGTATTTACGAAGTCTCCACTGTATTTGCTAACCCTTTAGCAAAATTCTAATAAAAACTTCCATGTATTGCCCCATTCCAATCTTTTGCTAATAACTCTGAATAAAGCAAATTACACAGAGATCAGAAGATAATATTAAATTACAAAGTTAGCACCTTTTAAAACTTTGTAATGTCTTATGGAACATGAACACCATTTCAACCAAGTTAGACCTATCAAAGTCACCTTGCACAGGCTGAGCAGCAGGAATAAAATATGAACTTCCAACCTTTAAAATGCAAAGTATCATTGTAAAATAATACCCTCCAAGTAATTTTTATTATTCATATACTTTCTGATATAGGTGGAACAATACTGTTTCAAGGCAGCCTTTAAAATTATAGAGGGATGTGCACAGACACTTCTCAAAGTCTTTAAACTTCCCTGCCTTTGCTAATTGCTTCTTTGTAAAATCAGACTTAGACTCCTTCCACAGTCTTTTGCTAGAAGGAAGTCAGGTTAGCCAGGGGCAATACCTTCTCAACACTTTTTGTTGGCCCAAAGTTAGATTGAACTGCAAAGCACTTAAACCTAAATCCACAAGGTTGAGGAAATTAATTTTTATTTTCTGTAGTAAATGTCAACAGCAAATTTAACTATGTAACATCTCTAGAAATATTGGCATTGGTCTCTTCTTATTTGTTATGAAGTTTACTCTGGTGTTCATTAAGTTGGACTAGCAAAATAAAACAAGATAGCAATGTAGTAAGTAACAGTTCTTTATTACAAAATGAGCATTAAACATTTCTCTACTTCACTCCTGTGATTTAGATATTCCTTATCTTGGTGCCCTTTCTCATGACAGCTATATGACTTGTTGTCAAGAATTTTTCAGTAATTCCCAATGAATGGTTGATCCTTTTTCTTTTCCCTCTTTCTTCTGAATGCTTGAACTGCTACAACATTCTCATAAAAGACACTATAAAAAGAATAACTTTTTCACCATGGGGCTAATAAAAAAAAAAATCTCAATTTATGAACATAAAAAGCAGATTTTCTTTTTTTTTATTTGGGTTTTTTTTGTTTGGTGGTTGTTGGGTTTTTTCCTTTATTGTTTTCCCCAGTTATCAGTCTTATAAACTCTAGATTCAAATAGACCATTTCCTTTCCTCCTCTGGTTTATTAACGATCAAGAAATAGTTTCTGCAAACTAAATTAGACCCCAAATTACACACCTATTTTGGAAGACAACCACAAGTGGATATTGCTTTCAATAAGAATATTTGCTTTATTTCTGTTTTAGGTTATAAACAAAAAGGGTATAAATTCCTATTTTTAAAGTACAGTGCATTTGAGGATTTTAGGATCAGATTTTAACACATTGTACTACATTAAAATAATTTTGCCAGCCTTGCAAGTTGCTAGATAAACATATTACATGAACCCAATAATCTCCAGAAAACTTAGAAGTATCAAACCCCCAAACCACTAACAGCTATCACCACTATACAAAACTGAATAAAATGGAAATACGAGAAACCACAATTTTACTGTAAAATATGAAAAAAACCCAACTTGATCCTTTTGCCTCCTACACGATGTATGTCCAAACAAAAATCTGTGAAAGACTCTGTTCATTGAGTTTATTGAATCATTATTGTACAGAGTAGGTGTGTTTATTAAACAGTCCAGGGTAGAGATATCCCACCTTTGGATGACTGGAAGAGAGGTTGGCCACAATACCCACATTGAAAACATGATATATAGAATCATAGAATCAAGGTTGGAAAAGACCCTTAAGATCATCAAGTCCAACTGCTAACCTATCACTGCCAAGTCCACCACTAAACCATATCCTCAAGCACCAGGTCTACCCTTCTTTTAAATACCTCCAGGGATGGAGATTCAACCACCTCCCTGGGCAGCCTGTTCCAATGCCTGACAACCCTTTCGGTAAAGAAGTTTTGCCTAATATCCAACCTAAACTTCCCCTGGCGCAGCTTGAGGCCATTTCCTCTCATCCTATTGCTTGTTGCTAGGGAGAAGAGACCGACCCGTGCCTCGCTACAACCTCCTTTCAGGTAGTTGTAGAGAGCGATAATGTCTCCCCTCAGCCTCCTTTTCTCCAGACTAAACAACCCCAGCTCCCTCAGCCGCTCCTCATAAAACTTGTTCTCTAGACCCTTCACCAACTTTGTTGCCCGTCTCTGGACACGCTCCAGCACCTCAATGTCCTTCTTGTATGAAAGGTGTTTTACCAGTGCAGTGTGTGTCTATTCAACATAAGAACCTTGGCTTGTATTTCCTATTCTTTAATGTAACAGTATCAATATAATGTATCTGAAGAACAAGCACAATTGTTTTTTCCCTGTTATGATCATAATGGTAGCACCTACCAGTTGCTGTTGACATAAACAGTGTGCCAAGCACAACACAAGCACAGAAAGAAAAGGCAATTTTTTCCACAAAAGTTTACATTCACAGTATAACACAGGAGATAACCTGTGGAATACTGCTGCAAAACACTTTAACTAGAAGTGCAAATACTTTTTTCACCCACTAAATAGTGAAGTAAAAGGTTAAAAATTGAGCCTCTGATGTTATTATTAGTGGTGGTGTTGTTGTTGTTATCAATATCATTATCATTGTTATCTTCATTATCACTACTACTACTCCTACCACTACTACTATTTAAGCCTATAGCAGCTCACTAAAATATTGACATTGTCATGGTTTAGCCCCAGTCAGCATCCAAGCCCCACACAGCCGCTCGTTCACTCCCCCCTGGTGGGATGGGGGAGAGAATCAGAAGGGTAAAAGTGAGAAAACTCAAGGGTTGAGATAAAGGCAGTTTAACAGGGAAAGCAAAACAGTAATAATAATAGTAACAATAATAATAATAAAATAATAATAATATACTGAA
This sequence comes from Phalacrocorax carbo, assembly GCF_963921805.1. NCBI lineage: Eukaryota > Metazoa > Chordata > Aves > Suliformes > Phalacrocoracidae > Phalacrocorax > Phalacrocorax carbo. The sequence goes on along the minus strand of NC_087513.1, from coordinate 128,730,220 downwards.
ATGGAAAAGCAAAAGCTGCACACACAAGCAAAACAAAACAAGGAATTCATTCACTGCTTCCCATGGGCAGGCAGGTGCTCAGCCATCTCCAGGAAACCAGGGTTCCATCATGCATAACAGTTACTTGGGAAGACAAATGCCATCACTCTGAATGTGCCCCCTTCTTCCTTCTTCTTCCCCCAGCTTTATATACTGAGCATGACGTCATATGGCGTGGGATATCCCTTTGGTCAGTTGGGGTCAGCCGTCCCAGCTGTGTCCCCTCCGGCTTCCTGTGCACCTGGCAGAGCACGGGGAGCTGAAAAAGTCCTTGACTACTGTAAGCACTACTTAGCAAGGACTAAAATATCTCCATGTTATCAACACTCTTTTTAGCACAAATTCAAAACATAGCCCCATACTAGCTACTATGAAGAAAATTAACCCTATCACAGCTGAAACCAGGACAGACATTTATAGACAAGCAGGCAAACCAAAGTTGTACCTTCACAGTAACACATGACCAACAGCTTGTGTCCACCTGGCCTAGAGAAGGAAATGGATTTCTTATCCTTGGTATGCCTGTTCTGCTGTTGGGAGGAGAAGCCAGGAGTCTAGTTTCTTCACAAGTAGCAGTATGTCATGTATTGATCAGTATGTTAAATACTGACTAAGGTTTAAATGTTTTGAAGTCTTAAGTTTATATTTATGCTTCTAGTAGGACAGTTTTGGTAGTCTTATGAAGGTGGTTGCATATTTGTACTTATAGCAGGTACATTGGCTTTTATGAAGTTATCGTAGAATACCAGGTTGGAAGAGACCTTAAGGATCACCTTGTCCAACCTTTCTTGGCAAAAGGTATCTCAAACTAAACCTGCAACATATAGTTGCATACACATTGCAATAATTTCTGTGGCCAGTTACATTTTAAGTGCACTCCACACCCTCTGGGTCAGGCAGAGAGTTTAATTATTTAACTGTTAACCTTTCAAACAGACACAACAGACTTAAAAGTACATTGTTAGTCAATCTGATGGTGTCTGTCCAGATACACGATGACAATTTGTTCTCTTTTCTTGCTCTGTTCTTCCAGACTTTGGGTCATGAACTGAGCCTCACTGAAATTATTCCCAGAAGCAGAAAGACTTGTCCTTATGCCATTATCTAACAAAAGCATTAATTTAACCTACACACTATCCCTGCTTTCAGCTAGTTTAAATTAGCATGGTTACCTGACTGCATTATGTGATTTGTTCATTCTTTTTGTCTGATCTTCACTACAGTAAGCTATGGGGAACATTAATTCCTGCTTCAACAAAAAACAACTTTTGCTTTCACCTATCTTTCAAACTTGGCAACTTCTTGAAGCTACAGGGAGGTTGTGCATCTCTGTCTATTGAATTCAACCGCTGATGAATAGAGAAATAGAGTTATTCCTCAATTTTTATAAAAATTGCCTAGATACCTCTGCACCTAATGAGGAAAACCTAAGGTACACTGCTTAAAGAAGTAAATAGAGACCTTGGTGCTGCCACTGTTATTTCTGTACTGATCCTTTGCAAGTTCCCACCTCCTGAAGGAATAAGTTGGAGAAAGAGATCAGGATCTCAAAGGGGAGACTGTTGCAGTCAGAAGAAAGATTATGGATTAATTTCTTCTCTTACAGAAAAACTGTTGAACTTCTTTCAGAGATGTTTTAAAGGATAAACAGGAACATAGAGAGCAGCAGTGTTTAAAACAGTAACTTTGAAAATGGTGGAGAAAATGCTGTAAGCTTCTTCCAGATCACGCCAAAGGGCAAAAAGTAAAATAGAAGCAGATCTTTCAAGAGCCACTCTGGCACAACAGGGGCAGCCTCCCCATCATGAACAGGGAATGATTAAAAGGTAGGCAAACCCACAGGATCTTATTACATCTTAACTTGGAGTACATACATTGCTTTTCAGTCTCCCAGGTTCAAGACTGAAAGCTCATGGCAGACAGGGAGGAAGGAACTAGGAGGGCAGGAGGAGTAGATGTCATTTCAGGGCGGGCAACAGCTTAATGACTTCACAGGTTTGGTCACGACACATGCTGAGGCAGAAACAGGACGTGGTCCTCACAGTAGTGGGACAGTCTTTGAGAAAGAAATGTTGTGGGGTGAAAGGAGAAGTACATATGGTAGATAAAAGCTCTGCACAAGAGAGATTAATTTGAATGACAAGCACTGTTGCCAGCTTTGTGACCATCTGAACAGTGCTTTCAGAAATTACTTCCTGTGTTAGACATAAAAATGACTGCTAAGGTCAGTATTAACATGAGAAATGCAATACTTTATTTGGAGCTGTAAGTGTTCAGGGAAAAAAAACCAGCAACTGAAAACAAAGAGGATCAAAATGTCTGAAAACAATCTGAAACAGAAAAAGTATTAGGACTTCCAACAGCTATATGCAAACAACCAAAAGATTAATTTACGTTATTCATAAACCTTGGAAGATTATAAACTTTTTTAGGATATCTTAATTATTATGAGACCAGATCTGTCTCCTTTATTTGAAGTGAACAATGTTTTACTCTTTCATGCATGCTGGTAAGGCCAGGTCCTTCACAGTTCTGTTTTAACATAATTTTATTTTATGCCAGGTGAAGTAATGTATCTGTACTTCAGAAATTTTTCATGCAATATTCCTTTGAACATTGGTTTAAAATTGAGATTCACATACACACAAGTAGTCTTGCATAGATTGAAAAGCAAAGAAACCTACTATTAACAAAAAGAGAAAAAATATTAAGAAATGCAAGGGACAAGGGTGGATCACAGCCTTTATTAATGATGTGTAAGATGATATTCAGTAACATCAGCTATTCTCTGCAGTTTCCAGCAATATAACTAGCATTGAGAAGAAACTACAATCTGAAGGGAAACACAATTGTTTGTTTCTATTGCTATTGAGCACCAGTGTTAAGTCACAGCATGATGAATAAAAACCCTCCAAGAAACCAGTAATGGGAGGAACCTTAGAATAAATTAGAATCCTAAAATAGCTTAAATCAACCGAAGTAACTCATACTTGTAGGCTAAACAAAGCACATTAGAACATAAGGTGTATAACAAAAAACCACAACCTTGCCTCCTTAAAATATAAAGGTTTGTCTGGTAGTGCTGTTGTGATAAGTACCTCTTCTCTGCGGACTCTAGCTGGTTTTCTGTGGAGTCTGGGGCACAAATGGGGCAGGGAGGTCTGGGTGAATAATCAGGTCATGAATAAAGGCTGCAGAGTTTCAGCCTTTTTTTCTTCAAGGCATCTATTTTTGTTTCTCATTTACTTGTCTAGTGCCTCAGAGAAAATGCAGACAGCTTGTTTAGTATATCAAAGCACGATCTGTCTGTGTTTTAATAATTACACTGTCGCTTGTAAAATAACTTTACAGACGAATCTCTGACACAACTGGTACCAAATTCTGCCTTCAGACACGCCTGTTACAACTTTGCTGAGCTCCTCCACATGGAGCCTGCACAGGTAGGTGTGAATGGTTCCATACCGCAGCGATGCCCCTCAGTTACTGAAACAGGGAAAGCTAATACAGAGGTCAAATCTGTAATACTTTCTCAGTCTGCATTAAATGTGAAATCCCAAATAAGTCATTGATCCTGACTTCAAAGATGGTTCTGCAGGCTGAATCTCATCTACTCTTCCGGAAATACCATGTTCCCTGACAATGGCAGAGCTCACAAGACAAGACGTACTGTGACCAGGGGCATGGGATCTTCACAAACATAAAGGGCTGATGCTCCTATGTGCTGGCACAGTGTCTTTTTAGGAACAAAATACACAGATCTAAATGTACAACAAGAATATGATTGTCACCAGGGCATTGTTTCATTGCTTTGTATGTGTAAGCATGTCTACACTATCTTTTTGCTACCTAGGTAAGTAAAATCAAGGAATTTGTCACTGAATTATGTCAACGAAGATCGGCTCCCAGAGCACTACTCTATAAATGCTAAACAAATTCATTCTGCAATAGAAGAAAAAAAAAAAGATCTTTTGTTGGAAAATATTATCTTTGATATAGCAGGAATATAGTTACAGGGACAGATTTCCATATTGTGTTTTTTGTCAATTTGCAATCTAAGTATTTATGGAAAAGTGGGATTTTTGCATCATATGGTTGTAAATGTGAAAATCCTGATGCATTTACATTCTTCAGATGTAAAAAAAAAAAGTAAGCAACATTTCTGCAGGGCTAGATCATTCCATTGACATATGCAATGCAAGAAACAGTGTACATTACTCACAGAACTAAACAGCACTGCAAAGACTGTATAGATTTAAGCAACATCAGAAACATCAATCCATACCATTTCTTTCAAATCTGTTCATAAGAAAAAAAGAACTAAAATATATTGCATTAACACTAACAGCAGATGTTATGAAGCACATTAAAAACACTTCAAGAAAAAAAGAAAGACCAAAAAAACCCAAGAAAACAACCAACCTAACCAAACCCACAAACCAGTTATCTGCTTAAGCATTTCTCTACCTGTCACAGAATGAAAAGAGCTTTTTACAAACAAAACATGGAAAGGTGAGAACATTATCCTCATACGTTTAATCAGGATAAAACTTGGGCTTCTTAGGAGCATATGAAGCCATTTCTTCTTTCTTGTATACTTTTGATTGGGACAATTTCAATTATATTACTACAATCTGAAAGAAGGTGGCTGCATGTTGAACTATCATTAAGTGTATAGCATGTTTTGTTTTCCCACCTGAAATACTCCCATGTCACTTCTACCTCCTAGAGGAATAATGCTATTCCTTGTCTTCTCCTCCTTAGTGTCACCATAAAATAGTGACAGAGTAGTAATAATAACTAATAGTAACCTTCTGAACTGAAATCTGTCACAATTGCTGCATAGATGTTCCCCTAATTTTTCTATAAGAACTGGATTTGACCAACTTCCTTAAGCTTTTTATTTTCTTTAAAATATTCCTAAGATTTTTTAACCTCCCATATTTGAATTTATATCTTATACATGCGGGAAAAGTATACATATAAATAATAAATGAGAAAACAGATTAGTTTGGATAGAGACCGTAGGGATAATGTTACTAAGAACACAGATCCTCAAAAATACCTGTTAACAAGACAGCAGCACAGAGTCTTGTTTTTCATTGGGTATTTATATAATGTTATTCACAAAGTATCTTAGCAGGACCCCCTAGCTCATGTTTCTCAAATGCCAGTCACCAAAACACTTTCCTGGCAAGCACTAGACAGGCCTGTGAGTGTTTAGCTTCTAAACAATCTGACAGCTAGTGCACACACCCAGCATGGTTTTGGGCAACCATACTGACAAATATTTTTAAATATATGATTTCTGTATCAGTGAAAGATACTAGTTCTTGAACTGGTCCTGTAATACTTTTTTGTCCCTTTAAATATCCTTTTCTTACTTTTTTTTTTTTTTGGGGGGGTGGGGGGAGATGGAAAGGGGTGAAAACATATACTCTGGACAGAATTGCTGTTAACTTAAACAGACAAGTTCCTGGTATAGGAAATTCATTTTTCCTGTTTGACAAAAATCAGCAGAAAAGTAGTTGTCAGCCAGCTGCTTGCATCCTCTGTTTTCAGCTTTTCTTCTGCTACAGCTTAAGTAATCTGTCAGACAAAAAGAATTTCAGTTTTAAAAATCAGATTATAATTTTAATTAATTTCAGTAAAAGTAATTATACACACATATTTCCTTGTGTCAAAAAGACTATTAAAAATTTTGTGCATGAGAAAAATTTAGAAAAGCCAAAAACAACAGTGAAAGGAAGCAAAATCCAGCCTTCACATTAGGCATGCAGACAGACTGCTGTGACTGTTCCATCCCAGAGAAAAATAGAAACACAAAAAGAATGAACTAAAAACATGTCCATTTTCCCCAATAATGCTGCAGGCTTGCAACTTGCCCTAAACAAGACTTAAGCAGATTTCATTTGTCTAAATCTGACATTGTTGTTCAAAAAAAATGCTAAATAAAGATGGCATTCTTCCAGCATGGTCCAGAAATCATTGGGCTACTGTGTTCTGCACCCCTAACTCAAGGGCCCTTACCAAAGCATCTAAATTAAGCGGTTAGTAGCTCTAGGCTCCATTGCAGTCTAGAGAGACAGGGATAGACTTTTCTGGAACAAATTACAGCATAGGCAGATGACAGTTTTATATAGTAGACTGTCTAGATCAGCCCATTTCAGAGGAGTTTCAGATTTACCACCTTTAGGTCTTACTAGGTAGGTAGATGTGGATGCCATCATTGCTTGCCGCTGCTGCTGCTTATTCTGGTCTCCAACACAACTGCTTAGCAATGTTGCTGTGGGGGTCTACCCTACAGAGGAGGTAGGAACTTGCATAAATATAGGATTAAGTGCTAAGGGCTTCCTGCTGGCTAGCTTCAGTGATTTTTTTTCCTCTCACATTTCTGAGGCACCCACTACTTGCCGCAATCTGGAAAGCCCATGAATTTATTTTTAATACCCCCTGGAGACCAGGCCCTGGGAGTGGGATATTCCAGCACCTCACTTCTTGGCGTCCTTGTTAGCAGTCAACATCAGTGTTTGTATGTCAAGATGCATGGTAAGCAAAGTCTAACCACTATAATTACTTTTCTTTATTTCTGATGAGATTAACATAATTTCGTGATGGAATAGAAAACAAGTGTGATTATTTATGGGACTAGTTTGGTATTTGGTATGGTAGCATAGCAGCCAGTCAGTCTTCTTTTGCTGGAAGTGAATGTCCTTGGAGGCTTTCAGTTTGGGCTGTTTGTTGGGTTTTTTAAAAATGTAGTTTTACATAAATGTTTCCTAGCATTTCACACAAACAGGCATTTCACCAGTAATACCAATACAATCTTGTTAGACACATGCTGCTTCCTGAGGAAAGAAGAGGGAGAGGAAACAAGGTAAGGGCATTCTATTTCAGTGTTTGAGCTATATGACTCCTCCTCATGTTATGTTACATGTCCATGTCTCTGTAAAGCAAGCTGGGCAGAAATTGAGCTTCTTTAAAATGTGATGTCACAGTATTAACTTCTAAGTATTATAGCCCCACTCTCAGAAATTAAGTATCAATACTTATATACTGAACTCTGATAACACTGAAGTGTTTTGGGTGTCTGATACAATTTGCTTACAGAAGAAACACCATTACATAAATGTATCAGACAGCTAGGGTTACTCTTTTGCCAGGGAAAAAGTTACTTTCTGAAGGATCTGCTCACAATGAAAATAAATGCAAATATGAACATAAATTTGCAAAATTCATGGGTATACTGGATGGTTGGACCTGATTATGTGTCGTTTGTTGTAGGATTATTTTTTAAAATTAATGACTGTATTTAATGGTGATTAAGAAACCTTCACATACCTAGAAATTCTGATTTCCTCCCGGTGAAGCACTCCAGAGAACCTGAAATGACCTAATTTCTACTGCATCTAAACTAATGGGTATCAAGATATTTTCAGATTCATCTATATTCAGGGAGATGAAATACTCTCTTCTGTCTATCTTCCATTTATAACAGCTATTATTAACTCCTCCACTTCTTTACTTTTCCCAAAGTTATAAAAGAAAAAGGGTAGAATAGGTTTCTTTTTATTATTTTTCTTTTCCTTTTTCTTTTTCTTTTGCTTTTGCTTCTGCTTTTTTTCTCCTTCCTTTTTCAATGAATTAACTAGCCTCTTCTTGCAGTTTCTAATGCAGTCAGCTAGATTTGTCATACAAAAATATAACCTTGTCTCAATGTCTTGACACACAGCTGCAGCAGTTTGCAAAACCTTGTGTGAGGAGAGCTGGCCTCATTATCCAGAACTTAAACAGCTTAAAAGAAAGTCATACAGGTTTCAAACCCTGGGTGATAGCATAATGCTGAATGTGAGCAAACCTTCAGGCATTATCATGGTGTACAATCCCAGGCCAGCAGCTCAGCATGAACACTGGCTTAACAGCTGCACATGTTGCTCCTCTACAGCCAGCTGAGGAAGGTGGATATTACTTATGTCTTAGGCACCCATGGTGAACAGGCAAATTTAATTTTCTCCCAGAGCATTTTAATATTACAGCCTTTCTGCCATCACACAGAGCACACTTGCGGGTCACTATTTCAAGCTGTTTGCTGTCTCATTCCTTCCCCAGTTCAAGTTCTCCTAAAGCCCAGGACCACTCCTGGACACAGTTAGAAAGACCAGAATCATCATGCCTTCATGAGCAGCTACAAGTCACAGCCAGGTAAAAGCAATAACCAGGAAGACTGTGATACTTTCCCTTAGCTGAGCAACAGTGGAAAACACATAACAAAGCCTCACCTAAGAATAGAGGCAAACAAGGTCAAGAAGTTTTTTCAAATATCAAAAATTAAAGCTGCAAACAGGATCTTCAAAGACATGAAAGAGAGGTACAGGAAAAAGAAAAGCGGTGCCCCTGTTTTGTTCTCTAGGCAACACTCCATAACTGGTGCATGGTAAATCACTTCTGCTTCAGTGAATGTGTGGCTGTTGTCCCTTGCTCGCACACCTTAGCTCTGAGTTGATATTACTTCCCAGCGATACTGCAAAGGCTGGTTGTTTTGTGCAGCACTTACACCAACTAGCCAGACAAAACTGAGAAGCCTTTAACAAACCAAAAGTATCACCCTTCAAACACTGATAACTGATTGCTATTTAATTTTAGAAGTAAAGGTGATATGCATTTGCCTGTTTGCAAATAGGCAAAGTTTTTTATTTATTTGCTGACTTTTTTTTCAAGGAAGCTTTGCTTCACAATCTTTATCTTAGAACTAGAGAAGATAGTCATGCAAGTTAACATTGTTTTCACTCAATGAACACATAACAGAGGTTTTGTACAAATATGCCTTTTCTTCTGAAAATAAATAGCCATTAGGCCATCATTAGGATAATTGGTATTGAAGAGTCGGAGTTCTGTCAAACGAGATGGTATACTTCATATCCTGCTTGCTTGCAATTATCAGGCGTTTTGACACAGTTTGAGAAAGAAATTAAAATTATTAACTTAAATGAATAAATCTCAAAGCAAGATATAATATGCCAGAATTATTAGGTATCAAATTTCAACAGTCTTGACCATTTTATAAATAATTTATTAATTATAATAACTCTGCTGTTGGCATTTAAAAGTGTCTAGAACCTTCCTGTCAACGATTATTTATTTATCATCAGTTCCTCCCTTAATAAATATTGTTCATGAATCAATGATAAAACCTACAATATTATTCTGAAAACTTTGTTTTTTAAGTTATACAATTCCTCTCTGGTAAACATTAAAAGACAATATTATTGTTTATAATTAAAAGAAAAAAAAAAAGAGATCAATCCTAGGTCAGATACTGTAATCTTCACCTGATTTTGGTGGGTTTATTTGAATGGATAAATAAAGCTGAATTTGCTGCAAATCGTTTATAAAACCTATCAGTGTTCTATTCAGGACAGAAATTATTAAAGAGGAGGGAAATAGCAACTTATCAAATACATCGCTGAGTAGATCGTCCTTTAATATGTTGCCTAATAATAAGTTGTCATGATTTGGCCCAGTTAGCAACTAAGCACCACGCAGCTGCTCACTCACTCCCCCGACCCCTGTGGGATGGGGGAGAGAATTGGAAGGGTCAAAGTAAGAAAACTCGAGGGTTGCTATAAGAAGTTTAATAATTAAAATAAAACAGTAGTAATAACAACAATAAAAATAATAATATGTTGAAAAGGCAAATAATGAGGGAGAGAGAGGTGAAATCTTGGGAGGGGGAAAAATCCCAAACAACAAGTGATGCAACAGCTCACCACCAACCGACTGATACTGCTTCCCCTAGCCCACTCCCCCCAGGTAACATACTGGGCATGATGTCATATGATACAGAATACCCCTTTGGCCAGTTTGGATCAGCTCTCTTGGCTGTGCCCCCTCCCCTCCCGGCTTCTCGTGCACCCAGCAGAGCATGGGAAGCTGGAAAAGTCCTTGACTAGTACAAGCACTACTCAGCAACAACCAAAACATCTCTCTGTTATCAACATTATTCTCATACTAAATCCAAAGCACAGCACTATGCCAGCTGCAGTGAAGAAAATGAACTCTATCCCAGCTAAAACCATGACAAAGTAGAGAAACAAAAATAGTATAACATTAACCTGTAAAAGAATTATGTTATTGGGGGAAAAAAATGAACAGAAGGTATTCTTTTTAGAAAACTGATAGAAAGCAACATTTTGGTGTGTTGTGAGAAGAATTATGAAACCACTTTTTTTCTTCTATAATGGAATTCATCTGTATGCAAGTTATCAGGAACTGATTGGCTTCAGTTATTCCTTCAAACATCTAAGAAAGACAAACCATAGATGTAAAAAGCTCCTGATATTTTGCATATTCATAATACCTTAGTGAACCACCAAGAATGGCAATACTGCTATCTGAATGCTAATGCAGAGCCAACAGATGAGTTGAAGGGCAAAGCAACATAGAAATAAGCCAGATTTTCCCAATTGAATTCACCACTTTATTGTGAAAACATTTTGTATTTTTCTTTTCCACTGTTACCACTTCCTCTCTTATCCTGTTTCATTAAAAAAAAATGTAATGGCTTAATCTACAACAGACATATACAATAACATGTACCTAATTTCACAGGGTTTTTTACATCAACAATGGTCAGTACAAGAGATGTGAATTTTTAAGGGAAAACCAAAGATATTCTTTGCTTAGAATCTTACAATCAAAGATGTACTTTGGATGAGTACAGGCTGCTGCTTATGTCTTATGGGTTAGTAGGCATGCAGAACAACATAATGCAAAATGTGTTTTTACTCAGCCTAGCAAAGAATGCATGCTCACACCTTAGTCATCACTTATTAGTTTAGCAGGTATCTCCGTTTCCAAAATGTTACCTTCAAAGGAAATGTACCTAAAAAATGCTCAGAATCAATTTCTACTCTCCCATAAAATTAATTGACTTTTTAGTCTTGCTGAATATATCTCATCATTTAATATTATTAAGATGAAAAATGTACTTAGAGCTGTTATAGATCAACATTTTTACACACAGATAAAAAAATAAAACAACAAACCAAACAAACAACAAAAATGAACCGGACAAAAAAGCCCAACTCTTTAAAAAGTTTGACATTCACTTTTCTTTATGTCTGACTGCAGGTCTCATTTAGTGATGTTAGTGAGACGTGTATGTAAACTCAAGGTCACACCCTGAATTTACGATTCATTCCCTCAGATAACTACAAAATACTAAGGAATATTTGGAAGACGTCTCTGGAAAGGTACTGAGTATCTCAGAAGAACATACATGATGAGTGATATCAGTGCTGTGCAGGACACTAATTGTGCAATTGCAACACAGAAAGTATCTGTCTCAGACCCTGTGTAAACATGAGGACCCCAGCCAGCACCTGTCTTAAACAGAAAACATATTTAACTCAGGTTAGGAAGCTGGTAACTGAAAAATGTTGCGTAATTTGGTGGAGAAGAGCTTCAGTGTGGCTGTAAAGTCTCATGTGCCAGCTGTGGAGCACAAGGCTTTTCAAAACACACCAAAAAGTCCCATGGGATTGATGGCCAAGCCTTTTCAAGTCTAGATCCTCACATCCTCCTAAACCCAGTGGTGTTATAAAAATAAATAACCAGCGCTCGCATAACACAAAATTGTGGAATGCTTTACTGAGGCAGGTTACTAAAGCGATTAACATGATTCTTTGAGGTGCTGAGGGTCTCCCTGGAAATTTCATCAGCATTATTGTCGGGCAGAACTAAATTAATTTGTTTTGGTGTTTTCTGTCCCGAGGCACAGTCATCTCAAGATGCTCCTGCTGCCCATCTTAGAGATGCTCAGAAATGGACTGCCCTGTACCTTGAATTACGCTTCTTTCTGGGACTTAAAGGAAATTTTATTCATCCTTTCTAAAAATTACCTGCCCACCAGGAGTGAAATGATCAGAGCAGTTTTTATGAGTAAGGTTTTATGTCTGTAAGAGAATAGGAAGTGCCCCCCCAGGCTGGACCAGCAGGTGATCGAGCCCTGGATTCTCAAAGACTGGCAATGGCAGAAGAAGATGGGCAGGAAGAGCACATGCTCCTGGCTGTGTTTGCAGTCTGTTTCTCATTCTCATTCATGCTGTTCCCCAGCATCTAGAGTAGTTTTAGAGGGTTTAGAGGGTAGACCCCTGCTAGTCCCTTTAGCATCTGTTTATTGCTCTGTCTTCCACTGAATTTATCTAATCCCTTTTGCAACTGGTGATGATGTTTGCCTTTTCAGCAGCCGACAGCACCAAATAACAGAGGTTCACTACATACTATGGAAAGAAATGCTTTCTTTTACACGTCTGAACCTGAATTTCTGCCAGTTTCAGTGAGTGCCCTTGTTCAAGTATTGTGAGATTTGATAAATGAATAGCCTCATGAGCTTGTAAACCTCCATCACATTGCTCCTCATTTTTCTCCTATACAAGCTAAACACTCCCATCCCTTACTGGCTCACTTTGTAAGGCAGCTGCTCCATCCATGTGGCATCTTAGTTACCATTTTCTGGACTTTATTTAGTTTAGACTTAGTTGCTACTTCACTTCAAGCAGTAGCGTTATCACAGTATAATCTTGGGGAAACTAAAACACTTCTTGGGAATCCCTGGTTATACTTTGAGTTTTGTTTAGCTTTACATTTTCAAATTCCAAAATAGATTTATTGTTTCTACTATTCAAAGATTTCTTGTTTCAGCTTCTTATTGAATGGAAATGTCAGCTTGGGACAAATCAAACTTTGTCTGGGACTTCACACTTTACAACTGTGCCAGCTATGAAAGTGAACTCACTGCCCAGCCTTTTTTTGTACATGGGAAGGTACAAGCCATTCTGTGTGGGATTCATTGCAGCTAACTTTAGACATCTCTAGTTTAGTCATCTAGATCTGAATTAGTCACTTTGGATTCCCTTTATAGTCACCAGAGAGAAAGGGCCCTTTTAGAGTATGATTCATCTGACCTATTTAGATATCTACTTAAGAATAAGATGAATCATGTCCTGTAAGTTTTTTCCTCTCCCTTGACTACCAAGGGAAATAAAATGTTGACTTCTGCAAGTAGATTTCATTGCACAGATTCCTGTCTCTCTTATTTTGACACAATTTTCCAGTAAAAAGTTAGACTAGGTATCACAGGATGACTCACTTGTCATAGCAAACTTTTCAACTGAATTCCCATTAAACTGCAAGCCAACGCTAAAGTTGCTGTGGCAGGTATGATATGCCTAGTGAAAATAGACCTGATAGGCATCACTAACCGAGTAGCTGTTGGTAGTTGAAGTCCAGCTAGAATATATTTTCCAAACAGTGTTAATAACTATCTTTTGCTCCAGAAGAACCCAAATCTTTTATGCTGTCAGTAAGAGTTCCTTCATAATTTCTTGTCTCCACAATCATTGGCCTCAGCAGCTTTGATGAAGCTGACCTTCAGAAGTACATATAAGATATCACTTGTCTTTGCCTTAGATTTTTCATTCTCTCATGGGAGGTCATGGCATATCTTCGAAAATACTACTAGCAAAACCCTTGTTATTCTTCCAAGTTGTTCATTCATTCATCTATTTACTTCACATAGGTCGTCAATGAAGGCAATTCATTACAGTAAACTTGCAGTTATATACCTATATTATTTCCTAATTCTACATTCAGCATAGTATCTTTGTCTCTAGTGTTACATTGGTTTGCATAGCTTTATCCAACTTAAAACTAAGTTTTAAGTTGTGTGGACAATGCAGCAGGACATAAACAATCCAGGAGGTTCCTGGAGTGCATTGATGAAAACTTCTTCCTCCAGATGATAGAGAAGCTGATGAGGACACATGCTCTGCTGGTCCTCATACTCACCAAGAACAAGGGTTTCATTTGCAATGTGAAGATCAAAGGCAACTTTGGCTGCAGTGACCTTGAGATGGTAGAGTTCAGGGTCCTGAGGACAAGGAGGAGGGGAAAAGCAAGATCATTGCCCTGAACTTCTGGAAAGCAAACTTTAACCTCTTCAGAGATCTGCTCAGAAAATCCTGTGGGATAAGTCCCAAGAGAAAAGGGAGTCCCAAGAAAGCTGGTAAATATTCAGGGATCACCTCCTCCAAGCTCAAGATAGTTCCATCCCAATTAACCTGAAGTCAGGTAAAAATGCCAGGAGGACTGCATGGATGGACAAAGAGCTCCTGGCCAAATTCAAACACAAAAAGAAAGCATACAGAGGGTGGAAGCAAGGATGGGTAGCCTGTCAGGACTACGGAGACATTCAAATATCCAAGGTGAAGTTAGGAAAGATAAAACTCAAAAGGAATTAAATCTGTCCATTGCTCAACAAGATTGGTTATACAAAATGTAGCTGTGGTACTGAGTTCCTTCTTTACCACAGTCTCCAGAATAGATAGAACAGAACAGAACAGCATAGAATAGTTGACTTGGAAGGGAAATAAAATGATCATCTAGTCCAACAGCCTGATCGATTCAAACATGTTGTTAAGGACATTGTCCAAATGCCTCTTAAACACTGACAAATATGAGGTAACGACAACCAATCTAGGAAGACTGTTCCAGTGCTTGATCATGCTCCCTTTAAAGAAATGATTCCTATCGTTCAGTCTAAACCTACCCGGAGGCAGCTTTGAATCATTCCCTCGTGTCCTGTCCCTGGGCACCAGGGAGAAGAGATCAGCACCACCGCTCCACTTCCCCTCCTCAGGAAGCGGTGGGGAGCAGTGGAGTTGCCCCTCAGCCTCCTTTGCTCCAAAGCAGACAAGCCCAAAGTCCTTAGCTGCTGCTCACAGGACGCGCCTCCCAGCCCTTGGATCAGCTTTGTTGTCCTCCTCTGCATGCATTCAAGCACCTCTACATCCTTCCTTGACGGTGGCGCCCACAGCTGCACACAGACTCAAGGTGAGTCTGCAGCAGCGCTAAATACGGCTCGATAATGCCAAAAAGGTTCTGCCGTCTTTTCTCCTCCTGTCCGACGGAGAAGCGGGAAGGAGCGAGTACCTGGGTGGGCACCTGGGAGCCTCCGGCTTCCAGCCACCACAAAACCCTCCGTCTGGTGCAGAGCCAGGTGCCCTGTCACGGTCTCTCCAGCCGCCGGCCTGCCCTTGCAGGGGGAAAGCGGGCACCTGCAGGCAGGAGCTGCAGGACAGCCTCTGCTTGCCCAGGGGACACGCTTTTCCTTGCCCTTGATTCTTGGGGCTTGCAGGGCCCAGCAGGAGGGGTGCGAGGGGAGGAGAGGGAAGGAGGGGAGGCGGCTTGCAGGGGCGACAAGGAGCGGAGGCCTCAGGGAGGTGTGAACAGAACCTGCTCTGCTCTGTCCCTGCCAAGGGCTCCTCTCTGCTGCTGCAGCTGCGAAGGGAGCTGGGAGCGGGAGCCTGACCACGGGGCTCAGCCAGGTTGCTCCCTGGGAGAAATGATCTGCTTTATCCTTTGCCTTTCCTTTTCCTTCTTCTTGGAGACATGAGCCATATGAGCACCGGTAGGTATGCCTCCATCACTCTTCCAATAACTGGCTATCTGATTTCATGTCAGGCCGGGCAGTCAGAAGTCTCTGGGTGCAGCGCAGGTATCCAATTCTCCAAAACAGGTTGGAGTAGCAGAGGTGTGAGCGCACGTGCTGCTACATGCACACGTATGAAAGCATGACAAATAACTTCTCCCCAAAGGCCCCTTGCTGCCGGTGCCGGTGCCGGGGGAGGAGCCGGGAGGCCGAGCACGGGGCTCAGTCGGGCGTGGAGCTGCCTGTGCAAGCCAGGGCCGCCCTTGTGCGGATGCCTCTGCTCTTTCTGGGGAGGTTTTGGGACCCTGGGAGCTCTGTGCTGCCGGTGGGGTTGTGCTTTGCACGTTGCAGGGGCCGGAGAGCCAGAGGCATTGGCCGTGGCCGGCCGGGTGGGGTGTTGCCGTGGGACGCTGGCACCCGTGACAGCACAGAGGACAAGTCACACAGGGGTGTCATCACCAGGGGTGGCAGCTGTCAGCGCCGCTGCCGTCAGCTGCAGTACGGCTCGAATCAGCGGTGAGTGGGGCAGGCCGGGGGAAGGCCGGGCTGGGCAAGGGCCGGGGCAGAAGGGCCGGGCCCCGGAGGGGTTTGGGAGGCTGGGGCGAGGGCGCAGGCGCTGCGGGGAGCGCCTTGGGAAGGGGAAGGGGCAGCCCTCGGGGCTGGGCACAGAGGTGCGCGCGTCTGCCAGGCACGGCAGTGCCCGTGGGGCTGCGGGGATGTGCCCCCGTCCCCGCAGTGCTCACCAACCTTCCCCTTGCTGCCCCCGAGCTCCCTCGCCCCCTCTCCCACCATCCCAGGCGGGCCCCTGCGCCTCCTGCCCCAGCTGCCCCAGCCGCCATCTCCCTCCCAGCCAGCCCCGCTGAGCCCCTTCTCTCCTTCCTCCTCCAGGCCATGGCTGTGGGCATCACCCACGTCCTGACCGTGCTGAGCATCGTGCAGTACGCGCTGAGGGTGGGCAACCAGCCCGATGCGGCCACGCAAGACCTCCTGCGGCAGTATGAGGAGCAGCAGAGCCAGGAGATGGCTTGGCTGCAGGAGCAGGTGGAGCAGATGGAGCAGAGGAGCCAGGAGCCTCGCGGGCTCGCCCCGGCAGGCATGCTCCTCGCCGCCTGCCAGCACTGGTGGTTCTGGGCCTGTGCCGAAACCCTGCTCGTGGTCTTTGGGCTCTACCAGCTGAGCAGGCAGGGGAGCGCTGACTCTCACAGCAGCAGCCAGCAGGGAAGCTCCAGCAGTGAGGAGGAGCAGAGGGAGGAGGATGCCTGTGAGGAGAAAGCAGGCCCCTATGGCGCTTTGGGTCCCAAGAAGCCTAGGGATAAGGGGCGGGCCTCCGCTGTGTTTGCCAAGCCCTTTTCCAGAAGAGCTTTCTGACGGGGCTGCGTCCAGCCACGGCAGCGGGCAGCGCCTACACAGGCCTGAGCGCCCACCAGGACAACATCATTGACCGCCTGCTGCTCGTGCCCCTGAGAGCACCCGTCGGGCACTGCCTCCACCGGAGCTGGGCACCGTGGGGGAGCTGCTGGGGAGGCACTCCTGCATCTGCGTCGAGCTGGCGTGCACGTGCAAGACGGAGCAGCTTTGATTCCTCCTACACCTTGAGGATGAGCTGAAGAGAAGCCGGGGCTCCTGGTTCCTGCACGACCTGGGCAGCCGCCCCTGCCTCGATGCGGGGAACCGGCCTGCGGGTCGCAGCTCTTGCTGAGGGCAGCTTGGGTGTTACTTCCTCAGTCGCCCCATTGCCAAGGGACGGTGCTGACCCCCTCCTGTGCCTGCCGTGAGAGCCACCACAAAGACGCCAATAAAGGAGCTGGTTTGAACGCTTTGCCTGTGCATGTCTGGGTAAGGCTTTGTCGGGGACCGTGGGCCCCTCTGAGATGCTTCCGCGCTCAGCTGCCGACGAATCGGGCGAGTGTTTTGTGGGGAAGCGGGTTCGGGAGGGCCCTCTTTTCACCCCCTCTGTAGCTCAGGTTCTCGCCTGCCCTGGCTCCTCCATCAGGGGGCAAAGCTGGGTGCCAGAGGCCGGCACTGGCACGTCCCGGGAGCTGGCAGCGCTTCTCCCTGGGAGCTGGCAGCGTGTGATCTCGCCCGCCTGCCAGGGCTCTGCCGGGCGGCGCTGGGAGGGGAAAGCCTCCTCCTCCTTGGCTCCCTGGGGCTCCCACTGCCCCGCTTCTCCTCCTCGAGCCCTTCTCGCTGCTCAGGGCTGCGGCTCTGCGGGAGCAAAGAGCCGTCTCTAGGCACACGCTCCCTTCCCCTGCCATGGCTGTGCAGGTCGTGAAACACTGCAGAGCTCTGTCAGAGCTCCGTTTCCCCTCTCCCTGGTGGGACGGCATGCCTCAAGTAGCCTCCGGCCACCCTATGCGCCCATCTTCATCCTTCACACCTCCTTAGGACCTTTGGCCGTTTCCACCCCGTCAATAGCCTTTGCCCTGAACGAGAAGGGCTACGACTGTGGGAAAGTACCACGGCCACACTGTTGCCTCAGCTTCCTTTTCTCCTGGGACGTACATGCTGGAATTGCCTTGGAGGTCAGAGAGCAGCTGCCAAACTCCCACTGGACATGAGAAACCTAGGAAAGCCTAAATCTGGGAATCTGCCTTGGGAGATGGGAGCTAAGGCTGGCAAGGGCCTTTGAGAGACGCTTTCAAGGGAGAACTAACCTCCCCGGTGCCCTGAGGTGGCCAGGGAAGAAGCACGGAGATGGAGTCACCTGGGGCACCCAGAGGGGAAGCGGCTTTTTTCGGGACAGCTTAGGGCACGGTGGTCGTCTTTGCTCTTCTTCTGGCCGAGAGCATGCCGCTGCCAGCCAGCCACACAAGAAGAGTCCTGGTAAGAGGCATCGGGCACATCGGGAGGCCCCAGCCCTGCTCTGGAAAGCTTACGTGGCAGAGGGGACGTCCACCCTCCCCTGAGGGATACAGGCTTCCTCGGGTCTGCAGATGGAGACCCCTTGCAGGTGGCTGCCGCACCCTTTGCCCTCTTCCTTTCGCTGCAGATGTTCCTGCAAGGTGTACTCGGGAACTTTCGCACTCCCTGCTTGCAGGAAGGCCAGCTGCAGCCGCTCCTGAAGAGCTCTTCTTCAGCCAAGAGAAGAGCCTCTCTGTCTTTGCTACCAGCCAGCGCTTCCTACCCCTCGGGTCCGCCTCTCCTCTGGAACAGAGAGACGGGCTCTGTGCTCAGATTTACACTAGCAGCGGTTCTGTTTATGCGCAGGTCAGGTCTTTTGCGCCTCCTTTTCTCCTGTCTCTTCTTCTGGCCTTCCGGATAGCCCTTCCCGCAACCCCTCGGGACTTGCAGGCTTGCTTCAGAAGACGCTGCTGAAATCGGCACTTCCATCCCGGGGTCTTGCTGCTTCTCCTCAAGCTGTTTCTCTGCGGAGGGTGCTCGCGCAAAGCAAACCCCCACAGGCTTACGGAGGCCAGCGAGTTACTCTCTTTCTGACCAGCAGAACTTCACCCGCAGCTGGAGGCTGCTGCACCTCTGGGCGCAGTTTGATGGCTGCTGGGAGACGGCTCGTGTGCACAGACGTACTGCTTTGCATCCTGCACTCCTCCTCCAAAGCAGGAGTATTGCCTGCGCCTGTCAGGCAGCGGAGGAGGTAACTCTTGCTACCAGAGGTACCCTGTGTATTTGGCGCAGGTGCCCAGGTTTTGGCAGCTTCCCGGCAGAGTGAGGAGCGAGGCGTGAAGTGTGAGGAAGAGCCCTGCGGACAGCAAGGTGAGAGGAGGACGAGGAAGGGCGGAGGCGCTCCCGCCACCGGAGCAGAGATTCCCCTGCAGGCCGTGGGCAGGAGCCAAGAGGAGCAGCCCTTGGAGAGGGCCACGCCACAGCAGGTATCCACACTGCCAGCCACGCAGGACGCCGCATTGGAGCACGTGGGTATTTCCTAAAGAAAGCACGGCCTGCGCGGAGCCCATGCGGCAGCACGTTTATTGTGGAGGATGCAGCCCTTTGGAGGGACCGCACGCTGGAGCAGGGGGAAAGTGTGAGGAGGACGGAGCAGCAGAGAGGAGCTGGTACGGCCTGAGCACAGCCCCCGTTCTCCGTCCCTCTGCGCCCCTGCGGGGCGCGGGGAGAGGAATCAGGAGCGGAGGAGTGAAGCTGAGCCTGGGGAAAAAGGGGTGCTGGAGGGAGAGGTGCTTTCGCTTTTGCCTCTGTTCCTCACCTCCCTAATTTTTAAACCGGCAACAGATTAAACCCATTTCCCCCAAGTCCAGTCTCTTTTGGTCACTGGTACGTGACCGGACCGATAGAACAGAACGGAACATTCCCTCGTGTCCTGTCCCTGGGCACCAGGGAGAAGAGATCAGCACCACCGCTCCACTTCCCCTCCTCAGGAAGCGGTGGGGAGCAGTGGAGTTGCCCCTCAGCCTCCTTTGCTCCAAAGCAGACAAGCCCAAAGTCCTTAGCTGCTGCTCACAGGACGCGCCTCCCAGCCCTTGGATCAGCTTTGTTGTCCTCCTCTGCATGCATTCAAGCACCTCTACATCCTTCCTTGACGGTGGCGCCCACAGCTGCACACAGACTCAAGGTGAGTCTGCAGCAGCGCTGAATACGGCTCGATAATGCCAAAAAGGTTCTGCCGTCTTTTCTCCTCCTGTCCGACGGAGAAGCGGGAAGGAGCGAGTACCTGGGTGGGCACCTGGGAGCCTCCGGCTTCCAGCCACCACAAAACCCTCCGTCTGGTGCAGAGCCAGGTGCCCTGTCACGGTCTCTCCAGCCGCCGGCCTGCCCTTGCAGGGGGAAAGCGGGCACCTGCAGGCAGGAGCTGCAGGACAGCCTCTGCTTGCCCAGGGGACACGCTTTTCCTTGCCCTTGATTCTTGGGGCTTGCAGGGCCCAGCAGGAGGGGTGCGAGGGGAGGAGAGGGAAGGAGGGGAGGCGGCTTGCAGGGGCGACAAGGAGCGGAGGCCTCAGGGAGGTGTGAGCAGAACCTGCTCTGCTCTGTCCCTGCCAAGGGCTCCTCTCTGCTGCTGCAGCTGCGAAGGGAGCTGGGAGCGGGAGCCTGACCACGGGGCTCAGCCAGGTTGCTCCCTGGGAGAAATGACCTGCTTTTATCCTTACTTTGCCTTTCCTTTTCCTTCTTCTTGGAGACATGAGCCATATGAGCACCGGTAGGTATGCCTCCATCACTCTTCCAATAACTGGCTATCTGATTTCATGTCAGGCCGGGCAGTCAGAAGTCTCTGGGTGCAGCGCAGGTATCCAATTCTCCAAAACAGGTTGGAGTAGCAGAGGTGTGAGCGCACGTGCTGCTACATGCACACGTATGAAAGCATGACAAATAACTTCTCCCCAAAGGCCCCTTGCTGCCGGTGCCGGTGCCGGGGGAGGAGCCGGGAGGCCGAGCACGGGGCTCAGTCGGGCGTGGAGCTGCCTGTGCAAGCCAGGGCCGCCCTTGTGCGGATGCCTCTGCTCTTTCTGGGGAGGTTTTGGGACCCTGGGAGCTCTGTGCTGCCGGTGGGGTTGTGCTTTGCACGTTGCAGGGGCCGGAGAGCCAGAGGCATTGGCCGTGGCCGGCCGGGTGGGGTGTTGCCGTGGGACGCTGGCACCCGTGACAGCACAGAGGACAAGTCACACAGGGGTGTCATCACCAGGGGTGGCAGCTGTCAGCGCCGCTGCCGTCAGCTGCAGTACGGCTCGAATCAGCGGTGAGTGGGGCAGGCCGGGGGAAGGCCGGGCTGGGCAAGGGCCGGGGCAGAAGGGCCGGGCCCCGGAGGGGTTTGGGAGGCTGGGGCGAGGGCGCAGGCGCTGCGGGGAGCGCCTTGGGAAGGGGAAGGGGCAGCCCTCGGGGCTGGGCACAGAGGTGCGCGCGTCTGCCAGGCACGGCAGTGCCCGTGGGGCTGCGGGGATGTGCCCCCGTCCCCGCAGTGCTCACCAACCTTCCCCTTGCTGCCCCCGAGCTCCCTCGCCCCCTCTCCCACCATCCCAGGCGGGCCCCTGCGCCTCCTGCCCCAGCTGCCCCAGCCGCCATCTCCCTCCCAGCCAGCCCCGCTGAGCCCCTTCTCTCCTTCCTCCTCCAGGCCATGGCTGTGGGCATCACCCACGTCCTGACCGTGCTGAGCATCGTGCAGTACGCGCTGAGGGTGGGCAACCAGCCCGACGCGGCCACGCAAGACCTCCTGCGGCAGCATGAGGAGCAGCAGAGCCAGGAGATGGCTTGGCTGCAGGAGCAGGTGGAGCAGATGGAGCAGAGGAGCCAGGAGCCTCGCGGGCTCGCCCCGGCAGGCATGCTCCTCGCCGCCTGCCAGCACTGGTGGTTCTGGGCCTGTGCCGAAACCCTGCTCGTGGTCTTTGGGCTCTACCAGCTGAGCAGGCAGGGGAGCGCTGACTCTCACAGCAGCAGCCAGCAGGGAAGCTCCAGCAGTGAGGAGGAGCAGAGGGAGGAGGATGCCTGTGAGGAGAAAGCAGGCCCCTATGGCGCTTTGGGTCCCAAGAAGCCTAGGGATAAGGGGCGGGCCTCCGCTGTGTTTGCCAAGCCCTTTTCCAGAAGAGCTTTCTGACGGGGCTGCGTCCAGCCACGGCAGCGGGCAGCGCCTACACAGGCCTGAGCGCCCACCAGGACAACATCATTGACCGCCTGCTGCTCGTGCCCCTGAGAGCACCCGTCGGGCACTGCCTCCACCGGAGCTGGGCACCGTGGGGGAGCTGCTGGGGAGGCACTCCTGCATCTGCGTCGAGCTGGCGTGCACGTGCAAGACGGAGCAGCTTTGATTCCTCCTACACCTTGAGGATGAGCTGAAGAGAAGCCGGGGCTCCTGGTTCCTGCGTGACCTGGGCAGCCGCCCCTGCCTCGATGCGGGGAACCGGCCTGCGGGTCGCAGCTCTTGCTGAGGGCAGCTTGGGTGTTACTTCCTCAGTCACCCCATTGCCAAGGGACGGTGCTGACCCCCTCCTGTGCCTGCCGTGAGAGCCACCACAAAGACGCCAATAAAGGAGCTGGTTTGAACGCTTTGCCTGTGCATGTCTGGGTAAGGCTTTGTCGGGGACCGTGGGCTCCTCTGAGATGCTTCCGCGCTCAGCTGCCGACGAATCGGGCGAGTGTTTTGTGGGGAAGCGGGTTCGGGAGGGCCCTCTTTTCACCCCCTCTGTAGCTCAGGTTCTCGCCTGCCCTGGCTCCTCCATCAGGGGGCAAAGCTGGGTGCCAGAGGCCGGCACTGGCACGTCCCGGGAGCTGGCAGCGCTTCTCCCTGGGAGCTGGCAGCGTGTGATCTCGCCGGCCTGCCAGGGCTCTGCCAGGCGGCGCTGGGAGGGGAAAGCCTCCTCCTCCTTGGCTCCCTGGGGCTCCCACTGCCCCGCTTCTCCTCCTCAAGCCCTTCTCGCTGCTCAGGGCTGCGGCTCTGCGGGAGCAAAGAGCCGTCTCTAGGCACACGCTCCCTTCCCCTGCCATGGCTGTGCAGGTCGTGAAACACTGCAGAGCTCTGTCAGAGCTCCGTTTCCCCTCTCCCTGGTGGGACGGCATGCCTCAAGTAGCCTCCGGCCACCCTATGCGCCCATCTTCATCCTTCACACCTCCTTAGGACCTTTGGCCGTTTCCACCCCGTCAATAGCCTTTGCCCTGAACGAGAAGGGCTACGACTGTGGGAAAGTACCACGGCCACACTGTTGCCTCAGCTTCCTTTTCTCCTGGGACGTACATGCTGGAATTGCCTTGGAGGTCAGAGAGCAGCTGCCAAACTCCCACTGGACATGAGAAACCTAGGAAAGCCTAAATCTGGGAATCTGCCTTGGGAGATGGGAGCTAAGGCTGGCAAGGGCCTTTGAGAGATGCTTTCAAGGGAGAACTAACCTCCCCGGTGCCCTGAGGTGGCCAGGGAAGAAGCACGGAGATGGAGTCACCTGGGGCACCCAGAGGGGAAGCGGCTTTTTTCGGGACAGCTTAGGGCACGGTGGTCGTCTTTGCTCTTCTTCTGGCCGAGAGCATGCCGCTGCCAGCCAGCCACACAAGAAGAGTCCTGGTAAGAGGCATCGGGCACATCAGGAGGCCCCAGCCCTGCTCTGGAAAGCTTACGTGGCAGAGGGGACGTCCACCCTCCCCTGAGGGATACAGGCTTCCTCGGGTCTGCAGATGGAGACCCCTTGCAGGTGGCTCCCGCACCCTTTGCCCTCTTCCTTTCGCTGCAGATGTTCCTGCAAGGTGTACTCGGGAACTTTCGCACTCCCTGCTTGCAGGAAGGCCAGCTGCAGCCGCTCCTGAAGAGCTCTTCTTCAGCCAAGAGAAGAGCCTCTCTGTCTTTGCTACCAGCCAGCGCTTCCTACCCCTCGGGTCCGCCTCTCCTCTGGAACAGAGAGACGGGCTCTGTGCTCAGATTTACACTAGCAGCGGTTCTGTTTATGCGCAGGTCAGGTCTTTTGCGCCTCCTTTTCTCCTGTCTCTTCTTCTGGCCTTCCGGATAGCCCTTCCCGCAACCCCTCGGGACTTGCAGGCTTGCTTCAGAAGACGCTGCTGAAATCGGCACTTCCATCCCGGGGTCTTGCTGCTTCTCCTCAAGCTGTTTCTCTGCGGAGGGTGCTCGCGCAAAGCAAACCCCCACAGGCTTACGGAGGCCAGCGAGTTACTCTCTTTCTGACCAGCAGAACTTCACCCGCAGCTGGAGGCTGCTGCACCTCTGGGCGCAGTTTGATGGCTGCTGGGAGACGGCTCGTGTGCACAGACGTACTGCTTTGCATCCTGCACTCCTCCTCCAAAGCAGGAGTATTGCCTGCGCCTGTCAGGCAGCGGAGGAGGTAACTCTTGCTACCAGAGGTACCCTGTGTATTTGGCGCAGGTGCCCAGGTTTTGGCAGCTTCCCGGCAGAGTGAGGAGCGAGGCGTGAAGTGTGAGGAAGAGCCCTGCGGACAGCAAGGTGAGAGGAGGACGAGGAAGGGCGGAGGCGCTCCCGCCACCGGAGCAGAGATTCCCCTGCAGGCCGTGGGCAGGAGCCAAGAGGAGCAGCCCTTGGAGAGGGCCACGCCACAGCAGGTATCCACACTGCCAGCCACGCAGGACGCCGCATTGGAGCACGTGGGTATTTCCTAAAGAAAGCACGGCCTGCGCGGAGCCCATGCGGCAGCACGTTTATTGTGGAGGATGCAGCCCTTTGGAGGGACCGCACGCTGGAGCAGGGGGAAAGTGTGAGGAGGACGGAGCAGCAGAGAGGAGCTGGTACGGCCTGAGCACAGCCCCCGTTCTCCGTCCCTCTGCGCCCCTGCGGGGCGCGGGGAGAGGAATCAGGAGCGGAGGAGTGAAGCTGAGCCTGGGGAAAAAGGGGTGCTGGAGGGAGAGGTGCTTTCGCTTTTGCCTCTGTTCCTCACCTCCCTAATTTTTAAACCGGCAACAGATTAAACCCATTTCCCCCAAGTCCAGTCTCTTTTGGTCACTGGTACGTGACCGGACCGATAGAACAGAACGGAACATTCCCTCGTGTCCTGTCCCTGGGCACCAGGGAGAAGAGATCAGCACCACCGCTCCACTTCCCCTCCTCAGGAAGCGGTGGGGAGCAATGGAGTTGCCCCTCAGCCTCCTTTGCTCCAAAGCAGACAAGCCCAAAGTCCTTAGCTGCTGCTCACAGGACGCGCCTCCCAGCCCTTGGATCAGCTTTGTTGTCCTCCTCTGCATGCATTCAAGCACCTCTACATCCTTCCTTGACGGTGGCGCCCACAGCTGCACACAGACTCAAGGTGAGTCTGCAGCAGCGCTGAATACGGCTCGATAATGCCAAAAAGGTTCTGCCGTCTTTTCTCCTCCTGTCCGACGGAGAAGCGGGAAGGAGCGAGTACCTGGGTGGGCACCTGGGAGCCTCCGGCTTCCAGCCACCACAAAACCCTCCGTCTGGTGCAGAGCCAGGTGCCCTGTCACGGTCTCTCCAGCCGCCGGCCTGCCCTTGCAGGGGGAAAGCGGGCACCTGCAGGCAGGAGCTGCAGGACAGCCTCTGCTTGCCCAGGGGACACGCTTTTCCTTGCCCTTGATTCTTGGGGCTTGCAGGGCCCAGCAGGAGGGGTGCGAGGGGAGGAGAGGGAAGGAGGGGAGGCGGCTTGCAGGGGCGACAAGGAGCGGAGGCCTCAGGGAGGTGTGAGCAGAACCTGCTCTGCTCTGTCCCTGCCAAGGGCTCCTCTCTGCTGCTGCAGCTGCGAAGGGAGCTGGGAGCGGGAGCCTGACCACGGGGCTCAGCCAGGTTGCTCCCTGGGAGAAATGACCTGCTTTTATCCTTACTTTGCCTTTCCTTTTCCTTCTTCTTGGAGACATGAGCCATATGAGCACCGGTAGGTATGCCTCCATCACTCTTCCAATAACTGGCTATCTGATTTCATGTCAGGCCGGGCAGTCAGAAGTCTCTGGGTGCAGCGCAGGTATCCAATTCTCCAAAACAGGTTGGAGTAGCAGAGGTGTGAGCGCACGTGCTGCTACATGCACACGTATGAAAGCATGACAAATAACTTCTCCCCAAAGGCCCCTTGCTGCCGGTGCCGGTGCCGGGGGAGGAGCCGGGAGGCCGAGCACGGGGCTCAGTCGGGCGTGGAGCTGCCTGTGCAAGCCAGGGCCGCCCTTGTGCGGATGCCTCTGCTCTTTCTGGGGAGGTTTTGGGACCCTGGGAGCTCTGTGCTGCCGGTGGGGTTGTGCTTTGCACGTTGCAGGGGCCGGAGAGCCAGAGGCATTGGCCGTGGCCGGCCGGGTGGGGTGTTGCCGTGGGACGCTGGCACCCGTGACAGCACAGAGGACAAGTCACACAGGGGTGTCATCACCAGGGGTGGCAGCTGTCAGCGCCGCTGCCGTCAGCTGCAGTACGGCTCGAATCAGCGGTGAGTGGGGCAGGCCGGGGGAAGGCCGGGCTGGGCAAGGGCCGGGGCAGAAGGGCCGGGCCCCGGAGGGGTTTGGGAGGCTGGGGCGAGGGCGCAGGCGCTGCGGGGAGCGCCTTGGGAAGGGGAAGGGGCAGCCCTCGGGGCTGGGCACAGAGGTGCGCGCGTCTGCCAGGCACGGCAGTGCCCGTGGGGCTGCGGGGATGTGCCCCCGTCCCCGCAGTGCTCACCAACCTTCCCCTTGCTGCCCCCGAGCTCCCTCGCCCCCTCTCCCACCATCCCAGGCGGGCCCCTGCGCCTCCTGCCCCAGCTGCCCCAGCCGCCATCTCCCTCCCAGCCAGCCCCGCTGAGCCCCTTCTCTCCTTCCTCCTCCAGGCCATGGCTGTGGGCATCACCCACGTCCTGACCGTGCTGAGCATCGTGCAGTACGCGCTGAGGGTGGGCAACCAGCCCGACGCGGCCACGCAAGACCTCCTGCGGCAGCATGAGGAGCAGCAGAGCCAGGAGATGGCTTGGCTGCAGGAGCAGGTGGAGCAGATGGAGCAGAGGAGCCAGGAGCCTCGCGGGCTCGCCCCGGCAGGCATGCTCCTCGCCGCCTGCCAGCACTGGTGGTTCTGGGCCTGTGCCGAAACCCTGCTCGTGGTCTTTGGGCTCTACCAGCTGAGCAGGCAGGGGAGCGCTGACTCTCACAGCAGCAGCCAGCAGGGAAGCTCCAGCAGTGAGGAGGAGCAGAGGGAGGAGGATGCCTGTGAGGAGAAAGCAGGCCCCTATGGCGCTTTGGGTCCCAAGAAGCCTAGGGATAAGGGGCGGGCCTCCGCTGTGTTTGCCAAGCCCTTTTCCAGAAGAGCTTTCTGACGGGGCTGCGTCCAGCCACGGCAGCGGGCAGCGCCTACACAGGCCTGAGCGCCCACCAGGACAACATCATTGACCGCCTGCTGCTCGTGCCCCTGAGAGCACCCGTCGGGCACTGCCTCCACCGGAGCTGGGCACCGTGGGGGAGCTGCTGGGGAGGCACTCCTGCATCTGCGTCGAGCTGGCGTGCACGTGCAAGACGGAGCAGCTTTGATTCCTCCTACACCTTGAGGATGAGCTGAAGAGAAGCCGGGGCTCCTGGTTCCTGCGTGACCTGGGCAGCCGCCCCTGCCTCGATGCGGGGAACCGGCCTGCGGGTCGCAGCTCTTGCTGAGGGCAGCTTGGGTGTTACTTCCTCAGTCACCCCATTGCCAAGGGACGGTGCTGACCCCCTCCTGTGCCTGCCGTGAGAGCCACCACAAAGACGCCAATAAAGGAGCTGGTTTGAACGCTTTGCCTGTGCATGTCTGGGTAAGGCTTTGTCGGGGACCGTGGGCTCCTCTGAGATGCTTCCGCGCTCAGCTGCCGACGAATCGGGCGAGTGTTTTGTGGGGAAGCGGGTTCGGGAGGGCCCTCTTTTCACCCCCTCTGTAGCTCAGGTTCTCGCCTGCCCTGGCTCCTCCATCAGGGGGCAAAGCTGGGTGCCAGAGGCCGGCACTGGCACGTCCCGGGAGCTGGCAGCGCTTCTCCCTGGGAGCTGGCAGCGTGTGATCTCGCCGGCCTGCCAGGGCTCTGCCAGGCGGCGCTGGGAGGGGAAAGCCTCCTCCTCCTTGGCTCCCTGGGGCTCCCACTGCCCCGCTTCTCCTCCTCAAGCCCTTCTCGCTGCTCAGGGCTGCGGCTCTGCGGGAGCAAAGAGCCGTCTCTAGGCACACGCTCCCTTCCCCTGCCATGGCTGTGCAGGTCGTGAAACACTGCAGAGCTCTGTCAGAGCTCCGTTTCCCCTCTCCCTGGTGGGACGGCATGCCTCAAGTAGCCTCCGGCCACCCTATGCGCCCATCTTCATCCTTCACACCTCCTTAGGACCTTTGGCCGTTTCCACCCCGTCAATAGCCTTTGCCCTGAACGAGAAGGGCTACGACTGTGGGAAAGTACCACGGCCACACTGTTGCCTCAGCTTCCTTTTCTCCTGGGACGTACATGCTGGAATTGCCTTGGAGGTCAGAGAGCAGCTGCCAAACTCCCACTGGACATGAGAAACCTAGGAAAGCCTAAATCTGGGAATCTGCCTTGGGAGATGGGAGCTAAGGCTGGCAAGGGCCTTTGAGAGACGCTTTCAAGGGAGAACTAACCTCCCCGGTGCCCTGAGGTGGCCAGGGAAGAAGCACGGAGATGGAGTCACCTGGGGCACCCAGAGGGGAAGCGGCTTTTTTCGGGACAGCTTAGGGCACGGTGGTCGTCTTTGCTCTTCTTCTGGCCGAGAGCATGCCGCTGCCAGCCAGCCACACAAGAAGAGTCCTGGTAAGAGGCATCGGGCACATCAGGAGGCCCCAGCCCTGCTCTGGAAAGCTTACGTGGCAGAGGGGACGTCCACCCTCCCCTGAGGGATACAGGCTTCCTCGGGTCTGCAGATGGAGACCCCTTGCAGGTGGCTGCCGCACCCTTTGCCCTCTTCCTTTCGCTGCAGATGTTCCTGCAAGGTGTACTCGGGAACTTTCGCACTCCCTGCTTGCAGGAAGGCCAGCTGCAGCCGCTCCTGAAGAGCTCTTCTTCAGCCAAGAGAAGAGCCTCTCTGTCTTTGCTACCAGCCAGCGCTTCCTACCCCTCGGGTCCGCCTCTCCTCTGGAACAGAGAGACGGGCTCTGTGCTCACATTTACACTAGCAGCGGTTCTGTTTATGCGCAGGTCAGGTCTTTTGCGCCTCCTTTTCTCCTGTCTCTTCTTCTGGCCTTCCGGATAGCCCTTCCCGCAACCCCTCGGGACTTGCAGGCTTGCTTCAGAAGACGCTGCTGAAATCGGCACTTCCATCCCGGGGTCTTGCTGCTTCTCCTCAAGCTGTTTCTCTGCGGAGGGTGCTCGCGCAAAGCAAACCCCCACAGGCTTACGGAGGCCAGCGAGTTACTCTCTTTCTGACCAGCAGAACTTCACCCGCAGCTGGAGGCTGCTGCACCTCTGGGCGCAGTTTGATGGCTGCTGGGAGACGGCTCGTGTGCACAGACGTACTGCTTTGCATCCTGCACTCCTCCTCCAAAGCAGGAGTATTGCCTGCGCCTGTCAGGCAGCGGAGGAGGTAACTCTTGCTACCAGAGGTACCCTGTGTATTTGGCGCAGGTGCCCAGGTTTTGGCAGCTTCCCGGCAGAGTGAGGAGCGAGGCGTGAAGTGTGAGGAAGAGCCCTGCGGACAGCAAGGTGAGAGGAGGACGAGGAAGGGCGGAGGCGCTCCCGCCACCGGAGCAGAGATTCCCCTGCAGGCCGTGGGCAGGAGCCAAGAGGAGCAGCCCTTGGAGAGGGCCACGCCACAGCAGGTATCCACACTGCCAGCCACGCAGGACGCCGCATTGGAGCACGTGGGTATTTCCTAAAGAAAGCACGGCCTGCGCGGAGCCCATGCGGCAGCACGTTTATTGTGGAGGATGCAGCCCTTTGGAGGGACCGCACGCTGGAGCAGGGGGAAAGTGTGAGGAGGACGGAGCAGCAGAGAGGAGCTGGTACGGCCTGAGCACAGCCCCCGTTCTCCGTCCCTCTGCGCCCCTGCGGGGCGCGGGGAGAGGAATCAGGAGCGGAGGAGTGAAGCTGAGCCTGGGGAAAAAGGGGTGCTGGAGGGAGAGGTGCTTTCGCTTTTGCCTCTGTTCCTCACCTCCCTAATTTTTAAACCGGCAACAGATTAAACCCATTTCCCCCAAGTCCAGTCTCTTTTGGTCACTGGTACGTGACCGGACCGATAGAACAGAACGGAACATTCCCTCGTGTCCTGTCCCTGGGCACCAGGGAGAAGAGATCAGCACCACCGCTCCACTTCCCCTCCTCAGGAAGCGGTGGGGAGCAATGGAGTTGCCCCTCAGCCTCCTTTGCTCCAAAGCAGACAAGCCCAAAGTCCTTAGCTGCTGCTCACAGGACGCGCCTCCCAGCCCTTGGATCAGCTTTGTTGTCCTCCTCTGCATGCATTCAAGCACCTCTACATCCTTCCTTGACGGTGGCGCCCACAGCTGCACACAGACTCAAGGTGAGTCTGCAGCAGCGCTGAATACGGCTCGATAATGCCAAAAAGGTTCTGCCGTCTTTTCTCCTCCTGTCCGACGGAGAAGCGGGAAGGAGCGAGTACCTGGGTGGGCACCTGGGAGCCTCCGGCTTCCAGCCACCACAAAACCCTCCGTCTGGTGCAGAGCCAGGTGCCCTGTCACGGTCTCTCCAGCCGCCGGCCTGCCCTTGCAGGGGGAAAGCGGGCACCTGCAGGCAGGAGCTGCAGGACAGCCTCTGCTTGCCCAGGGGACACGCTTTTCCTTGCCCTTGATTCTTGGGGCTTGCAGGGCCCAGCAGGAGGGGTGCGAGGGGAGGAGAGGGAAGGAGGGGAGGCGGCTTGCAGGGGCGACAAGGAGCGGAGGCCTCAGGGAGGTGTGAGCAGAACCTGCTCTGCTCTGTCCCTGCCAAGGGCTCCTCTCTGCTGCTGCAGCTGCGAAGGGAGCTGGGAGCGGGAGCCTGACCACGGGGCTCAGCCAGGTTGCTCCCTGGGAGAAATGACCTGCTTTTATCCTTACTTTGCCTTTCCTTTTCCTTCTTCTTGGAGACATGAGCCATATGAGCACCGGTAGGTATGCCTCCATCACTCTTCCAATAACTGGCTATCTGATTTCATGTCAGGCCGGGCAGTCAGAAGTCTCTGGGTGCAGCGCAGGTATCCAATTCTCCAAAACAGGTTGGAGTAGCAGAGGTGTGAGCGCACGTGCTGCTACATGCACACGTATGAAAGCATGACAAATAACTTCTCCCCAAAGGCCCCTTGCTGCCGGTGCCGGTGCCGGGGGAGGAGCCGGGAGGCCGAGCACAGGGCTCAGTCGGGCGTGGAGCTGCCTGTGCAAGCCAGGGCCGCCCTTGTGCGGATGCCTCTGCTCTTTCTGGGGAGGTTTTGGGACCCTGGGAGCTCTGTGCTGCCGGTGGGGTTGTGCTTTGCACGTTGCAGGGGCCGGAGAGCCAGAGGCATTGGCCGTGGCCGGCCGGGTGGGGTGTTGCCGTGGGACGCTGGCACCCGTGACAGCACAGAGGACAAGTCACACAGGGGTGTCATCACCAGGGGTGGCAGCTGTCAGCGCCGCTGCCGTCAGCTGCAGTACGGCTCGAATCAGCGGTGAGTGGGGCAGGCCGGGGGAAGGCCGGGCTGGGCAAGGGCCGGGGCAGAAGGGCCGGGCCCCGGAGGGGTTTGGGAGGCTGGGGCGAGGGCGCAGGCGCTGCGGGGAGCGCCTTGGGAAGGGGAAGGGGCAGCCCTCGGGGCTGGGCACAGAGGTGCGCGCGTCTGCCAGGCACGGCAGTGCCCGTGGGGCTGCGGGGATGTGCCCCCGTCCCCGCAGTGCTCACCAACCTTCCCCTTGCTGCCCCCGAGCTCCCTCGCCCCCTCTCCCACCATCCCAGGCGGGCGGGCCCCTGCGCCTCCTGCCCCAGCTGCCCCAGCCGCCATCTCCCTCCCAGCCAGCCCCGCTGAGCCTCTTCTCTCCTTCCTCCTCCAGGCCATGGCTGTGGGCATCACCCACGTCCTGACCGTGCTGAGCATCGTGCAGTACGCGCTGAGGGTGGGCAACCAGCCCGACGCGGCCACGCAAGACCTCCTGCGGCAGCATGAGGAGCAGCAGAGCCAGGAGATGGCTTGGCTGCAGGAGCAGGTGGAGCAGATGGAGCAGAGGAGCCAGGAGCCTCGCGGGCTCGCCCCGGCAGGCATGCTCCTCGCCGCCTGCCAGCACTGGTGGTTCTGGGCCTGTGCCGAAACCCTGCTCGTGGTCTTTGGGCTCTACCAGCTGAGCAGGCAGGGGAGCGCTGACTCTCACAGCAGCAGCCAGCAGGGAAGCTCCAGCAGTGAGGAGGAGCAGAGGGAGGAGGATGCCTGTGAGGAGAAAGCAGGCCCCTATGGCGCTTTGGGTCCCAAGAAGCCTAGGGATAAGGGGCGGGCCTCCGCTGTGTTTGCCAAGCCCTTTTCCAGAAGAGCTTTCTGACGGGGCTGCGTCCAGCCACGGCAGCGGGCAGCGCCTACACAGGCCTGAGCGCCCACCAGGACAACATCATTGACCGCCTGCTGCTCGTGCCCCTGAGAGCACCCGTCGGGCACTGCCTCCACCGGAGCTGGGCACCGTGGGGGAGCTGCTGGGGAGGCACTCCTGCATCTGCGTCGAGCTGGCATGCACGTGCAAGACGGAGCAGCTTTGATTCCTCCTACACCTTGAGGATGAGCTGAAGAGAAGCCGGGGCTCCTGGTTCCTGCGTGACCTGGGCAGCCGCCCCTGCCTCGATGCGGGGAACCGGCCTGCGGGTCGCAGCTCTTGCTGAGGGCAGCCTGGGTGTTACTTCCTCAGTCGCCCCATTGCCAAGGGACGGTGCTGACCCCCTCCTGTGCCTGCCGTGAGAGCCACCACAAAGACGCCAATAAAGGAGCTGGTTTGAACGCTTTGCCTGTGCATGTCTGGGTAAGGCTTTGTTGGGGACGGTGGGCTCCTCTGAGATGCTTCCGCGCTCAGCTGCCGACGAATCGGGCGAGTGTTTTGTGGGGAAGCGGGTTCGGGAGGGCCCTCTTTTCACCCCCTCTGTAGCTCAGGTTCTCGCCTGCCCTGGCTCCTCCATCAGGGGGCAAAGCTGGGTGCCAGAGGCCGGCACTGGCACGTCCCGGGAGCTGGCAGCGCTTCTCCCTGGGAGCTGGCAGCGTGTGATCTCGCCGGCCTGCCAGGGCTCTGCCAGGCGGCGCTGGGAGGGGAAAGCCTCCTCCTCCTTGGCTCCCTGGGGCTCCCACTGCCCCGCTTCTCCTCCTCGAGCCCTTCTCGCTGCTCAGGGCTGCGGCTCTGCGGGAGCAAAGAGCCGTCTCTAGGCACACGCTCCCTTCCCCTGCCGTGGCTGTGCAGGTCGTGAAACACTGCAGAGCTCTGTCAGAGCTCCGTTTCCCCTCTCCCTGGTGGGACGGCACGCCTCAAGTAGCCTCCGGCCACCCTATGCGCCCATCTTCATCCTTCACACCTCCTTAGGACCTTTGGCCGTTTCCACCCCGTCAATAGCCTTTGCCCTGAACGAGAAGGGCTACG
Source organism: Phalacrocorax carbo (assembly GCF_963921805.1). NCBI lineage: Eukaryota > Metazoa > Chordata > Aves > Suliformes > Phalacrocoracidae > Phalacrocorax > Phalacrocorax carbo. The sequence continues at coordinate 128,696,864 of NC_087513.1, read as the reverse complement.
ACTGTGGGAAAGTACCACGGCCACACTGTTGCCTCAGCTTCCTTTTCTCCTGGGACGTACATGCTGGAATTGCCTTGGAGGTCAGAGAGCAGCTGCCAAACTCCCACTGGACATGAGAAACCTAGGAAAGCCTAAATCTGGGAATCTGCCTTGGGAGATGGGAGCTAAGGCTGGCAAGGGCCTTTGAGAGACGCTTTCAAGGGAGAACTAACCTCCCCGGTGCCCTGAGGTGGCCAGGGAAGAAGCACGGAGATGGAGTCACCTGGGGCACCCAGAGGGGAAGCGGCTTTTTTCGGGACAGCTTAGGGCACGGTGGTCGTCTTTGCTCTTCTTCTGGCCGAGAGCATGCCGCTGCCAGCCAGCCACTCAAGAAGAGTCCTGGTAAGTGGCATCGGGCACATCGGGAGGCCCCAGCCCTGCTCTGGAAAGCTTACGTGGCAGAGGGGACGTCCACCCTCCCCTGAGGGATACAGGCTTCCTCGGGTCTGCAGATGGAGACCCCTTGCAGGTGGCTCCCGCACCCTTTGCCCTCTTCCTTTCGCTGCAGATGTTCCTGCAAGGTGTACTCGGGAACCTTCGCACTCCCTGCTTGCAGGAAGGCCAGCTGCAGCCGCTCCTGAAGAGCTCTTCTTCAGCCAAGAGAAGAGCCTCTCTGTCTTTGCTACCAGCCAGCGCTTCCTACCCCTCGGGTCCGCCTCTCCTCTGGAACAGAGAGACGGGCTCTGTGCTCACATTTACACTAGCAGCGGTTCTGTTTATGCACAGGTCAGGTCTTTTGCGCCTCCTTTTCTCCTGTCTCTTCTTCTGGCCTTCCGGATAGCCCTTCCCGCAACCCCTCGGGACTTGCAGGCTTGCTTCAGAAGACGCTGCTGAAATCGGCACTTCCATCCCGGGGTCTTGCTGCTTCTCCTCAAGCTGTTTCTCTGCGGAGGGTGCTCGCGCAAAGCAAACCCCCACAGGCTTACGGAGGCCAGCGAGTTACTCTCTTTCTGACCAGCAGAACTTCACCCGCAGCTGGAGGCTGCTGCACCTCTGGGCGCAGTTTGATGGCTGCTGGGAGACGGCTCGTGTGCACAGACGTACTGCTTTGCATCCTGCACTCCTCCTCCAAAGCAGGAGTATTGCCTGCGCCTGTCAGGCAGCGGAGGAGGTAACTCTTGCTACCAGAGGTACCCTGTGTATTTGGCGCAGGTGCCCAGGTTTTGGCAGCTTCCCGGCAGAGCGAGGAGCGAGGCGTGAAGTGTGAGGAAGAGCCCTGCGGACAGCAAGGTGAGAGGAGGACGAGGAAGGGCGGAGGCGCTCCCGCCACCGGAGCAGAGATTCCCCTGCAGGCCGTGGGCAGGAGCCAAGAGGAGCAGCCCTTGGAGAGGGCCACGCCACAGCAGGTATCCACACTGCCAGCCACGCAGGACGCCGCATTGGAGCACGTGGGTATTTCCTAAAGAAAGCACGGCCTGCGCGGAGCCCATGCGGCAGCACGTTTATTGTGGAGGATGCAGCCCTTTGGAGGGACCGCACGCTGGAGCAGGGGGAAAGTGTGAGGAGGACGGAGCAGCAGAGAGGAGCTGGTACGGCCTGAGCACAGCCCCCGTTCTCCGTCCCTCTGCGCCCCTGCGGGGCGCGGGGAGAGGAATCAGGAGCGGAGGAGTGAAGCTGAGCCTGGGGAAAAAGGGGTGCTGGAGGGAGAGGTGCTTTCGCTTTTGCCTCTGTTCCTCACCTCCCTAATTTTTAAACCGGCAACAGATTAAACCCATTTCCCCCAAGTCCAGTCTCTTTTGGTCACTGGTACGTGACCGGACTGATAGAACAGAACGGAACATTCCCTCGTGTCCTGTCCCTGGGCACCAGGGAGAAGAGATCAGCACCACCGCTCCACTTCCCCTCCTCAGGAAGCGGTGGGGAGCAATGGAGTTGCCCCTCAGCCTCCTTTGCTCCAAAGCAGAGAAGCCCAAAGTCCTTAGCTGCTGCTCACAGGACGCGCCTCCCAGCCCTTGGATCAGCTTTGTTGTCCTCCTCTGCATGCATTCAAGCACCTCTACATCCTTCCTTGACGGTGGCGCCCACAGCTGCACACAGACTCAAGGTGAGTCTGCAGCAGCGCTGAATACGGCTCGATAATGCCAAAAAGGTTCTGCCGTCTTTTCTCCTCCTGTCCGACGGAGAAGCGGGAAGGAGCGAGTACCTGGGTGGGCACCTGGGAGCCTCCGGCTTCCAGCCACCACAAAACCCTCCGTCTGGTGCAGAGCCAGGTGCCCTGTCACGGTCTCTCCAGCCGCCGGCCTGCCCTTGCAGGGGGAAAGCGGGCACCTGCAGGCAGGAGCTGCAGGACAGCCTCTGCTTGCCCAGGGGACACGCTTTTCCTTGCCCTTGATTCTTGGGGCTTGCAGGGCCCAGCAGGAGGGGTGCGAGGGGAGGAGAGGGAAGGAGGGGAGGCGGCTTGCAGGGGCGACAAGGAGCGGAGGCCTCAGGGAGGTGTGAGCAGAACCTGCTCTGCTCTGTCCCTGCCAAGGGCTCCTCTCTGCTGCTGCAGCTGCGAAGGGAGCTGGGAGCGGGAGCCTGACCACGGGGCTCAGCCAGGTTGCTCCCTGGGAGAAATGACCTGCTTTTATCCTTACTTTGCCTTTCCTTTTCCTTCTTCTTGGAGACATGAGCCATATGAGCACCGGTAGGTATGCCTCCATCACTCTTCCAATAACTGGCTATGTGATTTCATGTCAGGCCGGGCAGTCAGAAGTCTCTGGGTGCAGCGCAGGTATCCAATTCTCCAAAACAGGTTGGAGTAGCAGAGGTGTGAGCGCACGTGCTGCTACATGCACACGTATGAAAGCATGACAAATAACTTCTCCCCAAAGGCCCCTTGCTGCCGGTGCCGGTGCCGGGGGAGGAGCCGGGAGGCCGAGCACGGGGCTCAGTCGGGCGTGGAGCTGCCTGTGCAAGCCAGGGCCGCCCTTGTGCGGATGCCTCTGCTCTTTCTGGGGAGGTTTTGGGACCCTGGGAGCTCTGTGCTGCCGGTGGGGTTGTGCTTTGCACGTTGCAGGGGCCGGAGAGCCAGAGGCATTGGCCGTGGCCGGCCGGGTGGGGTGTTGCCGTGGGACGCTGGCACCCGTGACAGCACAGAGGACAAGTCACACAGGGGTGTCATCACCAGGGGTGGCAGCTGTCAGCGCCGCTGCCGTCAGCTGCAGTACGGCTCGAATCAGCGGTGAGTGGGGCAGGCCGGGGGAAGGCCGGGCTGGGCAAGGGCCGGGGCAGAAGGGCCGGGCCCCGGAGGGGTTTGGGAGGCTGGGGCGAGGGCGCAGGCGCTGCGGGGAGCGCCTTGGGAAGGGGAAGGGGCAGCCCTCGGGGCTGGGCACAGAGGTGCGCGCGTCTGCCAGGCACGGCAGTGCCCGTGGGGCTGCGGGGATGTGCCCCCGTCCCCGCAGTGCTCACCAACCTTCCCCTTGCTGCCCCCGAGCTCCCTCGCCCCCTCTCCCACCATCCCAGGCGGGCGGGCCCCTGCGCCTCCTGCCCCAGCTGCCCCAGCCGCCATCTCCCTCCCAGCCAGCCCCGCTGAGCCCCTTCTCTCCTTCCTCCTCCAGGCCATGGCTGTGGGCATCACCCACGTCCTGACCGTGCTGAGCATCGTGCAGTACGCGCTGAGGGTGGGCAACCAGCCCGACGCGGCCACGCAAGACCTCCTGCGGCAGCATGAGGAGCAGCAGAGCCAGGAGATGGCTTGGCTGCAGGAGCAGGTGGAGCAGATGGAGCAGAGGAGCCAGGAGCCTCGCGGGCTCGCCCCGGCAGGCATGCTCCTCGCCGCCTGCCAGCACTGGTGGTTCTGGGCCTGTGCCGAAACCCTGCTCGTGGTCTTTGGGCTCTACCAGCTGAGCAGGCAGGGGAGCGCTGACTCTCACAGCAGCAGCCAGCAGGGAAGCTCCAGCAGTGAGGAGGAGCAGAGGGAGGAGGATGCCTGTGAGGAGAAAGCAGGCCCCTATGGCGCTTTGGGTCCCAAGAAGCCTAGGGATAAGGGGCGGGCCTCCGCTGTGTTTGCCAAGCCCTTTTCCAGAAGAGCTTTCTGACGGGGCTGCGTCCAGCCACGGCAGCGGGCAGCGCCTACACAGGCCTGAGCGCCCACCAGGACAACATCATTGACCGCCTGCTGCTCGTGCCCCTGAGAGCACCCGTCGGGCACTGCCTCCACCGGAGCTGGGCACCGTGGGGGAGCTGCTGGGGAGGCACTCCTGCATCTGCGTCGAGCTGGCATGCACGTGCAAGACGGAGCAGCTTTGATTCCTCCTACACCTTGAGGATGAGCTGAAGAGAAGCCGGGGCTCCTGGTTCCTGCGTGACCTGGGCAGCCGCCCCTGCCTCGATGCGGGGAACCGGCCTGCGGGTCGCAGCTCTTGCTGAGGGCAGCCTGGGTGTTACTTCCTCAGTCGCCCCATTGCCAAGGGACGGTGCTGACCCCCTCCTGTGCCTGCCGTGAGAGCCACCACAAAGACGCCAATAAAGGAGCTGGTTTGAACGCTTTGCCTGTGCATGTCTGGGTAAGGCTTTGTTGGGGACGGTGGGCTCCTCTGAGATGCTTCCGCGCTCAGCTGCCGACGAATCGGGCGAGTGTTTTGTGGGGAAGCGGGTTCGGGAGGGCCCTCTTTTCACCCCCTCTGTAGCTCAGGTTCTCGCCTGCCCTGGCTCCTCCATCAGGGGGCAAAGCTGGGTGCCAGAGGCCGGCACTGGCACGTCCCGGGAGCTGGCAGCGCTTCTCCCTGGGAGCTGGCAGCGTGTGATCTCGCCGGCCTGCCAGGGCTCTGCCAGGCGGCGCTGGGAGGGGAAAGCCTCCTCCTCCTTGGCTCCCTGGGGCTCCCACTGCCCCGCTTCTCCTCCTCGAGCCCTTCTCGCTGCTCAGGGCTGCGGCTCTGCGGGAGCAAAGAGCCGTCTCTAGGCACACGCTCCCTTCCCCTGCCGTGGCTGTGCAGGTCGTGAAACACTGCAGAGCTCTGTCAGAGCTCCGTTTCCCCTCTCCCTGGTGGGACGGCACGCCTCAAGTAGCCTCCGGCCACCCTATGCGCCCATCTTCATCCTTCACACCTCCTTAGGACCTTTGGCCGTTTCCACCCCGTCAATAGCCTTTGCCCTGAACGAGAAGGGCTACGACTGTGGGAAAGTACCACGGCCACACTGTTGCCTCAGCTTCCTTTTCTCCTGGGACGTACATGCTGGAATTGCCTTGGAGGTCAGAGAGCAGCTGCCAAACTCCCACTGGACATGAGAAACCTAGGAAAGCCTAAATCTGGGAATCTGCCTTGGGAGATGGGAGCTAAGGCTGGCAAGGGCCTTTGAGAGACGCTTTCAAGGGAGAACTAACCTCCCCGGTGCCCTGAGGTGGCCAGGGAAGAAGCACGGAGATGGAGTCACCTGGGGCACCCAGAGGGGAAGCGGCTTTTTTCGGGACAGCTTAGGGCACGGTGGTCGTCTTTGCTCTTCTTCTGGCCGAGAGCATGCCGCTGCCAGCCAGCCACTCAAGAAGAGTCCTGGTAAGTGGCATCGGGCACATCGGGAGGCCCCAGCCCTGCTCTGGAAAGCTTACGTGGCAGAGGGGACGTCCACCCTCCCCTGAGGGATACAGGCTTCCTCGGGTCTGCAGATGGAGACCCCTTGCAGGTGGCTCCCGCACCCTTTGCCCTCTTCCTTTCGCTGCAGATGTTCCTGCAAGGTGTACTCGGGAACCTTCGCACTCCCTGCTTGCAGGAAGGCCAGCTGCAGCCGCTCCTGAACAGCTCTTCTTCAGCCAAGAGAAGAGCCTCTCTGTCTTTGCTACCAGCCAGCGCTTCCTACCCCTCGGGTCCGCCTCTCCTCTGGAACAGAGAGACGGGCTCTGTGCTCACATTTACACTAGCAGCGGTTCTGTTTATGCACAGGTCAGGTCTTTTGCGCCTCCTTTTCTCCTGTCTCTTCTTCTGGCCTTCCGGATAGCCCTTCCCGCAACCCCTCGGGACTTGCAGGCTTGCTTCAGAAGACGCTGCTGAAATCGGCACTTCCATCCCGGGGTCTTGCTGCTTCTCCTCAAGCTGTTTCTCTGCGGAGGGTGCTCGCGCAAAGCAAACCCCCACAGGCTTACGGAGGCCAGCGAGTTACTCTCTTTCTGACCAGCAGAACTTCACCCGCAGCTGGAGGCTGCTGCACCTCTGGGCGCAGTTTGATGGCTGCTGGGAGACGGCTCGTGTGCACAGACGTACTGCTTTGCATCCTGCACTCCTCCTCCAAAGCAGGAGTATTGCCTGCGCCTGTCAGGCAGCGGAGGAGGTAACTCTTGCTACCAGAGGTACCCTGTGTATTTGGCGCAGGTGCCCAGGTTTTGGCAGCTTCCCGGCAGAGCGAGGAGCGAGGCGTGAAGTGTGAGGAAGAGCCCTGCGGACAGCAAGGTGAGAGGAGGACGAGGAAGGGCGGAGGCGCTCCCGCCACCGGAGCAGAGATTCCCCTGCAGGCCGTGGGCAGGAGCCAAGAGGAGCAGCCCTTGGAGAGGGCCACGCCACAGCAGGTATCCACACTGCCAGCCACGCAGGACGCCGCATTGGAGCACGTGGGTATTTCCTAAAGAAAGCACGGCCTGCGCGGAGCCCATGCGGCAGCACGTTTATTGTGGAGGATGCAGCCCTTTGGAGGGACCGCACGCTGGAGCAGGGGGAAAGTGTGAGGAGGACGGAGCAGCAGAGAGGAGCTGGTACGGCCTGAGCACAGCCCCCGTTCTCCGTCCCTCTGCGCCCCTGCGGGGCGCGGGGAGAGGAATCAGGAGCGGAGGAGTGAAGCTGAGCCTGGGGAAAAAGGGGTGCTGGAGGGAGAGGTGCTTTCGCTTTTGCCTCTGTTCCTCGCCTCCCTAATTTTTAAACCGGCAACAGATTAAACCCATTTCCCCCAAGTCCAGTCTCTTTTGGTCACTGGTACGTGACCGGACCGATAGAACAGAACGGAACATTCCCTCGTGTCCTGTCCCTGGGCACCAGGGAGAAGAGATCAGCACCACCGCTCCACTTCCCCTCCTCAGGAAGCGGTGGGGAGCAATGGAGTTGCCCCTCAGCCTCCTTTGCTCCAAAGCAGACAAGCCCAAAGTCCTTAGCTGCTGCTCACAGGACGCGCCTCCCAGCCCTTGGATCAGCTTTGTTGTCCTCCTCTGCATGCATTCAAGCACCTCTACATCCTTCCTTGACGGTGGCGCCCACAGCTGCACACAGACTCAAGGTGAGTCTGCAGCAGCGCTGAATACGGCTCGATAATGCCAAAAAGGTTCTGCCGTCTTTTCTCCTCCTGTCCGACGGAGAAGCGGGAAGGAGCGAGTACCTGGGTGGGCACCTGGGAGCCTCCGGCTTCCAGCCACCACAAAACCCTCCGTCTGGTGCAGAGCCAGGTGCCCTGTCACGGTCTCTCCAGCCGCCGGCCTGCCCTTGCAGGGGGAAAGCGGGCACCTGCAGGCAGGAGCTGCAGGACAGCCTCTGCTTGCCCAGGGGACACGCTTTTCCTTGCCCTTGATTCTTGGGGCTTGCAGGGCCCAGCAGGAGGGGTGCGAGGGGAGGAGAGGGAAGGAGGGGAGGCGGCTTGCAGGGGCGACAAGGAGCGGAGGCCTCAGGGAGGTGTGAGCAGAACCTGCTCTGCTCTGTCCCTGCCAAGGGCTCCTCTCTGCTGCTGCAGCTGCGAAGGGAGCTGGGAGCGGGAGCCTGACCACGGGGCTCAGCCAGGTTGCTCCCTGGGAGAAATGACCTGCTTTTATCCTTACTTTGCCTTTCCTTTTCCTTCTTCTTGGAGACATGAGCCATATGAGCACCGGTAGGTATGCCTCCATCACTCTTCCAATAACTGGCTATGTGATTTCATGTCAGGCCGGGCAGTCAGAAGTCTCTGGGTGCAGCGCAGGTATCCAATTCTCCAAAACAGGTTGGAGTAGCAGAGGTGTGAGCGCACGTGCTGCTACATGCACACGTATGAAAGCATGACAAATAACTTCTCCCCAAAGGCCCCTTGCTGCCGGTGCCGGTGCCGGGGGAGGAGCCGGGAGGCCGAGCACGGGGCTCAGTCGGGCGTGGAGCTGCCTGTGCAAGCCAGGGCCGCCCTTGTGCGGATGCCTCTGCTCTTTCTGGGGAGGTTTTGGGACCCTGGGAGCTCTGTGCTGCCGGTGGGGTTGTGCTTTGCACGTTGCAGGGGCCGGAGAGCCAGAGGCATTGGCCGTGGCCGGCCGGGTGGGGTGTTGCCGTGGGACGCTGGCACCCGTGACAGCACAGAGGACAAGTCACACAGGGGTGTCATCACCAGGGGTGGCAGCTGTCAGCGCCGCTGCCGTCAGCTGCAGTACGGCTCGAATCAGCGGTGAGTGGGGCAGGCCGGGGGAAGGCCGGGCTGGGCAAGGGCCGGGGCAGAAGGGCCGGGCCCCGGAGGGGTTTGGGAGGCTGGGGCGAGGGCGCAGGCGCTGCGGGGAGCGCCTTGGGAAGGGGAAGGGGCAGCCCTCGGGGCTGGGCACAGAGGTGCGCGCGTCTGCCAGGCACGGCAGTGCCCGTGGGGCTGCGGGGATGTGCCCCCGTCCCCGCAGTGCTCACCAACCTTCCCCTTGCTGCCCCCGAGCTCCCTCGCCCCCTCTCCCACCATCCCAGGCGGGCGGGCCCCTGCGCCTCCTGCCCCAGCTGCCCCAGCCGCCATCTCCCTCCCAGCCAGCCCCGCTGAGCCCCTTCTCTCCTTCCTCCTCCAGGCCATGGCTGTGGGCATCACCCACGTCCTGACCGTGCTGAGCATCGTGCAGTACGCGCTGAGGGTGGGCAACCAGCCCGACGCGGCCACGCAAGACCTCCTGCGGCAGCATGAGGAGCAGCAGAGCCAGGAGATGGCTTGGCTGCAGGAGCAGGTGGAGCAGATGGAGCAGAGGAGCCAGGAGCCTCGCGGGCTCGCCCCGGCAGGCATGCTCCTCGCCGCCTGCCAGCACTGGTGGTTCTGGGCCTGTGCCGAAACCCTGCTCGTGGTCTTTGGGCTCTACCAGCTGAGCAGGCAGGGGAGCGCTGACTCTCACAGCAGCAGCCAGCAGGGAAGCTCCAGCAGTGAGGAGGAGCAGAGGGAGGAGGATGCCTGTGAGGAGAAAGCAGGCCCCTATGGCGCTTTGGGTCCCAAGAAGCCTAGGGATAAGGGGCGGGCCTCCGCTGTGTTTGCCAAGCCCTTTTCCAGAAGAGCTTTCTGACGGGGCTGCGTCCAGCCACGGCAGCGGGCAGCGCCTACACAGGCCTGAGCGCCCACCAGGACAACATCATTGACCGCCTGCTGCTCGTGCCCCTGAGAGCACCCGTCGGGCACTGCCTCCACCGGAGCTGGGCACCGTGGGGGAGCTGCTGGGGAGGCACTCCTGCATCTGCGTCGAGCTGGCGTGCACGTGCAAGACGGAGCAGCTTTGATTCCTCCTACACCTTGAGGATGAGCTGAAGAGAAGCCGGGGCTCCTGGTTCCTGCGTGACCTGGGCAGCCACCCCTGCCTCGATGCGGGGAACCGGCCTGCGGGTCGCAGCTCTTGCTGAGGGCAGCCTGGGTGTTACTTCCTCAGTCGCCCCATTGCCAAGGGACGGTGCTGACCCCCTCCTGTGCCTGCCGTGAGAGCCACCACAAAGACGCCAATAAAGGAGCTGGTTTGAACGCTTTGCCTGTGCATGTCTGGGTAAGGCTTTGTCGGGGACCGTGGGCCCCTCTGAGATGCTTCCGCGCTCAGCTGCCGACGAATCGGGCGAGTGTTTTGTGGGGAAGCGGGTTCGGGAGGGCCCTCTTTTCACCCCCTCTGTAGCTCAGGTTCTCGCCTGCCCTGGCTCCTCCATCAGGGGGCAAAGCTGGGTGCCAGAGGCCGGCACTGGCACGTCCCGGGAGCTGGCAGCGCTTCTCCCTGGGAGCTGGCAGCGTGTGATCTCGCCGGCCTGCCAGGGCTCCGCCGGGCGGCGCTGGGAGGGGAAAGCCTCCTCCTCCTTGGCTCCCTGGGGCTCCCACTGCCCCGCTTCTCCTCCTCGAGCCCTTCTCGCTGCTCAGGGCTGCGGCTCTGCGGGAGCAAAGAGCCGTCTCTAGGCACACGCTCCCTTCCCCTGCCATGGCTGTGCAGGTCGTGAAACACTGCAGAGCTCTGTCAGAGCTCCGTTTCCCCTCTCCCTGGTGGGACGGCACGCCTCAAGTAGCCTCCGGCCACCCTATGCGCCCATCTTCATCCTTCACACCTCCTTAGGACCTTTGGCCGTTTCCACCCCGTCAATAGCCTTTGCCCTGAACGAGAAGGGCTACGACTGTGGGAAAGTACCACGGCCACACTGTTGCCTCAGCTTCCTTTTCTCCTGGGACGTACATGCTGGAATTGCCTTGGAGGTCAGAGAGCAGCTGCCAAACTCCCACTGGACATGAGAAACCTAGGAAAGCCTAAATCTGGGAATCTGCCTTGGGAGATGGGACCTAAGGCTGGCAAGGGCCTTTGAGAGACGCTTTCAAGGGAGAACTAACCTCCCCGGTGCCCTGAGGTGGCCAGGGAAGAAGCACGGAGATGGAGTCACCTGGGGCACCCAGAGGGCAATCGGATTTTTTCGGGACAGCTTAGGGCACGGTGGTCGTCTTTGCTCTTCTTCTGGCCGAGAGCATGCCGCTGCCAGCCAGCCACTCAAGAAGAGTCCTGGTAAGTGGCATCGGGCACATCGGGAGGCCCCAGCCCTGCTCTGGAAAGCTTACGTGGCAGAGGGGACGTCCACCCTCCCCTGAGGGATACAGGCTTCCTCGGGTCTGCAGATGGAGACCCCTTGCAGGTGGCTGCCGCACCCTTTGCCCTCTTCCTTTCGCTGCAGATGTTCCTGCAAGGTGTACTCGGGAACTTTCGCACTCCCTGCTTGCAGGAAGGCCAGCTGCAGCCGCTCCTGAACAGCTCTTCTTCAGCCAAGAGAAGAGCCTCTCTGTCTTTGCTACCAGCCAGCGCTTCCTACCCCTCGGGTCCGCCTCTCCTCTGGAACAGAGAGACGGGCTCTGTGCTCACATTTACACTAGCAGCGGTTCTGTTTATGCACAGGTCAGGTCTTTTGCGCCTCCTTTTCTCCTGTCTCTTCTTCTGGCCTTCCGGATAGCCCTTCCCGCAACCCCTCGGGACTTGCAGGCTTGCTTCAGAAGACGCTGCTGAAATCGGCACTTCCATCCCGGGGTCTTGCTGCTTCTCCTCAAGCTGTTTCTCTGCGGAGGGTGCTCGCGCAAAGCAAACACCCACAGGCTTACGGAGGCCAGCGAGTTACTCTCTTTCTGACCAGCAGAACTTCACCCGCAGCTGGAGGCTGCTGCACCTCTGGGCGCAGTTTGATGGCTGCTGGGAGACGGCTCGTGTGCACAGATGTACTGCTTTGCATCCTGCACTCCTCCTCCAAAGCAGGAGTATTGCCTGCGCCTGTCAGGCAGCGGAGGAGGTAACTCTTGCTACCAGAGGTACCCTGTGTATTTGGCGCAGGTGCCCAGGTTTTGGCAGCTTCCCGGCAGAGTGAGGAGCGAGGCGTGAAGTGTGAGGAAGAGCCCTGCGGACAGCAAGGTGAGAGGAGGACGAGGAAGGGCGGAGGCGCTCCCGCCACCGGAGCAGAGATTCCCCTGCAGGCCGTGGGCAGGAGCCAAGAGGAGCAGCCCTTGGAGAGGGCCACGCCACAGCAGGTATCCACACTGCCAGCCACGCAGGACGCCGCATTGGAGCACGTGGGTATTTCCTAAAGAAAGCACGGCCTGCGCGGAGCCCATGCGGCAGCACGTTTATTGTGGAGGATGCAGCCCTTTGGAGGGACCGCACGCTGGAGCAGGGGGAAAGTGTGAGGAGGACGGAGCAGCAGAGAGGAGCTGGTACGGCCTGAGCACAGCCCCCGTTCTCCGTCCCTCTGCGCCCCTGCGGGGCGCGGGGAGAGGAATCAGGAGCGGAGGAGTGAAGCTGAGCCTGGGGAAAAAGGGGTGCTGGAGGGAGAGGTGCTTTCGCTTTTGCCTCTGTTCCTCACCTCCCTAATTTTTAAACCGGCAACAGATTAAACCCATTTCCCCCAAGTCCAGTCTCTTTTGGTCACTGGTACGTGACCGGACCGATAGAACAGAACGGAACATTCCCTCGTGTCCTGTCCCTGGGCACCAGGGAGAAGAGATCAGCACCACCGCTCCACTTCCCCTCCTCAGGAAGCGGTGGGGAGCAATGGAGTTGCCCCTCAGCCTCCTTTGCTCCAAAGCAGACAAGCCCAAAGTCCTTAGCTGCTGCTCACAGGACGCGCCTCCCAGCCCTTGGATCAGCTTTGTTGTCCTCCTCTGCATGCATTCAAGCACCTCTACATCCTTCCTTGACGGTGGCGCCCACAGCTGCACACAGACTCAAGGTGAGTCTGCAGCAGCGCTGAATACGGCTCGATAATGCCAAAAAGGTTCTGCCGTCTTTTCTCCTCCTGTCCGACGGAGAAGCGGGAAGGAGCGAGTACCTGGGTGGGCACCTGGGAGCCTCCGGCTTCCAGCCACCACAAAACCCTCCGTCTGGTGCAGAGCCAGGTGCCCTGTCACGGTCTCTCCAGCCGCCGGCCTGCCCTTGCAGGGGGAAAGCGGGCACCTGCAGGCAGGAGCTGCAGGACAGCCTCTGCTTGCCCAGGGGACACGCTTTTCCTTGCCCTTGATTCTTGGGGCTTGCAGGGCCCAGCAGGAGGGGTGCGAGGGGAGGAGAGGGAAGGAGGGGAGGCGGCTTGCAGGGGCGACAAGGAGCGGAGGCCTCAGGGAGGTGTGAGCAGAACCTGCTCTGCTCTGTCCCTGCCAAGGGCTCCTCTCTGCTGCTGCAGCTGCGAAGGGAGCTGGGAGCGGGAGCCTGACCACGGGGCTCAGCCAGGTTGCTCCCTGGGAGAAATGACCTGCTTTTATCCTTACTTTGCCTTTCCTTTTCCTTCTTCTTGGAGACATGAGCCATATGAGCACCGGTAGGTATGCCTCCATCACTCTTCCAATAACTGGCTATGTGATTTCATGTCAGGCCGGGCAGTCAGAAGTCTCTGGGTGCAGCGCAGGTATCCAATTCTCCAAAACAGGTTGGAGTAGCAGAGGTGTGAGCGCACGTGCTGCTACATGCACACGTATGAAAGCATGACAAATAACTTCTCCCCAAAGGCCCCTTGCTGCCGGTGCCGGTGCCGGGGGAGGAGCCGGGAGGCCGAGCACGGGGCTCAGTCGGGCGTGGAGCTGCCTGTGCAAGCCAGGGCCGCCCTTGTGCGGATGCCTCTGCTCTTTCTGGGGAGGTTTTGGGACCCTGGGAGCTCTGTGCTGCCGGTGGGGTTGTGCTTTGCACGTTGCAGGGGCCGGAGAGCCAGAGGCATTGGCCGTGGCCGGCCGGGTGGGGTGTTGCCGTGGGACGCTGGCACCCGTGACAGCACAGAGGACAAGTCACACAGGGGTGTCATCACCAGGGGTGGCAGCTGTCAGCGCCGCTGCCGTCAGCTGCAGTACGGCTCGAATCAGCGGTGAGTGGGGCAGGCCGGGGGAAGGCCGGGCTGGGCAAGGGCCGGGGCAGAAGGGCCGGGCCCCGGAGGGGTTTGGGAAGCTGGGGCGAGGGCGCAGGCGCTGCGGGGAGCGCCTTGGGAAGGGGAAGGGGCAGCCCTCGGGGCTGGGCACAGAGGTGCGCGCGTCTGCCAGGCACGGCAGTGCCCGTGGGGCTGCGGGGATGTGCCCCCGTCCCCGCAGTGCTCACCAACCTTCCCCTTGCTGCCCCCGAGCTCCCTCGCCCCCTCTCCCACCATCCCAGGCGGGCCCCTGCGCCTCCTGCCCCAGCTGCCCCAGCCGCCATCTCCCTCTCAGCCAGCCCCGCTGAGCCCCTTCTCTCCTTCCTCCTCCAGGCCATGGCTGTGGGCATCACCCACGTCCTGACCATGCTGAGCATCGTGCAGTACGCGCTGAGGGTGGGCAACCAGCCCGACGCTGCCACGCAAGACCTCCTGCGGCAGCATGAGGAGCAGCAGAGCCAGGAGATGGCTTGGCTGCAGGAGCAGATGGAGCAGATGGAGCAGAGGAGCCAGGAGCCTCGCGGGCTCGCCCCGGCAGGCATGCTCCTCACCGCCTGCCAGCACTGGTGGTTCTGGGCCTGTGCCGAAACCCTGCTCGTGGTCTTTGGGCTCTACCAGCTGAGCAGGCAGGGGAGCGCTGACTCTCACAGCGGCAGCCAGCAGGGAAGCTCCAGCAGTGAGGAGGAGCAGAGGGAGGAGGATGCCTGTGAGGAGAAAGCAGGCCCCTATGGCGCTTTGGGTCCCAAGAAGCCTAGGGATAAGGGGCGGGCCTCCGCTGTGTTTGCCAAGCCCTTTTCCAGAAGAGCTTTCTGACGGGGCTGTGTCCAGCCACGGCAGCGGGCAGCGCCTACACAGGCCTGAGCGCCCACCAGGACAACATCATTGACCGCCTGCTGCTCCCTGACAACTCCCTCCTAGAACTAGGTCTGCCTAGAACTGCACACAGTACTCAATGTGTTACTCTCTCATTATGCCATGTTTGATACACCCCAGTATGTGGTTTCTCCTCTTGGCTGCCAGTGCACACTGCTGACTCATATGGAGCCTGCTTTCAGCCAGCACCCCAGATCCCTTGTTGCCGGGCCAAAAACTCCTCTCCCAATTCATACTTGTGTCCAGCAGTATGATCAGCCTTCATGAATCTCAGACCCCAGAGCCAAGGAGGAAAGGGAGGACTTACTTCAGGAGCGGTTTAGAGAATACTTAAGCAAACTGGACATGCAGAAGTCCATGGCCCCGATGGAATTCCCTGACAAGTGCGTAGGGAGCTGGCAAGTGTCATTGCAAGGCCACTCTTGATTATCCTTTGTTGATCAAGGCGAACGGAAGAAGTGCCTGAAGACTGGATGAAAGCAAATGCCATGTCTATCTTCAAGAGGGGCTAGAAGGAGGACCAAGGGAGCCACAGGTCAGTCAGCTTCACCTTGATCCCTGGGAAGGTGGTGAAGTAGCCAATACTGGGAACCATGTTCAGACACATTAAGTGCAAGAAAATCATCAGTAGTCAGCATGGATCCACAAAGGGGAAGTCATGCTTGGCCAACTTGATAAACTTCTACAGTGAAGTAACTGGCCTGGTAGATGAGGTGAGAGCAGTGGATATTGTCCACATGGACTTCAGTAAGGCTTTTGATACTCTCTCTCTCATAAGATCCTCATAGACAAGCTGTTGATGTATGGGCTGGAGGAGGAGACAGCGAGGTGGATTGGAAACTGGTTGAATGGTCACAGTCAGAGGGTGGTGATGAGTGGCACGAAGTCTAGTCGGAGGCCAGCAACTCACAGTGTGGCCCAAAGGTAAATACTGAATCCAATCCTGTTCAACGTCTTAGGCCTTCTGGGTGACAGGTCAGAGTGTACCTTTGGCAGGTTTACTGCTGGCACTAAACTGGGAGGAATGGCTGGTATCTCAAAGGGTTGTGCTGCCATCCAGAGGGATCTTGACAGGCTGGAGAAATAGACCTCATGAAGGAATACCATGAATTTCAGCAAAGGGAGGTACAAAGTCCTGTACCTGGGGAAGAACAAGCCCAGGCACCAGTATATGCTGGGGGCTAGCCAGCTGGAAAGCAGTGTGGCAGAAAAGGACCTTTTGGACACCAATTTGATCATGAGCCAGAAATATGCCCTTGAGGCAAAGAAAGCTAATGATACCCTGGGTGTACCAGCACAATCCTTCCCCCCTGCTCAGCACTGATGAGGCCACACCTGGAGTACTGTGTCCAATTTTGGGCTCCTCAGAACAAAAGAGACGTGGATATACTGAAGAAAGTCTGATGAAGGGCCACAAAGATGATGAAGGGAGTGGAGCACCTCTCCTATGAGGAAAGGTTGAAAGAGCTGGGACTGTTCAGCCTGGAGAAGAGAGGGCTGAGGGGTGGATCTCATCAATGTTTACAGATACCTGAAGGGAGGGTATAAAGAGGAGAGAGCCAAGCTCTTTTCAGTGGTGCTCTGACAGGACAAGAGGAGATGAGCACAAACTGAATCACAGGAGGTTCTGTCTGAACATCAAGAAACACTCTTTGACTGTGAGGGTGACTGAGCTTTGGCACAGGTTGCTCAGGGAGGTTGTGGAGTCTCTATCACTGGAGATATTCAAAAGCAGTTTGGACACAGTTCTGAACAACTGTGTCTAGCTGGCCCTGCTTGAGGAGGCAGGGTCAGATCAGATGACCTCCAGAGGTCCCTTCCAACCTCAACCATTCTGTAAATCTGTGACTGTAAAGTAGAAACAGAAATTAAAGACTTTTTTTCCCTTCAGACTGAGAAACAGTTAATAAACAACTGTGATGAGTTTCAATGAGTTTTACAAAGTCTTCAGAGAAAGTGATGATATTGCAGTCTGTTACTACTGGTGTCTACAAAGTGACGCAGTGCAGTATAAATCTTGTACCTTTTTTCCAAACACCAGATTGTCTCTTTACTCTTGTTATTTGGTGTTAACATGTGCAATACATTGTGTTGGATTTGTGTACTGCCGGACAGGTCCTGATATACTTTTCTGTTCAAACCATCTTCTTTTAATACATTTTAGCCTCCACACTGTGGCAAGGCAATCTAAGCACTGCCCATCCTTAGCACGCTCCAATATGCTATGCCTTTGCTTGTCAAATTCTATTGTTTGTTAAACGTTAAGTCTCAATTTCTTGGTAATTTGAAGGTTTTATTTTACTCATTATATCACTCACAATAGATCTCTATGTCCAAACATTGAAGGGCTTATATCAATCATAAGCCTTTCTGGTTCTTTTTTTTTCTGCAATATGCATTTTTTAACAGATTCTTCATATTTTTACATTGGGTGCTACACTTCACCTTTCTGTAAAGGGAGTTTCGTGGTTAGCCTCCTCTGCCTGAGTTAGCTGAAAGCTGTTTATAAAACATCAAGGGCTTCAGAGCCAGCTATTGTCAGTATTAAAGCTTACTTCTGACTACCTTCTCCTTTACTTTCCTGCATTACATTCAGTTACTGGATGAAGAACTGTTTAAATCTTCTGTAGTTGTCTTCACATTTCCAGAATCACAGAGCTGATGAGACTTCCGTTGTTCTTTCAGAATATCTTAGCAGTTTGCTTTATTCCTGGTTATTATTGTTCAGAAATTCCGTCATACTTAGTATTGTAATTTCGATAATTTCTGCTCAAAGGCTCCCACCCTTAGGATAACCTTTGGTTCTGCACGGTGACCCACAGACTCCCTGATAGCCTATTGCCCATTTATCTCTGAGTTACCTTTAACGATCAGTTAAATCCTCTCTTCTTTCTCTGTTAGTCCATACCTTTTCTATTTCTCTCTTCTTCAGGAGCAAAGGCTGCAGAATCTGTCCCTAAATCTCTACTGAGGATTCCTCTCCCTTTCTCTTATTAAAACCAGTAATCCAAACACAATTTCTATTTATTAAGTAGTCTCATAACATACTTTTCCCCTTGTTCTCTCTTGGTTAAGGTTTTCTTCTTTCATTCCTTCCTATTGTATCTTTAAAAGTTGATCTTGTATTAAGACTTAATTTCTTCTTATTTTGTAATGAATTAAAAGACCTACCACTATTCTTTCAGCTTTCACATAAAAAGGGACATCTTTTAAGTTTATGTGTATAGCACCTAGAACAATGATTTCCTGCCCTATGTCAAAATTATGTAAATGTAAAAGAAATAACAATGTAACAATCAATTAATATTTTAAAATGATTACTATTACATATTTCCATATTACCTTAGTACTGCATTATCAGTAATTAACAACAATAATAATGTGTTATTACAGCTGTCACAGTCTTCTCTGTAGTATATTGCACCTCAACAATTATTTTCATAATCAGCTTGGAAATTAGTATAAAAGACTAGCTACTGATGTACAGCCAGATTTATGGCCTTTGGAACTAAACAGACTTTTTTCCCTACCTTCACAGGAGCTGGGTCAGTTA
Source organism: Phalacrocorax carbo (assembly GCF_963921805.1). Taxonomy (NCBI): domain Eukaryota; kingdom Metazoa; phylum Chordata; class Aves; order Suliformes; family Phalacrocoracidae; genus Phalacrocorax; species Phalacrocorax carbo. The sequence continues at coordinate 128,678,933 of NC_087513.1, read as the reverse complement.
TTAAGTAGAATTAATGAATACTAATTGGATCACATTCCCTATGGAATCACTGTATAAATTAAGTGTAAAAAAATACACAAACTACCCCTCATCAAAGATATTAAATATATCTAATGTGTTAGCATACTCTTATACAGGAATATGAGAGTTTTAAACGGTGAAATAATGTTCCTCGGTAAGAGATATTGTATTTCACTGAACTGTCATTACCAGGCATATTCAAATTACTGCTAACATTTCTCCTTCATCTTTTACCACAGTTCAATGAAATATGACACTTATCTCTCTGTACCTTCTTCAGAAATTTTTGCAGGTTTACTCTCATGCCAATATTTAGAATTTCACATCCTAGCATGGATGAATTTAAGGTAATGCAGTGAAACACAATGGGGTCAGGCAGAAATTACAATTTCCATGAAGTATTTCTTCATGCATGATAAGATTTAACTTGGATTAGACTGAAGTGTCATCTCTACAGCCAAAAGTATCCTCCTTCAATTCTTTTATCAGGTTTTGAGGGACTAAACACTGTTTCACACAGCTTCCCCATCTTTGCCAATCAGCCAGGGCACTCTGTTATAAATAAATAGAATGAATTCTGGTGGGAACACCTGTTCTCAGAAATTGGAAGATCTCAGGAAATTATGAGCTGAAGAGTAGCTCTGCTCACTTCACCAGGTTGTCTAGCATTTCAGCAGCTTTTGGTGTTTGAAATCTGCTAACAGTCAAGGGAATCTCAGCAAAGACACCAGACCTACCATAGCAACATGCAGGCTATCTATGCTGCTTTCTTCCTGTAATCTTACTGGAAACCTGTCTTACTAAAATTAGCTTCAGTTGGGCTGTTTTAATTTGTAGAAAGACCACTCCACTAGCAATCTCACTTAAAATGACAACATCATAATATGCTAGGAATTTGGCTAGGAGTTTGGTTACCTATCCAGGCTCCTTGGTTTGATGAATGTCCCTTCTTCTACAAGGCTGTGGCTATAACATTTTTAATTAGTTTTATGATGAAGAATACCTCTAAAACACAGCAGGGGATTAACTTATATTTGGGTAAAAGCTACTTTGCTGCTGCTCCCAGAAAAGTCAGAATATTTTAACAACCTTTGTTTAACAGTAAAAAAAGTTTTTCCTACATATGCTCAGCCAAAATAACTGAGAAAAGCACTATGAGGAGATTTTTGGGTGTCTCTTACCTCTGTTTCAAGGATGGACCCCATGGACAATGCTGTCTGTGTTTCCTCAGCCATCTGAAGAAGAATTCCAGTAAGAAATTTTCCTTGACTTTGTCAGTAAAAAGGCATTGTTCATTTTCAGTGGAAATTAATTTATTCCTTCATCAGGGGGATTGGGTTTTACTCTCAGAGGAACCATACAATACCCTGTGTGATCCTGCCCAAGTGTCAATGAGATCCGTTAAAATTTCATGGGCTACTTTGATGTCTCATCATTCTGCCAGTTCCAAATGTGCTTGCAATATTACTACAGAGAAATGCAATTTAATAACAGAATCTGTTTAATCCTATGTGTCATTCCTGTGTGCCAGTGGCACTTTCTGATGTTCATGTTTACAAGATTTTCTGGTTTGGTAGAATATCGGTGATTCTGTGAAAAGGGCCCTTTTCGGTTTCCAGTCATTAACCCTGTGAGAGTACTATTATGATTCCTTAAAAATTAGCTGATGTTCTGGGGCTTTACCTTCAAAATGGATTTTTTTTCTTTCCACTGTAACCATGATAAAACAATCTCAGAAAAAGAAAGCATGAGATATATGGCAAGAACAATGGCTACCACTAAGAAAACATAACTTGCCACTAGCTTGCACAAACTTGTTAAACTCCAGCACAGGTGCTGGATGTGGGCACTGTCTGATTCTGGGCTTCTGGGAACATATTAAGGAAGCAAAACCTTTCAGTGGAAACCTTAGACAGGACCTCACAACCTGTATCGTAGTCCTGAAATGATTGTCCACTTTTCCAAGTATTTTCTAACTTTTTTTTCATACTCCCATATTGAAATTGTGGACCTTGCCTCTTCATTCATCTTTCTTCCCTCCTGTTTTCTCACAACAGTGGAGCTAAAAGAGTCATAGATTACTTTCAAGACCATCACTCTATTAGCATGCAGAATAAAAAGTTTATCAGTATGTCCCTGGGGATAAAAAAAACTCTCAGAATTTTATCAGGCTTTTCAGAGCTTTTCTAATTCTCTTGCACTATGTAGGTAATGCCATGTGCACTTTCCTATGTTAATTCCGTATGAGAAAGGGCTTACTTTGCAAATTTCTGCTCCCTAAAGCTCCCTCTACCAACCCACTTTCAGGTGAATTTCCATACTGACTTTAGGCCCCTTAAGAAGTCCCATTGGTTAGATATAAGTTCATCTGGGAGAAAGGTCTGTTGGGATTTTTAGCTCCTAGCTCATTATGAGAAGATACTTCTGTTTGAATTAGACATCCTCCAGGCTAATAAATTTTAATTGCTCTGCATTGTTAGCCATCTGCTCCTGTCCCTTGGGATCCCGGTCCAAGATGGAGGTTAAAAGACGACAAACTGAAACCCCCAACAGATATAGTGCAATATAGTTTGTACTCAAAATAGTAAGCAGGGAAGAAGCTGGTAGTATTTAATTTATTATTCGTATTATTATTACTAATTAATACAATTAATTAGTATTTAATAGTATTTAATTAAGACATACACGGACATGCACTGGCTTTTCACATGGTCTGCTGACCTATTATGAGTGACATCATAGCTATAATTAAACTTTTCTAGCACTTGTCTTTATAATACACCGTTTTCAGTTGTTTATGTATTTACCAATGTTAAACCTGTGGAAAAAAGTTAAGAATGGACCTTAAAAATCAGAAGAAAGAGACATAGGGTAACCTGAACCATAAAAGCAAAAGTCCTTAGGACTCTCATATATACGGCTGGCAATTTTGAAAATCTGTATTCCACTACTGTCAGCAAATAAATTGGTCTGATGGGCAAAATAAATACATTTCTCTCTAAAACTTAATTAGAATCATCCACGTGTACTGTTGCCAGTCAGTCTTTTAATTGAAATAATAAAGACCACTGTGTGATGAAGCTACCAACCTGAACGTTATTAATTACTTATGTAGCTTATGTAGGTAACATATCATTAGTTGGTATCTTTTTTTTTTCCTTGTTTCAGACACACATTCAAAATTTTCTGAGCAGTCAGCATAAGACATGCTGGATGAGATTTGCACAATTTACTCTTACAGTGGAAGTCAGATAGAATTCTGTTTTCAGCATGACATAATGCTGAAAAGAGGTAAAAAAGGAAATTAATATATGTTTTTTAAACTCAGTGTATGTTTTAAATGGTGGGTGGTAAATAAGACCTTAGGCTATTAAACTGATTAAAGCAGATAATTAAAAACTGTTTATTTGCCAAAGGAGATATAGTTCTTTGGAAAACATAGGATATTTTGTGGTGTAAACAGAAAAGAATATATTAAATTTACAGATGCAACCAAGAATTTGGTCTCCCTTAAATTCTGCTTAATTGATTTTGTAACTTCAATGTTCACGTGATACAGAATTGTGGGTGTAATGTACTACAAGTTTACCATAAACATCTGTTTTAATAAGATAGTTCAGCAATTGTGGTGGCTTTTCCTTGGCTGGATGCCAGGTGCCACCAAGCTTCTCTATCACGCCCTCCTCAGCACGACAGGGTGTGGGTAGAAAATCAGATGGCAAAAAACGTCATCGGTCAAGACAAAGGCAGTTTAATAAAAGCAAAAGCAAAGGCCGCACAAGGAGAATAAAGATTTATTCTTTATTTCCCATCAGCAGGCAAAGTCCAGGCATTTCCCAGAAAGCAGGGCTTCAGTACGCATAGCGGTTACTCCTGAAGACAAACATTGTAAGTAATGAATGCCCCCCACTTCCTCCTCCTTTTCCCAAGCTTTTATTGCTGAGCAGACACCATATGGTGTGGAATATCCCTTTAGTCAGTTTGGCTCAGCTGTCCTGGCTGTGTCCCTCCCAAGATCTTGCCCACCACCAGCCTACTGGTGAGGGAGGGGAAATGGAGAGACAGTCTTGATGCTGTGCAAGTACTGCTGTATTATCACTGCTGCACTGCATCAACACCTTTTTAGCTACCAATAAAAAGCACAGCACTATGAGGGCTGCTATACGGAAAATTAGCTCCATCTCAGCCAGAGCCAATGCAGCAACATAATTTTGTAGTGTTATTTTCAAGATAAAGCAATTTGATTATTTTATAACATCTGGTAATCAGCTACATGCTCTTATAGGACCTCTTTCTTGCTTGAATTGGAGGGAGATTCAGCCTTAGAGTTGGCTGACCTTGCTCCTTATAGGCTGAATTCTTCACCTCCATATAATGCCTGAAGGGACACACATGTTGTGTGCCTTCTGGATGTTCCTAGTTTGATGGTTATCCACAAAATTAATATCTCTGACATTTAGGTTGGCCAACCCCCAGTAAATTTTTCCAGACTCTCATATGGAACTAGTGTCATTCAGTTCTACACAGTGCAGGTCTCATTACTTCCAAAAGGAGGAAGTCTTATCTGCAAATTTAGCATTAATAAACAGGAACATTTCATAAATTGTGTTATTCTGTTTGACTTATATCAGTTGTGCTTTGATAAGTATACATTAAGTCTGATTTTGGTCCATATTTCTTTCAAATCTGGAGAATCTGGGTCTCTCTGTTATTTGAACTGGTCAAAAATGTTTTATCAAGAAAATAAATGAGATAAAAATATGATGACAAATGGATGTTTTCATGAAAAAGAAACTCATTTTTAGAAATTCAGTATTCATTTTAAGATAAGCACTACAAAATAGCAAAATAATTATAAATTTTACTTCATTAGGTTAATATAAAAATATTTTCCATTACTGTCCCTTCATTGTCTCAAAATACGGTGGAATAAAGGAAAAAAAATAGAGCAAGGTGAAGAAAACCCAACATATTATTTAAGCAGAAAGCTTTTTCTTTTTTCAGATGATGTTCACTATCAAGTCTATTTTTTTTTGACTTTGCTTTGCTTTCCAATGACCTTTAGTTATGGATGTTTGTTTATGTTCATCAGACCAGGAATTAATTTATCTGACCTGTTATATATTTGTTCATAAATTAAATAGTCATATGAAATTTGGCAGACTTTTTCATGACTGTCAAAGAATCCTCAGAAGACACCATCTTTTACAGAGTATAGTTTTAGAGTACTTTTTTATTCAAAGTAGAAAGATAAATTTCAAGGAAATTAAAGGATCATTATATGGGGCTTTTTTGTTTCATTATCTAATGTATACCTTAACTATTTTTTCTCAGATTATCCTGGATAGAATGAAAAAGTTTGAATAAGGGTAGGGCCATGTTTTCATTTGAAACTGCACTGTTTTTTACTTGTGTCTGTGTGTAACAGCAGATTACGTGGGTCTGATATCAGATAATATACTGATAGCAAAATAAACACAAAAGATAAAAGCAGCAATGATCTATCATCTTTTTCTCGTCTTTGTGTTCAAGAGCATACTGTCTCTGAAGTGGTGTTTCACTGGTGCTTGTTCCGCCATCAGCAAGAAACCCTATGCCATATAGCAGTGTAGTAGGAGCCAGTATTTAAGAAATATCTGGAATTTTGGAAGGCTGTCTTTATTATACTTATTTGATGACCTAGGTCAAGGACTGGTATATATGGAATAAGTAAAAAAAAGGATCCTTAATAAAAGAGACAGATTTTGTTTTACAGGTTTCACATCACTAAAAAAGACCCCAGTATTTAAAACCTGCTTTCTGTTTTGGAGGCAACAGTAGCAATTTTAAGAGTAATTTAGATATGAGTTTTAGCAACCAAGGACTGAATAATAGCAAGCCAAAACCAAAAAATGTTATTTTGATGAATTGGTCAAATAGGAGATAATTTACATCACAACCACACCAAAATCTGGTTTTGGAAAATTTGCTAGGCTGTTACATGTGACAGCAATGTGCAAGGAGAGAGAGAGTGTTCACAAATGCTACTTTTCTCCCTCATTGTATTTTCTCCCAGAAAAACCCAAAACAAAGCAAGAAAAAGAGTACTGTGTAATATTTTTCATATGGTATGGAAGAGTTGAAGAACTTTATTCATGTAAGATATTCTTCAGGAGAAAACTGTTCCTTTACCCAAAAAGTCAGCTTGATGAGGATCTGCCACTGTACAGAGCAAGGAGGTGATACAATGACAGAGAGGCCTTGCAGAGAGACCTAGACAAATTAGAGACCTGGGCAATCACCAGCCATATGAGGTTTAACAAGGGCAAGTGCCAGATTTTGTGCCTGGGGCACGGAAACCCTGGATGTACATGCAGACTGGGGAACAAGAGGCTGGAAAGCAGCCCCATGGAGAGGGATGTGGGGGTTGTGGACAATGGCAAATTGAACATGAGCCAGCAGTGTGCCCTGGCAGCCAAGAGGACCAACCATGCCCTGGGGTGCATCAAGCACTGCATTGCAGCTGGTTGAGGGAGGCGATTGTCCCGCTCTGCTCTGCGCTGGTGCGGCCTCACCTCGAGTGCTGTGTGCAGTTTTGGGCATCATAGTACGTTAAGGATATAAAGCTACTAGAGAGTGTCCGGAGGAGGGCCACGATGTTGGTGAAGGGTTTGGAGGGGAGCCATATGAGAAGCAGCTAAAGTCAGTTTCTTTGTTCAGCCTGGAGGAGACTGAGGGGAGACCTCACCATGGTCTACAACTTCCTCACAAGTAGAACAGGAGGGGCAGGCGCTGATCTCTGGTGACCAAGGACAGGACCCGAGGGAATGGCAGGAGGATGTGCCAGGGGAGGTTTAGGTTGGATATTAGGAAAAGGTTCTTCACCCAGAGGGTGGTGGAGCACTGGAGCAGGCTCCCCAGGGAGGCAGTCACAGTGCCAAGCCTGACAATATTCAAGAATCTTCTTGACACATGGTGTGAATTTGGGATTGTCCTGTGCAGGGACAGGAGTTGGACACAATGATCCTTGCGGGTCTCTTCCAGCTCAGGACATTCTATGATTCTATAATTATAGAATTATAATATATATATAATTATATATATACAATATATATATAATTATAATGTGTGGTTGACCATGTTTGCTGAGACTTCCTACATGTTTGTACCTCAAAATTTCTGATGTATGACTAATTTTTAAATTAAGAACCAGTGAAAAGTAAAATCTTCAGAGAGGAGACTAAAAATTTTAGAATTCATGGGTAGTTCCAAATTTGTATTTTTTTACAGTGGAAAACAGATTCTTCAGTTCTCTTTGTGCTTTTAATCACTTCTACTGGAAGACTGAAAAGGAAAGAATGCAAGAAAATAGAAAGCAAGCGTAAGGCTAATTAGTTGAGAGAGATACTATTTGGCTGCTTTACATTTGATTTACACTGATGAAGTGAACAAATCCAAAATGTAGGTAATGTCCCTGTTTAAAACACTACAGATTTAATTACATTACTTCACAGCAGATTTTACTCAGCTTCTGTGTTGTACACCAAAAAAATAGGCAAGGAAATGGTCTTTTCCTAAGATTCTGTCGCGCTTCAGCCCCAGTCAGCAACTTAACACCACGCAGCCGCTCGCTGCCCCTCTGGAATGGGGGAGAGAATTGGAAGAGCAAAAGAAAAAAACTTGTGGGTTGAGATAAGAAGAGTTTAAAAATTAGAATAAAATAATAATCATAATAATATTGATTATGATAATAATAACAATAATGATAATATAATCAAAGGGAAAAGGGAAAATGGGAAAAAAGCAGAAACACAAACAATACAACCGCTCACCACTCGTTGACGCTGCCAGTCCCTGAGCTGCGATTGCTGCCTCCCTCCCCCAACCAGCCCCTCCCAGGTAACATACTGGGCATGATGTTACATGATACGGAATATCCCTTTGGCCAATTTGAAACCACTCTCTTAGTTGTGTCCCCTCCCCTCCCGGCTTCTTGTGCACCCGGCAGAGCATGGGAAGCTGGAAAAGTCCTTGGCTAGTACAAGCCCTACCCAGCAACAACCAAAACATCTCTGTGTTATCAACATTGTTTTCATGCTAAGTTGAAAGCATAGCACTATGCCAGCTGCAGTGAAGAAAATTAACTCTATCCCAGCTAAAACCATGACACTGAACTTTGATCTATGATGCTAATTGAAACTATTAACAGTGCTGAAATGGTTTTTACTTGCCCTAAACATCCAGAAGACTCTAGAACACCTTAAGTGTGGCATGACAGATAAAAGGAATGACATTTCTCCTGTGGTCAAAATTTGGTATGGCTGTGAGACAAAGCAGGGTTAAAAAATGGTAGGTATTTAAAAAAAAGGAAAATGGAAGAAGAGGAAACTCTGAATTTGTCACCCACTTTGTAAATGTGGAATTTCATGTCCCATCCAACTATTAATCTCAAATAATTAAAAAAAAAATAATAAAGCCACTTAAGAAATTTGAATATCCTCATAGAGGATCCTTAGCACACTGGGCATTACAGTAGACTCCTTTCCCAGCCACACAGTGATTTTTAATTGTTGTGTTGCAGACATAAACGTGCAAATGCACTATGAAAAGGTAATGTGAATTTTTGTACATCTGCAGGCAAATCATCCCACAGAGGCTGAAAAAGGGTGTGTTAGCTTCAGGGTTAGGAGTAAGACTGAGCTATACTTCAAACTCTGGACTAAATTTCATTTGAAACAAGGAAAACATACGTGGGCATGGGTGGTCCAAAGATACATGAACCCTCTTTATATTCTACTGCTGAAGAGGATGAGCTGGTCCCAGAACAGATGGTTACACTGACCACATCCTGGGAAGAGATCAGTACTCTCATGTCCATTTAAGAAACAGTTTAGGCAATCAGTCCTCTGCTAGAGTCAGACCTTGGGTTAATAAATGACTGCTTCTACTCAGTGTTTTAGATAAAATAATGAGATGGGGTCATGTGCATATTCCCTTCTTACACTGACCTGTGGAACTGAAAACAGCAGTGGATGGACTTTTAGAAAGAAGAAATTGTATCCTCTTTTCTCCCTCTTGTCAGGAAGTGTCATAAAAAGAAACAGACGCAGAGACTTCATAAAGTCTTCAGCAAAAAATTGTTGCCATTGACTTTCTCATGAAAACCTTCACATATATTGGTTGTAAATGACAGCAGAAAAGCTCAGGACAGAATGACTGAAAGACAGCTGCTTCAAAACCACTGACTGGGTCAGCAAGAATACTTCACTGACACAGAGATGTAATATTTTTCAACGTCATTTTTGTGGATGCTACCAAAATAATAATCTCATTTTAAAGAATTTGGGAATTTGTCATTATATATTTTACTCCTGTTATTCAAGAGACAACAGAGACACAGAACAGAGTAACAATAGTTACTGAATGCCTTCTTTGCCTCGGTCTTTACTGCTAAGGCTGGCCTTCAAGTATCTCAGCCCCCATAGAAGAGAGGACAAATCTGGAGAAAGGAAGACTTACCATCTGTTGAGAAGGATTGGGTCAGAGATCAACTATGCAGACTGGATCCTTGCAAATCCTTGGGTCCCAATGGGATGCACCCATGAGTGCTGAAGGAGCTGGCGGATGTTCTTGCTGAGCCACTCTCCATCATCTTTGAAAGGTTGTGGAGGACAGGAGAGGTGCCCGAGGACTAGAGGAAAGCAGATGTCACTCCAGTCTTCAAAATGGGGAAGAAGGAGGTCCTGGGGAGTTATAAGGCAGTCAGCCTCACCTCCATCCCTGGAAAGGTCATGGAGCAGTTCATCCTGGAGGTCATCTCCAGGCATGTAGAGGACAAGATGGTTAGCAGAAATAGTCAACATGGAGTCACCAAGGGGAGATCATGCTTGACCAACCTGATAGCCTTCTATGATGGCATGAGTGGCTGGGTCAATGAAGGGAGAGCAGTGGATGCTGTTTACCTCGACTTCAGCAAGGCTTTTGACACTGTTTCCCATAACATCCTCACAGGCAAGCTAAGAATGTGTGTGTTGGATGAGTAGACAGTAAGATGGATAAAGAACTGGCTGAATGGCAGAGCTCACAAGGTTGTGATCAACAATGCAGAGTCTGGTTGGAGGCTTACAACTAGTGGTGTTCCCCAGGGGTTTGTGCTGGGTCCAGTCCTGTTCAACATATTCTTCAATGACCTGGATGACAAGACAGAGTGTAACCTCAACAAGTTTGCTGATGATGCCAAGCTGGGAGGAGTGGCTGATACACCAGAAGGCTGTGCTGCCATCCAGCGAGACCTGGACAGGCTGGAGAGCTGGGCCAAGGGGAACTCGATGAAATTCAGCAAAAGCAAATATCAGGTCCTGCACCTGGGGAGGAACAACCCCATGCACCAGTACAGGCTGGGGACTGACCTGCTGGAAAGCAGCTCCTAAGGAGGACCTGGGAGTGCTGGTGGACAACAAGTTGACCATGAACCAGCACTGTGCCCTTGTGGCCAAGAAGGTCAACTGTATTCTGGGGTGCATTAAGAGGAGTGTGGTCAGCAGATTGAGAGAGGTTATCCTTCGCCTCTACTCAGCCCTAGTGAGACCACATCTGGAGTACTGTGTCCAGTCTTGGGCCGCCCAGTTTAAGAAGGACATGGAACTGCTTGAGCAAGTCCAGCAGAGAGCTACAGAGATGATCAGGGGTCTGGAGCATCTCCCATATGAGGAAATGCTGAGGCACTTGGGTTTGTTCAGCCTGGACAAGATAAGACTGAGAGGGGATTTCATAAATACCTATAAATATCTAAAGGGTGGATTTCAAGAGGATGGGGCCAAACTCTTTTCAATAGTGCCCAGCAACAGGACAAGGGACAATGGGCACAAGTTGGAACACAGGAAGTTGCACCTAAACATGAGAAAAAACTTCTTTCCTGTGAAGGTGACAGAGCACTGGAACAGGCTGCCTGTAGAGGTTGTGGAGTCTTCCTCCCTGGAGACCACCTGGGTGTGTTCCTGTGCCCCCTGCTCTGGGTGTGCCTGCTCAAGCAGGGGGGTTGGACAAGATGATCTCCAGAGGTCCCTTCCAACTCCTACCATTCTGTGATTCTGTGAAATCATTCCATAATATCCACAGATCATAAAACTTTTCAGTGAAAAGCTGTGCCATCTTTTTTTTTTTTTCAGTGAAGCACTGTCTGTATTAATAAATGTTGTGTCAAAGTGCAATCTAATATAAATCAACCTACTCAGACATGATGCTCTTAAATAACAGTAAATGAAGGTTCAGGAGTTTTTTGTATATTGGCCAAAAAAATCATATAGGATAAGTAAATTGAGTAATATCTGTATAATTATCACAGATATCTTTCAGAATCAAGAGTCCAAGTAATGCAAAATGGCAGGCAAACTATCCAGGTTTAGATGAACACAGTTTCCCAAAGAGGTTGAAAGACTGCTTTTCAGAGCATGCTGAGCAGCACCACTAGCTGGTGGCAAATGATTGAGTCCCATCACACCTTTTCCAAAATCAGCAAACACAAATCCAGATAGAGAATTTGAAAAGCTTGGAAAAAGGTCTTGAAAAGCATGATGCCTTAGAATCATAGAATCATAGAATGGTTTGGGTTGGAAGGGACCTTTAAAGATCATCTCGTACAACAGCCCTGCCATAGGCAGGGACATTTTTCACTAGATCAGGTTGCTAAAAACTTGTCCAACCTGTCTTTGAACACTTCCAATGATGGGTCTTCCACAGCTTCTCTGGGAAACCTATTCCAGTGTCTCACCATCCTCACAGTAAACAATTTCTTCCTTATATCCAATCTAAATTTACCCTCTTTGAGTTTAAAACTATTGCCCCTTGTCCTGTCACTACAGGCCTTGGTAAAAACTCTCTTTGTCTTTCTTATAAGTCTCCTTTACATACTGAAAGGTTGCAATAAGGTCTCTCTAGAGTCCTCCCCTGGATAAACAATGCCAAGTCTCCCAGCCTTTCTTCACAGGAGAGGTGTTCCAGCCATCTGATAATTTTTATGGCCCTCCTCTGGACCTGCTCCATCAGGTCCATGTCTTTCCTGTGCTGAGGACCCCAGAGCTCGATGCAGTACTCCAGGTAGGGTCTCACCAGACCCAGGATACAATCAACTTTCTGGGCTACAATCACACATTGCTGGCTCATATCCCATTTTTCATCCACCAGTATCCCCAAGTCCTTCTCAGGAGGGCTGTTTTCAAACAATTCTTGCCCCAGTCTGTATTAGTATTGGGGATTGCCCTGATGCAGGTGCAGGATCTTGCTCTTGGCTTTGTGGATATAATATAGTGCATCTGTATACACTAGAAATTTTTTGCAGTTTAGTACTTCTTTAACATGATCATACTGACTCCTGTCTGTGCTGAAAGAAAATAAAAGTGTGTGTACAACAAAGATATTTTACGCCTGATACTAAACATGGGTAAGGTTGAGTAATTTTTTCTAGAGCTTCAGTTATATTACCTACATCAGTAGCCTTTTGGAAGGACACCACCTTTCAGGTCAGGAAAAAGTATTTAGCTTATTCCAGTAAAGTAAGTAAAATATACTGCGTATTGCCACATAATTTAAATACAGAATCTCATATTTGTCAAGTCACATCACAGACCTCCAATGGTAAACTCAGAGATCTAAACCAATATTTTTTTCCAGAGTTAGTGTTTACTGATAATGAGCTCGGCTTCTGTATTTCTTGCCTGCAGTTCTTTTTCAGTTATAAAAGAAATCCTGAAATTACATGTTGTTGGATTTTCTTTCTTTCCGTTAAGGTTTTTAAGCATCTCTAGTGCCAAACAAGTAGAAACAGAAAGTGGACGTTTGACCTTCATTGAGAAGTACCTTTGCTCCCGTGGAAATTGATTTTGCTTTGATGGAGTTAAGAGATTCTGCAAATTGGACTTCTGAACAGTGAACAGTTCCTTGTGTACATCTGCAATACTTTTTATCTGATATTTGTTATTAAAAAAATTCATTACAATTATGACACTGGGTTATCTAAGCTAAAACAGCGAATGCATTTTCTTACAGGCTTCCATTTTTCATCCTGTGGTGTCATTGACAGTTTTCTTCTTAAAATTCTACTATCAGATAGTAATTTCTGGTCCTTCATAGCAACAATATAAAATGAGGCTGTCAGTTCCCCTTGCCTTTGATGTACATATTTCTAGTCATTCAAGAAAGGTAGAATTTTAGACCTGAGATCCACCACACAAAGTTTCAGAGAGGTTTTGAGTTTCAAAGAGATTTTCAAAGAGGTACAGAGCTATTAATATATAACTATCACTTATTTAGGGTTCAGTGGTATTTTGTACAAATGTATAAAATAAAAAGATTTTACTTAAGTTACATAATTAACAAAATATATTGTATCTTCTAACCAATTCAACTCCTTTTCTGTCCCACAGGTAACAACACAGATACCTCTATGAATACGGAAAAAAATGCCTTCTGGTCTTTTTTTTCTTTCATATATGCATAATTCTCATAGTAACTAGTATTTTAATGAGTGCAAAAGAGAATATATCTCTCTCTGGGTCTAAAGTTATATTCGTATTTTCATTGGCAAGTTTGATATTGAACATTGATAAAGAGAAGGTGTTTATAGGAAACTAATTCTATATTTTAATGAGGGAAGGTACAATGTCGACAGCTGATACAGAAATACATAATTCTATATTTCGTCCTCCCACCCTGACTGTCACTCGGAGATGAGAACTGGAATATTGAAATATGCTGAGTATAAGAAAGACTAAAATGTCTTTTATGTGACTTAAACAAGTAAAAAAAAGAAAAAGAGAAAAATAGCTGAACAGTATATTTCAATGAGCTTCACTAAGTAAATTTAATAAGCCCAGACTTTGCCTTTTTGTTGAGGCTGTCCTGTTTCAAAGATCAGTTTTGATTTTGTGAATAACTATCTATATCAATTTGCTAAAAGTAAGTCAGATCAAGATCCTAAGCACTAAGGATGGTGATTTAAAAGATAATCTCAAAGTGACAATAGTATTACTGCCATTCAGCTGTCTCATCCACATCATTCAAGATGAACATAGAGCAAAAGTTTGATAACTGCAGTATGTGTAAGCTGTACTTATACATGTTTTCCATATTTTTATATTTCAGTGTTCTTAGCTAATCTGCATGAATTTCTAAAAGCAACTTCCTCAGAATCTGATATGAAGGTGTGTTTAAACAACTGATATTCTATTTAACCTAACAAGTGAACAGACAAAGCAGCCCCCAAAAGAGGTTGATTTATTTTTAATGTGATATCAAGTAAAAGCAAAATTCAGTAATAGTGCATGCATATGACTAATACTTGTCTGAGAGAGATTATTGCAGGCTGTTATTCTAAAATACTTTGAATCACCACTGACACTACTACTTAGCATTGAGAGCTCAATCAGCTGATAAATAGTGTACTTCCTTTCATCTGATTAACACTTCCCACTTATGCTTACAAGTAACTCCCTTCTTTCTCACTGACAGGGAAATAAGCCATTAAACAGTCAAACAGCTAGCTGAAGAACATACAGGAAACCAGTGGTGGAAGTGGGAACAGGTTCATGAACTGGCTCCACTTTGGATGCACAGACCATAGCAATTAATTGTGTCTTATGTGACACTATTTTTTTCTTGTTACTAAAAGCCTTGAATGTCTGTATTCAAATTATGCACAGCTTAATATTAGATAAACTTCCCAGAATCATTTAATGCACCTGTGAAGAAGAATTCTTCATGCCTTATACAAGGAGCCCACTGAGAGAACATAAGAAATGATGACTTGCCATGCTAAAAAACAAAACTTTGAAGTCTTGTTTCAGCTTGAAACAAAGCAAAACAAGAGAAAAAAAGGAAAGGGGGGGAACAAAAAAGGAGTGTGGTTTGCTTTTTATGATAGAAAGATTTAACATATTATGAAATCGAAATGTTCTGGAAAGACCAGTTAAATGAATGTAAAACTTAATCACTGAGATGTCTCAGGTACATTGGCATCAATATATACAAGTATGTGCTAGCTAAGACCATTCCAGGAAAACAAAGAAACAAAGCATCATTAGAATTTATGGAAATTCATAATTAAGGAAGTTTTAAAAGTTGGAAGGTAAAAGCTGAAGACCAATGCAACAAAAATGACATAGAAAAAATCTGAAAGCACTATGCAAGACAGAAATTACGCTCACTTTATCCAAAGTTATCACAAAACAATATTATTTCTATCAAAGAAAATGCAAGTTATTAACATTCAGGTTTTATCCAAAATGAATCTAAACAATGTTGGTAGGAATTAAAAGCTCAGATGACAGAGCACAAACCATAAATTGATAAAACTAAGAAAGAGAAGCTAGGAAAACAAGCTCTGATTTTAATCACAAAAAGCTAAGTTTTATAAAAGTACTGGATAAGAAATTAACAGATATTCTTAAACTTCTTCCTTATATATAAATTTTAAGAAGCCCTTTAAAGTTAATAATGGAAGACTTAATTTCTTAACTGAACCTGGTGTAAAACTGTGATAGTCCTGAAGTTTCAGAACCTGTCCTTCCCTTAGATTTCCTGCAAGATGTGCATGCTTTCTTAACAGAGGACACACAAGTAACAGGAAATAAGAAATAAGAAGGAAACAATAGCAATTATTTAGCATCCATGTTAATTTAATTGTTCCATTATACCCCCAAAACATGTAATAATCAATATGGTGGTACCCTCCAGGAACAGTTGACATCAAAATACATTAAGAAATCCTTGGAATCTGACAAAATTTTAGTGTTTCACAAATCCATTGACAATAATCCTAGATCACTTTCTAAGTTCCACTCCTAAATAATCATAAAAAAAGAAACTTATTAATAGCAGTTTGCATTAAATATCACAGAATTAAAACAAAAGAATGGTTTATAGACCCAGATGCATTTAAGACGTCTGTTCTAAGAAGTAGTGGAGGTATTTTCAAAAGCAAAATAAAAAAATTATCTACAAACTTGGAAATAATGTTTCCTGAGGACAGAAACCATGTGTAATCATTAGAAAATAGGAATAAGAATATGAGTGAAAAAGATAAAATACTCTTTGTTGAATTTCTGCAACAACCTTGCACAGAACTAGGGCTTCAGGGGCTACAAATCTTTATAGCAACTTCTTTCAGACAAGTAACATCATTATTGAAAGCTTAAATGAGAAAAATCATACAAATTTAAAAAGGCAAACAAAAGACCCACCCGCCCCATCCACCAACCCCCCCCCCCAAAAAAAACCCAAAACAAAACAAAACAAAACCCAAAACAGCAGGGTAGGTATTTCATTTTTTGTAAGTCTTATACAGATACCTTCCCTTGGTGTGTCATGGCATTTATGTGTCTAGAAATCAATTTGCAAACACTAAAACTACTTCAATGTGTTTTTCTTGGGGCTCATCTTTCTGATTTGTTGGAATCCAGCAAATTTTTAATTGGAAAGCTCGCACCTGAAGGCATCTCCCAGTATAAGTTGCTCCTCTAGCAACCCTGGCAGATTTCTGTTGGAACATTGTAAATTCACATTGCAAATTAATTCTTTACTATGCGCAAAAGCAAAGGACACAGGTGATATCCTGTGATTTTATTGCAGTCCATATGGAAAGATGGACCATATCACACAAGATTTACTTACCTCAAGCAATCACTTCATAGTATCAAGAATACAAAATGCCTTTGGGTAGTGCAGATTTAGTCTACGCATAACTTTGTGGAGGGCTGTAACAGCAAATCATTATGATAAGGCTGGGAGACCTAACTTTTTGTGATTTACAATAATTTATTGCTGCTGTGCACTGAATCTTGGACTACTTTCATAAAAATGGACTTTCACCATTCTGGCATCCAAACTTCACAGTCCAGAAGACTCCCTGAATTATTTTAGAAATGCAAGTATACCTGAGAAGAACAGATGCACCTTAGGCAACTGCTTAACAGCAGCACAGAATTTGTGACCGTTACAGAACTAATTTCAGGAAATCCATATGAACATCCCTGCACTGATAGCTTGTGTCCCATCATTGCTCTTTCCCATTTCTCATTTTTCTTTCAGATCTGTGTATCCCACTCAAATATATTGGATCCAGTCACATGCTGCACTTTCTCTTTCAAGATTTATTTTTGTTTCTATGGATTGGATGACTAAAAAACATAATCTGTGCTTTTGGTCTCTTATAATGCAATACTTGTCTATCCTAACATAAATTTCATTATGATGATTCCATATTTACACTAATATAATAGAGAGTTACAGTTTGCCCAAGACATACTTTTTAAACAAAGTCCTTTTTAATATTTCTAGTCTTTAAAGTCATGCTAGTATTTTCTCCCTATTTCTCCCTCCCTCCCTCTCTCTCTCTCTTATTTTGTTAAAGTATCCACATTCTTAATGAGCTTTCTACAGACTTAACTACCTCTCCCCCCAGGAAATAATTCCTGTTCATATGCTCTAATGATTTATTTTAGTGTTTCCATGGAATAATCTTGTAGGCATTCATACATGGCCAGTGAAGTCAGTAATGTGTTTTTAACTGCTCCATCCACTCCTATATCAGTGCATAATATTATTAATGCCTATATTTCTCGTTGTGTACAAATTTCCTTCACATCAGTTCCACTACATTGCTCCCATAGGGTCAGTCTAAAAAAGGTAGTGTAGTGCTTAGAAATTCTAAGAAGCATTTCTCAAATTAGTTTACTAGTTATCAGCTAAATAAAAAATTAACATGACCTTTATGCATTTAAGTTGGTTGCGTATCCTGAAAGATTCCTGTCCTCCTTGTGTCCTGATTCCTCATGTCCTTCCAGTCTGAGCTCCAGCAAACAAAGCAAAGCCATGCCAGCTACAAGAGCAGCACTAGATATTGCCTTTCTTACAAATGCCATGAAAATGAAGATGAGTGGAGTTAGTGTCTTAACTATGGATTGAAAGAGGCCTTTTACTCTAGAGTTTGAAGCTATGATGAACAGCTTGCTGGAATTATTTCTTTTTTCCCTTGGAAGAAATTTTGAGGAAAATGAGAAGGAAGACTTGAAAGTTCTGTATTGCAATTTGTCATTCTAGAGAATTCATCAAAAATAGACTACAAACCATTGGCTCAGTTCTGGTCTTTGCTACAAGACCAGCTTGCAGTCCCTTATTCCCCGTGAAGTTTTGTACATGTGGTGAATTAATATACGTAGTCTGACCATGCATAGAGTCCTATATCTAGCTTGCTAAAACCTATAAACCATTTTTAACCCACATCTATGTATAAATTTGTTTTTTACTTATATAATTTCTGTCTACCATATGTTTCATCTTGGCAGTCTTGTTATTTATTTTTAGAGCATGTCGTTTCATAGTTACTGACAGAAATTATGCATATAACTCTACTTGACTATTTGTTTTCCAAACACACACATATATATAGTAAAAGGAGAAGAAATATCATAATAATTTGCATTACCTATATGTTACTTCTGAGAGATAAAAATTTGGGTAATTGTAGTTCAGATATAGTACAAGTTGTACTATCACATCAGTAGAAATCAGCATTTTGTGAGGACTGGTGCACCTTTCAGCAAAGTAACAAACAGATAGCCAGCTGTTTTTTTTATTTGACATACTACAGCTTCAAAGGCACAACTCATGAAATAAAATATTGTGCAATGTCTTTAACTTCCATCAGTAATGGGTCACAGCAAAAATGCCTCTACCCATATCTATGCTTCACTGAAGTAAAAATCCTTTTATCTACAACAGCCTGACACTTATTAAAATGCTATAAAACTAGCCAGAAGTCCTTAAACTAAAATATGTTGAAAATAATTAAGTTGAGAAATTATAGTGATGGTTGAAGAAAACATGAGAAAAATATAAGTGAAATTTTTGAAGACTTTTCTGTTTTGTATGATTTGATACAGAACTGCAAGGTTTTAATGATAAATGAATACATAAATAAATAACTTCTCCATGATTTCATATTTTCCTCCATGTTCTCTGCCTAACTCAATTTTATGCCCTCTTCTCACAAAAAGTAGTTCCTGCACCACCTAACTCTCTTAAGTTCAGGAACATTTTCTTTACTGTTAAGCTTGACTTAGAAAACAAGGTGCAGATGAAATGTGTATAATCTCTTCACATTTTCACTGAGTAATATTTTATAGAAAAACAGTTTTTGAAGCCCCTTCCAAAGGCAACATTCAGATAAATTATATCAACTTATTCTTTCCAGGGAAGTATTCAAAATTTGACCAATCACTGGACTGAAAAAATTATGATTTTTACTGGAGTTTGTTTGTTCTTGGATATACATGATGTTTTGAGGGAAAGATTTTCCTTCATTTAAAAATTGAATGAATAGAGCTTTACAGTTAATTAATTTTAATTAATCCTTAAATGGATTCATAGAATCATAGAATGATAGAATTATTAAGGTTGGAAAAAACCTCTAAGATCATCTACTCCAACCATCAGCCCAACATCACTATGCCTCCCAAACCATGCCCTGAAGTGCCACGTCTACACGTTTTGTGAACACAACTAGTGATGGCGATTACACCTCCTTTCTGGGCAGCCTATTCCAATGCCTGACCACTCTTTCAGTATAGAAATTTTTCCTAATATTCAATCTAAACTGCCCCTGATGAAACTTAAGAACATTTCCTCTCATCTTATCACTAGTGACTTGGGAGAACAGACCAACACTCACTTCACTACAACCTCCTTTCAGGTCGTTATAGGGAGCAATAAGGTCTCACCTCAGCCTCCATTTCTCCAGACTGAATAACCCCAGTTCCCGCAGGTGCTCCTCATAAGACTTGTCCTGTAGATTACTCACCAGCTTCATTGCCCTTCTCTGGACACGCTCCAGCACCTCAATGTCCTTCTTGTACTGAGGGGGCCAAAACTGCACACAGTACTCGAGGTGCAGCCTCACCAGTGCCAAGTACAGGGGCACGATCACCTCCCTGCTCCTGCTGGCCACACTATTCCTGATACAAGCCAGGATGCTGTTGGCCTTCTTGACCACCTGAGCACGCTGCTGGCTCATGTTGAGCCGGCTGTCAACCAGCACCTCCAGGTCCTTCTCCAACAGGCAGCTTTCCAGCCACTCCTCCCCAAGCCTGTAGTGTTGCATGGGGTTGTTGTGACCCAAGTGCAAGATCTGGCACTTGCCGTTGTTGAACCTCACACAACTGACTTCAGGCCATCAATCCAGCCTGTCCAGATCCCTCTGCAGAGCCTTCCTACCCTCAAGCAGATGAACTCTCCTGCCCACCTTGGTGTCATCTGCAAACTTACTGAGGGGTACTCAATCCCCTCATCCAGAACATTGATAAAGATATTAAACAAGACTGGCCCCAAAACTAAGCCCTGGGAAACACCACTTGGTCTGGCACCAACTGGATTTAGCTCCATTCACCACAACTCTTTGGGCTTGGCCATCCAGCCAGTTTTTTACTCAGTGAAGAGTACACCTACCTAAGCCATGAGCCGCCAGCTTTTCTAGGAGGATGTTGTGGTAGACAGTGTCAAAGGCTTCACTAAAGTCCAGGTAGACAATATCCACAGCCTTTCCCTCATCCACCAGGTGGGTCACCTGGTCACAGAAGGAGATCAGGTTGGTCAGGCAGGACTTGCATTTTATGAAACCATGCTGGCCAGCCCCTGCTTGTCCTGCACATGCCTGGTGAGTGCACTCAAGATGAACTGCTCCATAATGACTGCTGACAGAGGTCATGATGACTGACCTGTAGTTCCCTGGATCCTTCTTCCAGCCCTTTTTGTAGATAGGTGTCACATTGGCAAACCTCCAGCCATCTGGGACCTCCCCTGTCAACCAGGACTGCTGATAACGGATGGAGATTGGCTTGATAAGCTCCTCTGCCAGCTCCCTCAGTGCTCGTGGGTGGATCCCATCCAGCCCCATGGACTTGTGAGTGTCCATGGGGTGCAGCAAGTCATAAACTGCTTCCTCCTGGATTATGGGGGGTTTATTCCACCGCCTCTCCCTGCCTTCACACTCAGGGTTCTGAATACCCTGGGGATAACTGGTCTGACTATTAAAGACTGAGGCACAGAAGGCATTTAGTACCTCAGTCTTTTCCTCATCCTCAGTGACAATGTTCCCCTCCGTGTACAATAGAGAAGGGAGATTCTCCTTGGCTCTCTTTTTGTTGTTAACATATTTGTGAAAACTTTTCCTGTTATCCCTTACAGCAGTGGCCAGATTGAGTTCTAGACGGGCTGTTGCCTTTCTAATTTTCTCTCTGTATGACCTATAAAGATCCTTGTACTCTTCTTGAGTTGCCTGCCCCTTCTTCCAAAAGTGGTAAACTCTCCTTTTTTTCCTGAGTCTCAGCAAAAGCTGCCTGTTTAGCCAGGCTGTTGTCTTCCTCACTGGTTCATCTTGCGGCACATAGGGACAGCCTGATCCTGCACCTTCAAGACTTCTTTCCTGAAAAATGTCCAGCCTTCCTGGCCCCCTTTGCCCTTCAGAACTGCCTCCCAAGGGACTTTCTCAACCAGTGACCTGAACAGGGCAAAGTCTGCCCTCCAGAAGTCCGTAGTGGTGTTTTTTCTGACACCCCCCCCACGCCCTTACCTCACCAAAAGTCAAGAACTCTATCATATAGTGGCTGCTAATCACAGGACAGCCTCTGACCACCATATCTCCCACCAGTCCTTCTCTGTTTGTAAACAGGAGGTCAAGCGAGGCACTTCCCCTGGTAGGCTCACTTACCAGCTGCTATAGGAAGTTATCTTATCTTCCACACACTCCAGGAAGCTCCTAGACTGTTTCCTCTCTGCTGTGTTGTATTTCCAGCAGACATCTGATAAGTTGAAGTCCCCCATGAGAACCAAGGCTACCGATTGTAAGACTTCTGCCAGACACTTGCAGAACACTTCATCTACCTCTTCACCCTGGTTGGATGTTCTATAACAGACCCCCAGCAGGATATCGGCCTTGTTGGCCTTCCCACTCATCCTTACCCATAAGCACTTGACCTTATCATCACAATTGTTGAGCTCTATACGATCAAAACACTCCCTAACTTATAGAGCCACCCCACTGCCTCTCCTTCGCAGAGTCATCACACCATGTCTTTGTGATGGCGACTAAGTCACAGCTACCCTGTTGCACAATGGCTTCCAGCACCTCCTGTTTGTTGCCCATGCTGTGTGCATTGGTGTAGATGCACTTGAGCTGGGCTATTGATTTCGCCTTCAACCTCTGCACACCACCCCTAGGCTCCTCGCTAGTGGGCCTGGCTATATCCCCTTCCCCCTTTGAACCTAGCTGAAATCCATCTTGATGAGGCCCATGAAATCATGAGGAAGAATCATTTTCCCTCTTTGAGATAGCTGAACTCCATCTGTCACCAGATAAGGATTCTTATTAAAAATAACAGTTTAGTGCAGGCACTTCCGAAATGGCTACTAGGTAGAAACAAAATGCTGTCACCAGTCAGTGAATAGTTTAAGAGATTTGTAACAGCATAGAGACCTTTTAGTTTCTTTGAATCAGACCTTTGTCCAGTATAAGTCAAGGTAGGTCTACTTAGAGCAGTAGATATATATGGATTTATAGCTGTTGAAAATCCATGGTTTCTGATATCAGAAGAGGCCATGCATTAAAAAAAGACCTTCTGAACAGTAAAAGACATAGAACATCACTCAGTAATTATCATAGTAATGTCAACAATTTACTTGTGGACTCTTTTTAAGATGTCATCAGATTCTGGTCTAGTCTAGACTGTACTTTGGAGACTGCAAATGTCATATCTCTAAGTAAAGGCTCTTTAGCTGGATGGTTCTGTACTACATGCACTTCAGTCCTGACCTGGATCAATGTTGTTTTCTGGTGACTACCTATTTGCCAATGTTAACTTCACTGATGAGTTTTCATTCCCTTTCTTGCCGTGGAAACATAGAAATCATAGGAACAAAAAATATATTTGACACTTGAGGAGGTTGATTCAGATCAAAAGCCAATACTTTTACTGAAATTTAGATCATAGAAAAAAAACAACCAACCAACTAAACGTGCTTGCTCATTCATTCTGCTATGCAGCAAAAGCCTATGTAATGCACTTAAACCAGCAAAAGAGTATTTTGTCAGGGCTTAGTGTCTATTGCTTAAAACTCTTAATGTAGCTATATCATCGCTTCCTTTATCAACACGCACATCAGAACACATTCTGCTATGCTACTGTGGCAAAAAGTCTCTCCCGTAGCAAGTTTTACAAATGCTTGAATAAAGAAGAAAACTCTTTTCACTCTGATGTATGTTGGCAGAGAGGTTATCAGAAATTCACAGAATCCCAGGATCACAGAATGGTAGGAGTTGGAAGAGACCTCTAGAAATCATCTTGTCCAACCCCCCCTGTTTGAGCAGGCACACCTACAGTAGGGGGCACAGGACGGCAGTCAGGTGGGTTTTGAATACTTCCAGAGAAGGAGACTCCGCAGCGTCACTGTGCAGCCTGTCACCCTCAAAGGAAAGAAGTTTTTCCTCATATTCAGGTGGAACTTCTGTGTTCCAACTTGTGCCCATTGCCCCTTGTCCTGTTGTTGGGCACCACTGAAAAGAGTCCAGTCCCATCCTCTTGAAACCTACCCTTTAGATATTTATAAGCATTCATAAGATGCCCCCTAAGTCTTCTCTTCTCCATGCTAAACAAATCCAAGTCCCTCAGCCTTTCCTCATATGGGAGATGCTCCTGTCCCCTGAACATCTTGATAGCTCTCCACTGGACTCTCCAGTAGTTCCCTGTCTTTCTTGAACTGGGGAGCCCAAAACTAGACACAGTATTCCAGACATGGTTTCAGTAGGGCTGAGTAGAGGGGGTGGATAACCTTTTAATGCACCCCAGAATACAGTTGACCTTCTTGGCCACAAGGGCACAGTGCTGGTTCATGGTCAACTTGTTGTCCACCAGCACTCCCAGGTCCTCCTTAGGAGCTGCTTTCCAGCAGGTCAGTCCCCAGCCTGTACTGGTGCATGGGGTTGTTCCTCCCCAGGTGCAGGACCTGATATTTGCTTTTGCTGAATTTCATCGAGTTCCCCTTGGCCCAGCTCTCCAGCCTGTCCAGGTCTCGCTGGATGGCAGCACAGCCTTCTGGTGTATCAGCCACTCCTCCCAGCTTGGCATCATCAGCAAACTTGTTGAGGTTACACTCTGTCTTGTCATCCAGGTCATTGAAGAATATGTTGAACAGGACTGGACCCAGCACAAACCCCTGGGGAACACCACTAGTTGTAAGCCTCCAACCAGACTCTGCATTGTTGATCACAACCTTGTGAGCTCTGCCATTCAGCCAGTTCTTTATCCATCTTACTGTCTACTCATCCAACACACACATTCTTAGCTTGCCTGTGAGGATGTTATGGGAAACAGTGTCAAAAGCCTTGCTGAAGTCGAGGTAAACAGCATCCACTGCTCTCCCTCTACCCAGCCACTCATGCCATCATAGAAGGCTATCAGGTTGGTCAGGTTTGTTAGTATAAGGTCCAGTAGCACATCTGCTTCATTGGCTCTTTCACCACCTGTGTCAAAAAGTTGTCCTTGGTGCTCTGCAGAAAACTCCAGAATCATGCATGGCTTGCCATGTTGCTTTTCCAGCAAATATCAGGGTCCTTGAAGTCTCCCATGAGAACCAGGGCCTGCGATTATGAGCCTACTTCCAGCTACCTGTAGAAGGCCTCATCAGCTTCCTCTTCCTGATCAGGTGGCCTGTAGCAAATGCCTACAACAGTGTCACCCATATTTGCCTGCCCCTTAATTTTTACCCATAAGCTCTCAACTTGTTCTTCCTCCACCCCTAGGCAGAGCTCAATATATTGCATTTTCTCCCTCATGTAAGGAGCAGCTCCCCCAGCTTGTCTTGCTGGTCTGCCTTTCCTAAAAAGTATGTAGCCACCCATGACAGCATTCCAGTCATGCGAGTTTTACAACCATGCCCCTGTAATTACAATATGATTGTGGCCCTGCAACTGCACTATGCTCTGAGGACAATCTAGAATTCATTCCTATGCCAGAAATGTTAAGAAAATAAAAGTGAGATTTAACTACAGAATAATTCTCATGTAAATGAAAACTAAATTCACAGATACATTGCTACTAGATCCTGATTTTCAAAATTATTATAACGTAAAAGTATAGCTAAAACAATACCAAGCAATTTTAGGCATAATTTCAGCATTTGTCGAATATTTAACAGTAAATTATTTACAATTAATACATACAATCAAATTCCCCAATGAATTTTCTGGAAAATAATAGCAAATTATTCAATAATAACAAATTGCTGGTTATGTTAGTGAAAGAGACTGCAGATCACAAGAAAGGTTTGCATATGCTTATACAAACACATGAAATACTAGATGTTTTACTCTATTATGAAAAATTTCATATGGTATTTTTCCATCTAAGTATGAGAAAATATATGCCTGGTATATGCCATAGCCAGTCATTTGAAATTGCATGTGATCTGATTCTTGAAGAATAAAAGCAACTATGGCAGTCTGTTTATATTCATATAGACCACATCCCGTAAACACCAAGAAATATTAATTTTTCTTCCTTTAATCAATAAATGACTGTACATCTATTTAAAATTCTAGGGCACAGAACAAATATTTTAGACCTTTAAAAGTGCCAGCAATTGTTAACAGGATGACATCTTTTGAAGAGACCTAGTATTGAAAGCAAAAGGCTGAATAATTGCTAACTTTCGGTGTCTCCAGTTTCTTTGTTGTTTCTTTTCTTTAAATCCATCCTAAGCCAGCTATAATTAGAATCATGAGTTTCACCATCATGACGTCCCAACACCTGCTTCCTGCTGTCCTACAGAGAAAACCAGATTAGGTAGGGATCTCTAGGATTTTAGCAGCACATAGGAAAGCATGGAGTGTTTTCTCAGAAAGAATGTTGACACCTAAAGGCCACTTTTCTTTCCACCCATCTCACACAGCATTTTCAATAACAACTCAGTAGCAGAGATTGCAACACATGACTGATAAATTATAAATGTACCAGCAGAGGCATGTAAATGATACTTTATATAAAAGTGATCTGCATTCAGGTGGATAATAAAATAACAGAAGCATTAGAAAGTGATCTGGAGAAAATCAGAGACATTGTTCAGAATGGCATTTTATCTTTAGGATGCTTCCTTCCATCACAGCTCAGCAGTCTATCGTGTTATTTATATTGATAACCATTAAGCAAATGCCTCCATTGTATTTAATAGATTGGTTCCCCAGTAAGCCACCTGAGGTCAGAGGTCTGTTTTCATTTCCTATGAATCTGCTCTTGGACTTGTGTTTAATTACTGTTTTTGTGGCCAAAACTACAGAACAAACAACAGACATGAAATTGGACCAAGTAGATTAAGAAAACCAGTATTATCTCAAAAGTAGTTATGCAAACTATTCAGTGAACATCTATGAATAATTAACATGTTTTTGAAATCAAGTCTAATTTAAGGACAGTCTGGTAACCAAAACCAAAACAAAACAGCAAACCAGATTGCAGTTGAAGAACATTTGGATTGTAATCATTTGGGGCTTTGGTCTGTTCCAGAGCACTTTAAACTGTTACTTTCACTCCCTCCTGCTGAAGATTGATCTGATCCCTGACATGAACAGCTGCTCAGAACTTTTTGAGCTCATTATTTACCAGTTTAATCAGCAACAGCAGTGCACCACTGGACCCTGTGCAGTCCCACATCCCACGATCCTTACTTTGCTCCACCACAAGCTTCTTTAAATGATGCCTTCATCTGCTTTGCATAATTTTACCACAGGGCTCAACAGGTACAGAAGTCCTCACACTGGCCTTCACAACATAGACAAATGCTGTCTCGAGGATTAAAGTATTTTTCATAGCAGATGTTAAGCATTTTCATTCTTTAACCTTCAATCACTTTTCATGCTTACTCTTCAACTTTTTAGAGCAGTAGGTCATAAAAAAGCTTTAAGCCAAAATACTGCCTTAAGATGCTCAACTGTGATTTTTTAATGGGTCATTGTGATTTGGCACGTACAAAGAATAAAAAGAAGAAAGAAAAAGATCTCTTTAAAAGAAGCTTACTTTTTCAGATGTGGCTACTGTTGAAAGATCTAGTTAGAGAGTGGGGTGAAGGAAATGGTTGAGCAGAAGTGACAGGCAGAAATACTTCATTTGGCACAAAGGGTGCCTTTATGAGAGAGAACACAAGTGGCTCACTCTGGGATCCTTTCCCAGGTAAAGAAGAGAGGTTGCTGTTGTCCTAAGAAAAATGAAGATCTTCATATAGTCTTATCAAGAAACTAATTTGCTTATATTCTGCTAAGTTGTTACTGTTCATCTTAAATAAAATATTCTCTAGAGCAAAGAAAGTGTCCCTTCATGCTATTACATACAAGTTATTTTTTCTTTTATTTCAAAGGAAGCCTTGTGAGTCACTTGCATGAAACTGCATTTTCCAGCTAATTAGGGCTTCATATAAAGAAATTCTACTTCAGAACAACTACCTCAAAATCATTATTCCTAGTTGACTTACATGATAAAAGATACATTTATTTGCCTTTAAGTAATGAGTTCTGCTTCAGGGCTTTACACGTTGATAAGAAACAATATTTTTTTCATTTACACATTTGTCATTAAAAAAAAATATGTTTAACCATAACATTAAAATTTCTTTTTTTCAGCTCTAAATTATTAAACATATTTATTTAAATATATTTCTGTGCATACCAGTTGTTTTAATATCCTCCTCCATTCCCATTGAGGTATTTGTGTAATGACAGTACAGCAAGGAAATGATAGGAAATTTAAAAGGTTGAGGCTTTTCTTTTCTCAGATCAACTTATCACCCGCTTCAAAGAGCAGGTGTTTGGCACGTAGCCTTGAGTTCTGCAGAACATGACTGATTTCCACATTTTTCTGTGCACACAGAAAAATGTTTCATTATTCCAAACAGTTAGAACAATCTTGTTCGCAGAAAGAGGAAGGTTTTTTTTTCAAAACCAAAAAATATTATCACTTTTTAATCATAATAAGGTGTATGTTTCATATTCTCCATCAGTAGGAATTTATTAATATTCATCACATTTTATTTTTTCTCTTTCTGCGATACAATTTGCAAGCATTGCAGTAAAAAACCTTATACTATGTGGTGGTATTCCAAATCGAGGATGGGTTTAGCTCTAAAGGAGAGTCTGCATTATTATCAGGAATCAAAATTTGCCATTTTGGCATTCACAGCTGGATGGATCTTGAAAAGCTTTGCACAGCTGACTGAATTCAAGGGCATCCTAACATATGCACACACACAAACACATAACTTTTTCAATAAAAGATGTTTAATAACTAATCTTGTAGGTTTAATTACAGATGAAAATGTCACACGTGGCAAATCTCCCTCTGCTGGACACTCACTATATGACTCCACTTGGACACTTACATAATGACCCTGGTGCTCTTTTGCATTTATCGAATGAAACAAACTGCAGTTTTCAGTAGTAGTCATTTCTCTCTCCCTCTTCTCTCTCTCTTCCCCCCCACCCTTGCCATCTCTCCCTTTTGTTCTCACCCTACCAAGCTTATGATGAATGTTAGGTCCCTCTGAATGCTCTCTAAGTTTTGTCAAAGTTCTCTTGCAAATATTAAACACTCTTGTCTTTCCCTGTGGGGATTTCCTCATCTCCAAACCTCTTAATGCAATCAAAAGTGGTCAAATTATTTCACAGAAAATTTTTGTCAATATGCTGTCCCTGTTTGCATACCAAATGTAAGATAGATTTTCCTTTCTTCTGTAAGTTGGTTAAAAAAAAAACTATTGAAAGATAAACATTCAGTTAAGTCAGATGTTTTTCCAAAAGAAAAAAATAAGGAGATGTCAGCAAGTTCTGTATAACTATTCTTCTAGTCCTAAATTTTACATGTATACTACTCTCCCCAAATTTCATCTGAAGAAACAAAGAGATGTAAATATAAGCAGCTGTCTATATAAAATAGGACAAATCTAGATGCCAGAAGGACAACACAGAACATCTTGACATGCCTTCCTCTTTATACACCATCTACTCAGGAGAGACAGGGAAAAAAGTTTCTAGTTCTTATAAAGAGGCAGAATTTAGGAAGGAATAGGTGGAGACCAGTGGCTTAGGAAACTAAAGGAACTGGCTTGTATATAAGTGACTTTGTATAACAGGTCTGCTCATGAATTTAAATGCTTGAGGACCTACAAGTGTTCCACAAATAAGAAAGAGAAAGAGCAGTAGAAATGCTTCAGGATAATACCATAACAGCCGTTACTTTGGTAAGAACTTGTACTTTACTATGCCTAACCTAAAACAAATGTTAAAAATTGTATCATAAACACAAAGTTATGAAGTTACAATACAGAACAAAACATCAAAATTAGTGAAATCTACTGGATGGGTATAGAATTAGCATGGTACTGTTAGGAAGTCAGAATGTGTCTTTTAGTATCTCTTCCACCTGTGTCAGGTTTAATTTAAGATTAATTAAATCTTAACTTTATGAATCTCCTGACCACAATTTTTTGGGGAATCCTTTTATGATTTTCTTTTTGGTTGGTTGGGGTTGGGGTTTTTTTGCCATCCTAAAAGATTGCTTCTCTCTTGTAGTTTCTTCTTCCAGGCTTCCGACTTTCCACAACAATGTCTCAGACTGTCACTTCTGATCACATTTGTTTTCAATACATATAACTCCTCTTGTTCTTCTGCATTCAGGCTTGTCCATCTGAATGTTCACCAGCTTTATCTTGTGTCTTTTTTTTTTTGTCTGATTCTTTACCTGGCATGTTCAACTCTGATCAGTGTTACCCTCCAGGTCAATCCAGTTGTTTGTTATACTTAAGAACTACAAACTAGTGGATGGAAAATTATACTGGTCCTTTAATATTAGTAGCCACAAGTCAACAGTTAATAATTAGGGTAAATGAGAAAGTACAAGTGTCTGAAGTAGATAAATTGATTTTAGCAGCAGTTAATTCAGAAAAATTATCAGAAAATATAATAGAAATATTTAATTCATTTTATCTTAAAAAAAAAATCATTATCCCTATTTAAAGGGAGATCCAGTCTCCAAATGGGAATAATTCATCAATGTTTCTATGACACCTGCAAGAAATTAGCCAAGTAATAATGGCTTGGTGCAGAATCTGCAAGAAAATATCCAATAGGAATATATATAAACAAACTGTAAAAAGAATATAAAAATCTCACTGATTTTATTTTCCTTTCCTGAGGCAGTCTGAAAAGAGGTTGGGACCAGGAACTGCTTTTTCTGTTGTGTGTGGACAGAACTCCATAGCACAGTGGACACAGTGGACATGGCAAGAACACAAGTGTTAATAATTAAAGATCTGAGCCAGAGACAACTGCAGGGCGTGGGTGCCTGGTAGAAGAAAAGCTGTGATGACAGCCATCAAGCCAGCATATCTGCTTTTCTTCCTGTTCATTAGAGGAACTAAGAGGGACCTCAAGGCAACTTTGGCCAGCCTGGTGTTTGTCCAGCCTTGTCTCAGCCAAGGATTATTCTAACAGCTTTGCTGGTGAACATTTATACCAATTGAGTTCAGTGGTGTTTACCATGAAACTGGGATAACTTTGATCACAACAAAACACTTGTAATGCAGGGATAGTAGCATAAGTACCTCATAATATGCTGGCTGTAAAAGGTATGGGACACTGGGCTGTATTTTGTTTGTCAGCGACCCTCTGTATGCATAACAGAGGGTTTGCAGAGTAAAACTTGCAAAATCTTCCTCTGGAGATAAAAACTTTTTTTTACAGTTTGTGTAAGTAAAGCCAAGTAAAGTCAATAAGCATGTAGACCCCATCTTTGATGAGGGCACACATTTTATTATAGCCCTCTAAGATCCTTTAGATCACAGAACTTGCATATGAGGTAACGAAGGATACAGGCAAATGGAAGGAAACAAATTTTACCCCGAAGATTTAACAGGATGTCATTTCATTTACTGTTAATTAGAATTTGTCTTTGTATGCATAAGAATACAACTTACTGAGCTCATATAGTCAGACTGACAGTTTTTAGCATGATGGTACTTCTGAATTTCTGTCTCTTCATATAACACTATAAGAAGTTTTGAGACAAGAATAGGGTAAAAATACACAATAAATATTTTCTTATGGTTTTATTACAGGAATGCAACTTCTTTATTCCTGTATAAACACTACTGTTTTTCTTATTGTCACTACCATGTTACCTCTTAATAGTAGTAAGATTTCTTGACACTTATTTTCTACACCTCCCCATTATCTTCCGTTGCCACCATCTGTACGTTTGAAGCTGCCTGCCTTAATTACAGGCAAATCATACTTTACAGTCAATACTTTACTGAAGAACTTTACCAAGATATGTATGGATGTGCTAGCCTTAAAAAGGAAAAAAAAAATACGGGGTTGGGGGTTTTTGTTCAGATTTTGGAGATTTTTTTGTTTGGGTTATTTTTCCCAAGGGCCAGGCAGGTTTAAACCAAAAATTCAAGAAAAGCCAAGATCCCACTCGTTTATGACTCAAAAATATACATTAGTAATCCTTTAATCTATCAATAAATAGACATTGTTTTTTCTTCTTTCCATCTGGAAAAAAAAAAGCATTGTATTATAAGGATTTGGAGCAAAGCATTTTATTGTGGAATCCATTTTGCAAGAAAAGTTATAATGCACAATTAAAATGCATATTCATTAAAAGTACTTATTACACAGAACATTATTTTGCATAACATGGTAAAACCCTTAAAATGCTGGAATACTTGAAAGGAACTGTAATTATATAGCTGTACTACAATGACATTTGCCTGTCTAGAAATTACAACATACAAATCACAAACTCATCTTTATACAAATCTGAGTCACCCTGAATTACTTGCCTAGCTATTTTGCCAAAACACTATGTACAGCTGCACAATGCTTCCAGTTCTGCATTTCAGAACATTCATTTCTTACATTTTTGGCAGAGATTTTGAAATTTAAGAATCCCCTAATAATTCCTTTTTCTTGGTAAAGAGGGGCTTTGAAAAGAATGTCATGTTAGATAGTAGAAATAGCAAGAATCTTAAAAAAAAGACCAAACACCAACACCCCACTACCCCCACCCCCAACTCTTAGAGCTTTCTGTATTAGAGTATCTTCTGTTTATTGTATTTTTTGGCTAATCAGCCCTTTCAGCAATGAGATAAGATCATAATGATATTTGCATAAATCCTAACTCTCTTTTTACCCTCTGAAACATCTATGTGTCATGGACAAATTGATCTGCTTAGTTAAAGAAATATTTCACAACTACATGTAAGGTAATTATAATCATGCTTTCTGTCATTAGTGTTTACAGTGAATGAGGGTATAGGTAGAAAAAAATAAACCTATTTCTGCATTAATATTTTCCTCACTAGATGTGGATTTATGGATATGTAGAATCTAGTTCCAAGTTTTCAGTGTATCTGTGCGTTAGTAAATTTTATGAAAAATGTTAGCAGTTTTTATTGCCTAAATGACTATATTCTGGTAAAAGCCATTGGGAAAATGTCAGTTCATACCCATTCCAAATTGTGACATTGTTTAATTTTCTGCTAGGAAGAACAGAAAAAAAGGTTTCTGTTTGCTCCACTAGTAATCACAAAATAAATTCAATGGGGAACGTGTCTGCTGATGCTGCAAGCATACTGCAAGCTCCTCATCCAAGAGAATGAAAAGTATTAAAAATGTATTTCACTAGGTCAACACCTTTAGCACAAAACAGGTAAACGCATTCAGTTTCTGTCTATCAGAGAACAGTTTCTAATGGATCTTTAAAACACTGGCATGTAACACCTTCACATCCTTAAAACTGTTAAACATTTGGCAACGTGTTATTAACCCTGTTGTACATACCAAAAGTATGCTTTGTTCTTTCCTTTCTGCTTTCATGCTCAGACATTTCAAACAACCAAAGCATATGTAATAATGATGCAAATGGTAACAGTTTAACACATTATGTTATTGTTAACATTCTAGCTTGTATATATTCCTTGCACCATTTTGCAGCATAAATGCTGTAAGAGACAGGTGTGTATTCTGAAAGAACAAGGTAAAAATGATGAATTAAAATGAAGTCATGTTTTGCATTTCTCTTTAATGACATTTTTCTACACTTGAACATAAAAATTTGCACTCAGAATGTGCATGTGTCTTTATTTTTTTATTGTTTCCCTCTGTGTGTGTTTTCATGGATTTGAATAGTGTATATTTCCCCAAAACTTAGCAATAAAGTTTTTAGTGAAATTATACTGACTGATTAGTAATGTTGCTTTTCTGAGATTAAGACCATGGGGAATCACTGCAGTAGTCTACCAAACAAAAAAGTAATTTAAGTACCTTTATAGGGCAATGAATTATTAAACACCTGAATGATAAGAGGAGAGTAGACATTCATGGTGTTTTCCATAGATTCTGAGGTGACCTCTATAAAGGCTCTATTGACATAGGAAAACCTTCTGCTAGGCTGTTTATTTTCCCACCTTGCCAGGTGTGCTTGAGGTTGTCTAATGATTTTCAGACATTGAAGGGAAATGCTCAAGAAACTATTTGAGAATATTTGTTATCCACTGCATCAATCTGAGATATTGTTTGATTGTGCAAAAATAGTTATTTGACAAGGTAACACCTCATAAATTGGCCTTCTTATTATGGATATTGGCAACAAAACACCACTGCACCCCTTATATTTACTTTTCACTTGTATTTTCTTTCTATTGCATGTAATTATGGAAAACTGGTAACAGGGAGAAAAATTAATAATTAGCTGTAAAATCAATGCTGTAGAAAATGGATTTTAAAGGACAATCTAAATGCAGTGTTAGATGCAGTTAACATTTGAATGCTGAATATTCATTGCTAAGTATGGGAAAAGTGTATTAGCTCAAACTAGCTTCCATATAATTAGACTATTTATTGAGAAATTGTCCAAACAGAGTACTCTTGAGGCCCTTACATATTCTTTAAGCACTTTAAGTGTAATCAGTCAGTTGGCGATTCTTTCAGTGCTGAAGAATTTCCCATAGTCCTGTTATGCTTTTCCATATACCTTTGTGTAAAGGGCTAAGTGCAGCTATGCTTAGGACAGAGCAGGACATCTTCATTCTTCAATATCTGATAATCCCTGTGGTCAAATTAATTTTGGTGTTGAACTGCTTTACATACCTCCTTGTAGTCTCCATAGTCTCCACATGGAGTCAGCTAGTTCCTCACTGCAAGTCATCTGCTAGATATTTCACTAACAAGGTTGCTAAGAAATTGCTGTAGGGAACAGAGACTTCTCAGTTTTCTTTTAGATGTTCTTGCAACAGAAGTATTGGAAGCACTTGAGGACTGTTGATAAATCATCAACATTTGATAAATCATCAAGACTAATATTGGCTCACATCAATATCAAGCAGGAGTCAATATTAGACGAAATTATCTGTGCATTCATGTAAGGGCCAAGTAGTCCAAGATTTTAAGTAATCTGGCAAAAAATAGAGTGTTTTTTATAAACATAAATCAAGGCCAAGTGTACATTCTGAGAAATCACAGACTTCAGGTTTAGGAAAAGGACATTCTCAGACAGCATTAGCACCTCTTGGTTTGAGTTCCCCATTGGCTTGCTGAAGCTTGAAATTTTTTTTATCCTTAGTCGATGAGGTGACATCTGTCTAGCATCTTAAAAGACTTTTGAGATGTGACTAAGAGCAAGTTGGGAATAGGGATGCATAGTAAGGCTGGACTTGGATATATTTTTTCTTTTTTGGTTTGTAATTTTTTTTAATAAAATTACTTGCTAATAAAAAGGTAAATTAGTGTATTGTTAATATCACACACAAATGTTAATGATTGGTCTGGGACAGATTAAAAAAATACAGTAGCAATAAAAATACCCAAACTTAGGACATTTTTCTGAAAGAAGGTAGATGCCCAAAATAGGAAATAAGTTAGATACCATACAGACAGTTTAGATTAATAGGAAGCTAACTAGAGTAGAACCATGATCATACAATGTCAAATTCAGTAACGTATCTTCATAAAATAATCTCTTGTAATAAGAAGCATCTTTTAGAATTACATGCTGCATTTTATAATTAGGGGAGGTGAGAAATGATCAAAGAGAGAAAAGGATTTTAATGGTGTGAGTTGACCTTGGCTAGATGCTAGGTGCCCACCAAGCTGCTCTATCACTCCCCTCCTCAGCACAACAGGGTGGGGAAAAAATA
This sequence comes from Phalacrocorax carbo, assembly GCF_963921805.1. Lineage (NCBI taxonomy): Eukaryota > Metazoa > Chordata > Aves > Suliformes > Phalacrocoracidae > Phalacrocorax > Phalacrocorax carbo. The sequence continues at coordinate 128,643,650 of NC_087513.1, read as the reverse complement.
AGATGGAAAAAACCTCGTGGGTCAAGATAAAGGCCGTTCAATAAAGCAAAAGCAAAGGCCACATGTGGAAGCAAAGGAACACAAAAGATTTATTCCCTGCTTCTCATCAGCAGGTGATGTCCAGACAATTCCCAGGAAGCAGGGCTTCAGTACACACAGCAGTTGCTCTGGAAGACAAACATGGTGATAATTAATGCCCCCTCCCTCCTCCTCCTCCTCCTTTCTCTTAGCTTTTATTGCTAGGCAGACATCATATGGTATGCAGTATCTCTTTGGTCAGTTCAGGTCAGCTGTCCTGGTTATGTTCTCTCCCAAGATCTAGCCCACCCCCAGCCCACTGGGTGAGGTGGGGGGAATGTTGGAGAGACAGCAGCCTTAATGCTGCATGAGCACTGCTCAGGAGTAGCCAAAACACTGTTATCAATACCTTTCTAGCTACCACTAAAACACAGCACTATGACGGCTGCTTTGGGGAAAATTAACTCCATCTCAGCCAGACCCAACAGACATGGACAATTTGCTATCTTAATTTTAGCAATTATATGCATATACATAATGAAGATATTTTCAGTTAAGAGAATGAAAACTCAAAGAGATGAAGTAAAATTTTGAGGTGTGGTTGCCTCCCAGTTTACAGCTCTGAAACATCCTAGCATAACAATGCCCCATAACAATGTTTTCAAAACAAAGTAGATAATTTTCAGAGAAGTAATTGAGAGAAAATTACCTCTGAATGCTTCTTTCTAGGCAGGTGTTACTTGTTCACCCTATAGAGACAGAAAGAAAACAAACAAACAAGCAAACAAATTAAATCCAAATCGAATCCAAATACAATAATGATTACTTAGTAGCTGTTGTTTACATTGCAGATGCTTCTATATCCAAAGTCAAAGTTATTCAGACCTCATCAGAGGACAATAATTAACATTCCTACAATAGATTGGAAATTAGATTTTTAAATGGAGCAGTACAGTAAAAAGAAAAAAAGAAAAAAAGCTGAAATGGTCAAATGGGAAAAGCAAGCCCGAATGCAAATACAGGAGGACTAAGTCCTTTGGAACCACCCAATGCCACTGTCTATTGCTGTTGGACCCATGAAAGAAAAGAGTGTAACTATCTACTTACTTTCTGATCTAACTGTGATTCAATAATTTCCCAGATCAAGTGCCTTTTCCTACCATTATTTTATTTTCAAATTGGAGGTCAGAAATTGCCTGGGCAAGTCCAGAAGAAACTTAGACACTATGTTAAATTTTAAGTAAAACTTGAAAACTTCTTATTGATTTTTTTTTTCTTAGCTCTGATAGAAGGCACAAATATCATACAGAATGTTTTAGTCTCATCTGGTTTTTAATCCACTATTCTTTATTCTAAAGGAGAGGAGAAATCTATCAAGCTGTTCCTTTATGCCTGATCTCTTCTGACTGTTTCCAGCTATTCCCTAACATAGATCTTCCTGACTAATATTCTATCATATTCCTTGTCAGGGTCATCACTGCTGTTTTTCTTTGCGCTGTCACCCCTTGTAGCTCTGGCTGTTTATTCTGAGCGTGTCTTCACTGTTGCGGGACTCTGAGGAGGCACTTGTTTCCAAAGTCCAGAAATTGCTGGGGTGCAAGTGACGTTATCCATGAGTCAGACTTCACTTAGGAAGTGTTAGAGACCACACAGATTTTTAAAACAGATTCTCAGTCACACAGGCACATCTACTGAGATGGGAGATGGAATTAATAATATGTGACTGTCTACCTATAAGGTATCTCCAGTGTGAGAAGTTGATCTGTTTATATTGGCATACTGGCTGTATCAGAACATGATGAAACCAAGAGCACTGAGATACACTCTCAATGTAAATCTTTACTATTTTTTAAGCCAGGGCTTGCCTTGATAGCACGCTATTAAATTTGCTTGTACACCAAACACACAGCTGACTGAGGCAGAAGGAAAGAGACAAGAACAAATAAATGGGTTAATGGAAGGAAACAGAAAAGGCCACAAAGAAAGCAAAAAATAAGGGTGTTTGCTGCAGGATTTAACTTTGTGCTTGTTTTGATATATGACAGGAAGGAAGAAGTTTAGGAGAGCCAGAGAACTTCAGGGTGAAGCAGGCAGAAGATAGTTGGGGAAAGACACCTCTGTAGAGTTCTGTGGAATGGTTGGTGTCTGCAGGAACAACTGGCATCTGACCTTGTCTCATTTTTGTCACTGAAGGCAGATGGGAAAATCAGTGGCTCAGGAGGGTATGACCCTGTGTGGGGCTCCTGTCCTCCTCACACTGTGACACGCAAAGGATCTGCCCCTCACAGGAGCACAACCTTCTTGTACAGGGACACCAGTCTGGCTGTGTGTGATCTACTGTACATGAGATACAGAGGGAGATGCAGTGGTCATGGAGATGACTACCAGTCTTTTTGCTGCTACTATATTAGTATCTATAAGCAGATTCCAAGGTCAAAGATGTAATGTGAAACTCAGAATAAATTAATCAGTTATGTCTATCCTACATGTGCTTATCTGTAACCTCTGAGGATTTTGTAAAATCCACAGAGATAACGGCAACAACGCATTTCTCACACATGCAGCTGCCCTTACAGACCTCAAAGAGAACTGTATTAGTTCAATTTATTTCTCAGAAATCTTTATTTCTTTCCTTTCAGTTTACAATATCGCCTCAAAGGTTGGTCACAGTAAGGTTCATAGTCCTATAATATTCCATAAAAAGAGATTGATTGGAGAAGTCTCTTTCCCCTGGGAAGAAGCAGATAGAGATTTTAGTGCAACATCAGCACCAGTTCAGGCTGATCTGCATCTTCTAGTATATTACAGGTCAGCTGAGTATGCTGCTATTTACTGTTATTTCCTCAATGGACTTTGTCAGCTAAGCCAAATGGTACCATTGGTACTTTCCAACTGTAACACATAAGTTCAAGCACAGAAAATTCACTGTTTCTCAGGAGGAAGTGACAAAAAATTCCAGCATGGGGGACCACCACCTTCAGAAATCTGGGGGAGTTTTTCTATCCTAATTTGAGAATGATTGAAGAGTGTACTGTGAGTACCCATGTAACAAGCTCAGGTTAGAAGTCACCACTCGTCCTTCCTTGAGGAGACATTCAAACTATTCCTAGCCAGATCTACTTGACCTTGACTTCACTCAAAAATTTAGGCTAAATGAAAGACAAGATCAAACATTTACAGATATATAGAGGGGAAGAAGCTAATGACACATCAGAGGAAATTAAACAAAACTTTTATCAGAACATTTGGATCTTGATGCCACACTAATTAAGGTAAAATTCTTATGCCAAACATGTTAATTTATTTAAAAAGAAAAAGATGACACAAGATAATAGTGATAAATGAGTAATAAAAACAAGAGGCAAGCGAAGATTTTAAGCAAGTTAGCATAATGCTATCTTCAGTTAATCAGTAATAATTCAAATATGGAATATTTCTTTTTTATTATGCAAAGGGGAAAGCGAAAGTGAAATTATAATAAATTTGCATATTTAATTACCTCGTAAATATAGCCTAGACTAAACTATTGCAAGAGTAGCATCAGTACACAAGAACCCCAATCACATGACAATATTTTCTTTTCGTTCTGCTTTTTCAAGAAACCAAATTCTGCTTTCAGATATAACACTGTGACTCCAGTATCTTACCCAAAATTTAAAAAAGAGTTTTTTGAAATAAATTTCACTTCTTTCATTATTATTATTCCTTAGATGATTTGTCGATCATTTATTTTAATTTAGTCCAATATGCTTTATCAATGTTTTTATACTTTTTACCTGGGCTCTGTATGTTCCCCTCAGTTAGAGTTTCACCTCTGTTCCCTCATCTTTTTTTTATATTAACCATTACTCTTCTGTTTCTCAGGCCATACAGCTGTAGCAGCTAGAATTTAATCAGATTATTTCAGAAAGAAATTACTTAGTCACCATGGTCATGGTATAATGTAGATTACAAATAGTGTATGACTCATTAGTGTTGTGATGGGCTGATGCTGGCCAGTAGCCAAGCTTCTACACAGCCACTTGCTTGCTCCCTCCCAGTCAGCAGGATAGGGGGAGAAAATAGGAAGACCAAAAGTGAGAAAACTCATGGTTTGAGATAGACAGATTAATATGTGAAGAAAAGTAGGGGGGCAGGAAACCCAAACAAAAATACAAGTGGGACAAAGGAAATCACTCACCACCCTCAAGAAGGAAATCAACGTCTAGCCTGTCTCCAAGCAATGGCCACCCTGGAAACCAAAATGACCCACTCTTCTTCTTCCTCCAGCTTAGTTTGTGTTGGTGAGCATGACATCATATGGTATGAAATATCGCTTTGGCCAATTTGGGTTAGCTATGTCCCCTCCCAACTGCTTACTCACTCCTAGATGACTTGAAGGGCAGGGGCAGAGTGCGAAAAAAAGAGAAAGCCTTGACACTGTGTAAGCACTGTTCAGCAAGCGCCAAAACATTGGTGTGTTACCAACACACTTTTAGCCACAAATCCAAAACGTAGCATCATACAGGCTGCTATGAAGAAACTTAACTCCAGCCCAGCCAGACCCAGATCAAATGTTTCAGATCCAGCAGATTTCACTCAAAATAAAGAATCTTCTTCATTAATTTATTCAGCTTTAATGCTTATTTGGCTTTGAGTTTTATGTATTGACTCATATCTTTTTATGGATATATCAAGTCTCTTTCTAAATAGGGTCTATGCAAAGTCATCAAAGCATATGCTTTAAAGACTGCTTTCAAATAAAAGTAATTCCATGTTAAAAAAGATATTATGCAAGATTTTGGTTTTATCACCAGTTGTTAGAAGGTACCAAGTACAGTAAATTAACATAGACCTTGCCTTTTGGTTATCTAATGGCTGTACAAAAATAGCTGTGTGGGTTTAGGCAAAATGTTGTATCAGAAATAACACTGAAAGGAATAGAATGGAAATAGAATTCTACTCTTGCCATACACCCTGGTGTATGAGGGACAAAGAAGAGTTATTAAAAGGGTGTGGAAAAAATTTTAAGACTTCATTAATTTTTTAGTTCTGTGAGGATAATCTTGCCAACCTACCCTTGTCAACCAGCATAGGGCAAAAGACTAATGATGTTTTGCAGATTAAGGTGTAGAGTAATTATGGTAATCAGGATAAGGTTGTGTTTGCTAGCCAACACTACTGTCAGGATCATTCCTACATTTTTCCCTTAAAAAAAAAAGCTATTGTCATTAATATTTTTCCATTGTAACAGACACAGTAATATGTAAATCACACAGCTGACAGAGTATCTTCCATAAGAATCTTTTTAAAAATTACCTTCTCTGTAATCAAATGCAATATGGTACCTGGGAGATTATCTCTGCTCATGTACCACATAAATGCAAAACCCACAAAACATGAGCAAATTGTAAACCCTTCTATAGGTTCAGGTTAGTTCATGGCTTGATAAGTAATCCTTACTTAAGTAAATTTTATTTCATCTTATTTAGTGGGAAGCATTGCAGGTGCTCTGTATACATATAAAGTGGATGCTATTTATAAAGAAACTCCCAACTTGGAAACAAATTGTATTCTGAAAGAGAAAAAAAGGCAAAAGAAAAAAGAAAAAAGGGGAAAAAGAAGAAAAAAGAAAAACAACAACAAAAAAAAAAAAAAAAGAAAAAAGGGGAAGGGGAGAATAGGTAGCTGGAATGCAACAATTGTAATCACTTTAAGCTAGATTCCACTGGTGGAATACGACTCAATTTTATTTTATACAAGGGAAGAGGAACAGGATTCTGTGCTTCTTCAGCTAGCTATCTGTAGCAGTGTGGATGGCCACTGCCTCAAAAGATGTCAAGGCAGATGAAAAGCTTGTTACTATCTTACTGGTACTAGCTTTTCACTCTTCAAAGCTGTAACAGGCTAAATTGTACCTTCACTGGTGATGTATGCTGATGCTTTCGCTTCTAGATACAAGTGTTTCACCTAATAGGTCCCACATAAAATACCCTTTCACCTTTCTCCAGATTTTCAAAAACAGATTTTTAATCTTTAGTATTTAAGGGCAAACATATCTTCCACAATCTTCAAACAAATACACTCTCGTCTACATCTTGTACAAATGGCTCATGTTTTTTTCTTTTTCTAGAGGAGATAACATCTGCTCCTAAGATCCTGCAAAAACACCTGCAGAGGGTGTTTCCTGTTATTTATAAAGCAAATCTTTATCGTTCAGTGAAGAAGGAGGAAGAGACAGTAGTGCTCTTTAGTGCTATTTTAGTAGTATTCTTGGCTTTTTAAATTTGGAAAGCAGCAGGATACTGCAGTGAGTACACTATTGGCAAATGGTGCCTAAAAGTAGACAGGCAAAGATGATTCGGCAATTCAGGGTTGACAACTCTGACTTATATAGTACTGTAAAATCTAGAGGAGGCTGGTTATCTCTTTTGAAATTAGAAAAAGGAAATACTAAAAGTAGATGACATTTCAAGTCGTTATCTAAAGAAGCAATATCATGTTTCCTCTTCACTTCCGATAGTGATTATCTTTGCAAAGCAGATACTGCAGTACAGCCTTCCTCCTATCCCATCCTTGAAGTAGGTGGCATAAGATAATTCAAAAAGAGGGGCACATAAATGGGAAAACTTATTTACAGATTAAGCCTCTCCTTAACTGGAGAAAATTATTGATTTATTCTTCTGATCATAAGATTTAGTGACTCAGATATTTTCTCCACTTAAATAGTTATCGTTGTTTTAATTGTCCATGTTGATGTCCTGGTTGGACTTCTTGTAAGCTTCTGGTTTCAATACCACAGAGTTAAAAATCATGTAAATGTGTATTTATTTCCATAACTTTTAATTTTCTTTTTGTGTTTCCTTGCATACTTGCTTATTTCAGAACTGCAGAATGAAAAAAGAGACATTTTATGATCCATTTCACTGATATATACTTGTATTTTGAATTGTGTGAATCAGTTTTAGGGTCCTCTGATGCCTCCCATATTTCTAATGTTTATCACCAAACTTTTGATCTCGTACCCTGCAATATAAATGGATTTTTATAATTATATTCATTATTAGAATACTGTCGTTGCTAACTTTGTTTTTTCTTTTACAGTCTAACACTGATGGTGACTGCTTTACACTGATGACAGTATGGTCTTGATATTTTCCCCTGGTTGATTCAGCTAATTTAACATGATCAATGTGTACAATTGTTTGACACCATCTCTCATTATGTATGTTCCTGGGTTTTTTGCCTCTAGTGAATTTTGACTATTATCCCACTCATATTTGCTTACCATTAAATCCTCCAGAAGTCTTTATATCTTCCTATGACTAATGTATAATTTTGTGTTATGTCATTTTGTGAAGGTTTTTTTCTAGATCATTAATTGCATCTTCAACACCAATCCTAGAAAAATGATTATAGAGAATCCTATGTAAGTCTTCTCCTAAGGTAAGCATTACTGTCTGAAGTTTAGGGCTTAGGAAGTGCTCTGCTTAATAAAGCCAGAAGTATTCTCAGCTATGCTTGAAGTTAGAACTGAAATGAAATGTGAGGGGGCAAAGAGTTCCTAAAGTCTGAGTATAGTTCTTGCATCTAATGAACAGTGTTTGAAGAGCTAAAGTAAGAACTGCAATCACTAAAAGCAAATTAATGTATTTGAGTATACTGTCATTTAACAGTAGTCTATTGGTTTCAGTGTTACTGGAGAGGAATCATGAACATGTGCCTATTCAACGCCTTCATCAATGTAGAGGTGAATCAAGGAAAACTATATAATGCCCGTGAAAATCTATTACATACTTCACACTCTCCAAATTCATATTATCTTCCTATTTCCTTGCAGTTTCCTTGCTTCTGCTATGATTCACTGATTTCTTTATTATTTGAGTGTCTCTAGACAGTTATTTGCTATTTAGATTCTCCCTCCACTGTTTCAGGTGTCACTTTTTTTTCCTTTTTCTTTCTGTTTTTTTTCTTTTTTTCCCCCTTGCTATCAGTTTCTTTTCGGATCTGTTAGTCTCATTTAGAAAACATTTCTGCTTACTAAAAGATATTAGTTTGTTTCAAAACCTTCTAGTTATTTTTCCTTCCCCTTGCTTCCCAACTTGTTTTTGTTTAAGGGTATGGAATTCTGTTCCAACTTAATTTTCTCTATATACATCTTTCATTGACTAATTAGCTGGTGTTCTAAGTCCAAGAAGTTAAATAACCTTATGTTTTTTTAAAAAATTAATTTATGTAGTTATTTTCTATTGATTATCTACTGCTGTTTTAAATTCCCCTTTGGAAGTTTTATCTCACAAAGTTTTGGTGGGCCTTGTCTCCACACAATACTGAACACAATACTCAAAACCAGTCTTTGACTAGATACTCAAAAAACCTACATTACTTTAATTCAAAGACACTCTCTTTTATTCTCTAAATAGTAATAATTCAAGAGGCAGCAATATAAAGTCCTGAGAAACTTGGTGCATAAGCCTCAGTATTCCATGTATGCCTAAAAATGCAAAGAATACTTGGGCAAATTAAATTGCTTTTGTACATAAATTCAGTGAAAAGGATAAGAATAAAAATAAAAAAGGGAAATTTTGAAAAATAATATGGATAATCAGAACATGTATCTTCTATTCAGTTAAGGTACATATTTCTATCTTTTCTATCTTCACATTATTCTTATTTTTGTCATTGTTATAATATATGAAATGTATCAGTCACACACCCTTCTGGGAAAAACTTTGGGTTTTCCTTATTAATTTTTTTTAAAAAAAAGTGAACTTAATTCCTAACCACAAGCAAACACTATTTTGATTAAGGTCCAAAGCAAAAGAATATAACCTATAAATTTTCATCCTATCTACTTTAACATGAAAATGTCTCACATGTTTTGTAAACTCTTTGACTTTAATAATACTTTATGATAGCAACTAAGTTGATTATGAAGTAAGTAAATATTTAACTTTATTCAAATAAGACACTATTTGATTGCATTGAGGGTTTTCTATAATATTGAACTTCTATTGCTGGAATTCTCTATGCTTTTCCATTTTTTAAAAAAGTACTTTATTTTTACTTACTTTTAAGCAAATATATGCCAATAAATATTTAGTGCCTACTGTAGCATTATTGTAACGTTAGAGTTCCTGGCATTTATATGAATGTTTGGAAAATGAGATGAAATCTTGTTTTCACAAATAATCACATAGACTTCCACAGATTTCTGACAGAACCTAATCTGAAATACTTTAAAATGGGATTGAAAAAGCTCAGCTACACAAATACAATTTTCCACCATAAAAATCCTTGGCACTTCAAAAATATTAAAATACACTAAATGTTTCCCTGTGTTTTAGTTTGAACTGAAAATGACCACCATCTTCAAAAATTAAGCCATAATGGATAACCACAGAAATATGCCTGCTCGTATTGAATGTCCTAGCTAACAAAACTCCTTTTATGACTCTTATCCATCTATATTTCTTCTTTCAATTCCTGTGCAAAAGTTCCACGTAGGTAAACAAGACCTAAGTGAAAACATTATGAAATAGCTGCACCATATACATATCTTCTTAGTTTTGTCTTGGATGTTTTTATAAATATCTCAGCATTATGTGAACAAACAATGCTCTGAATTTTTGTTTTTTTGAAACATTTGTTTGTTACATTTTTTACATTTTTTTGTTACATTTTTTACATTTTTAACAAATCTCATCAAAAATCCAAATTAAATGAGGCTGCAAATCCTGTTCGCCTAAATCCTCCCCACCAAGATTATCAATAATAGGTAATGAATAATTGGTTAAAACTGAAAGCATTAGCACTGATACAAACATACTCTGTATAATGTCAATATAGCAAACAGAGAATCAAAAGACAATTTTGAATAGCTACCTAAGTGAATTTTAGCAGTAAATTTAAAGCCTAGAGTGTGTTTCAGTGTTTTGGAAGATAAACACCAAAGGACTTCACATTGCTTAGGTAATTCTTCTGCATCCATTGGTATAAATATAAGCAGGGTTGTATTCTTTAAGATAAATATCACTTTTTTTTTTCAGTGGTTCATCTACCTTTCTTCAGATACATAGTCTTATACAGTCTGAGCAACTTTAGTTAATAAATTGCTGTATGAACATCTCTATGGACTCCTCTAAAGGATTCTGAATATTCAAAAGAAATGCTTAAACAGGAAATTATTCAATATTTGATGAGAATTATGAAATGTTTTTCCCCAAAATAAAGAACTGCTATTACAAAGGTAAATTAGCCACTGGTTTTTATTTCAGATCATCTTTATTAGATGTCAAAAATAAATCAATGACCAACAGATTACCTTTATACATGTTTTGTTGATATTCTAGAATTTAATGGACCAGATTATATCCAGCAAAAGTATTTCTTTTATTTTATGTAGGAAAAAAATGTTGTCATTTATTATAACTTTTCTAAAATCTTATGCATTCTTATTCATTCAAATGGAAAACAAACCAATATTAAGACAATATATCTCTAAGTTACTTATTAATAGATTTATTCATACTTTGCACATCATAATATTCTCCTTGCAGATAGGCCACATTCTATTGACAAATTTATCTAAAATTAAGGATACCTAAACACCATTTAAATCAGTAGATTGCCAAGGGATACTGTGGAGTGACCATCACTAGAAGGTTTTAAGAATATCTTCAACAAACCTGTTAGGGATGGTTTAAGTAGAATTTATCTTGCCTTAGGGCAGAAGGTAGGTTTGAGATGTTCCCTTGAGGTTCCTTCCAGTCCTATTTTGGTGCTTCCTAGCACCTTCAACAATGCTGTTTCTTACAACAGTAAATATATTCAAGGAAGTGGAATGACCTGTACCTACCTTTTCCAAGATCCTTTCCAAAGCCTTTATTAATTATTAAGATTTTATTTTCTTGGAACTCCAGCAAACAAATTCGAAGAATAGATTGTTTATATATGCAGACATGAATATGTACTTATACAGCAGTTATTGGCACTGCTGTTATTTTCTATATATTTAGTCTTTCCTTTGTCTTTCAAGTAGGGGGAAGACCTACTACAAAAGAAAGCCAACTTACTCTTCTGTGGCTTTTCTACTCTGTGGTAGCAACTGTGCTTAGACTGAAGCTGAAGGTAACGTGTGGTGAGATGGACTCATAAATCACAAAAGGAGGAGGCAAGTGGCAGAGTGAGCCAATGGCCACCCTCCTTCCCAGGATGTGCTGTGCAGCCCTGGGTATCGGCACCTCTCCATTTCTGTGGCCCTGTCCCCCATGCAGGGCCTCCTATTGACTGGAACTCCTCACATCTTCTGAAGATGCAGCATCTTCTCCCCAGCACCCAAAATACCATGTCACTAGCCGTTTTTATGCAGTGGGGAGAAGTAGGGGGGGAAGAAGCAGCTCTAACTCTATTATCTTAATGTTCACATCAAAGACCTAGCACAGTTTGCTCCTCAGTGACAGATTTCTAATCAACCAGACACTTCAATGTCTTCATTTCTTTTCTGTTTTATTCTGCACTACCATGCTTTTCTCTTGATCTGCCTTACAGAAATATTTTAATACTACTTTTTCAGTCCAAACATTTCAGACTCCCAGAAATCAGCTTCTTTCAACTGAAATGTAATCTCCCTTCTACCCATTTTTAATTCATTCTTCTATCAATTAAATGATATTCTGGAACTCATGAGTGGTACTTAGTCATTCAGCTCCACTGACTTTTAATTAAAGGTGGGTGTCTAATTGCCCAGAGTGCAACTGAAAGTTGCCCTGAAGTCTTTGTAGTATGTACTCATTCCTTTATCAATCTCAAATGCCTTCTTCTTGTAAATGAGTTGCCAACATGATTTTCTCTGAAAAATCCTTAATCATTTTCATCAAAACTGAATAAAAAGCACAAATTCAGAGAGGGTAACAAGACCTTCACACCTCTCCAAATTTCTCTGTCAGTTTAGTGTGACATTCATAGAGAAGGTGTGCTCTGCTTCTATAGATATCACAGCAAAAAATCTTTTAACTTGAATAACAGTCCCATAAAGGGTATAAATCCTCTCAGAAATCACGATAATAATGACTTCAATAGTTTGTTCCTACTAATTATCGCAGATCTGCCATTAACCTTATTAGAAGTACTGTATTTTTAATAAAAAGGGAACAGTGTATTAAAATTCACCAAGTACTTTTGAAAAATTATGTTCAGCTCTGCCTTAGACACTACCTCGGAGATTAAGAAGTCTTATTATGAACCTGAATAGACACAAACAAGTTTGAATAAACAGGAAATGGTTTATATTCCTATGTTAGGCCCAGCCAAGGCTAAATAAGTAAGAAGGAACTACATTTTGATGCAAAACTTGGAGGGTTCCAGTAGACTATAGAATCTTACAATCATTTAGCTTGGAAAAGACCCTTAAGATCATCAAGTCCAGCTGTTAACCTAATATTGCCAATGCACCACTAAACCATGTCCCTAAGCAACGTGTCTACATGCTTTTTAAATACCTCCAGGGTTGGTGACCCAACCACTTCCCTGGACAGCCTGTTCCAGCGCTTGATACCCTTCCAGTAAAGAAATTTTTCCTAATATCCAATGTAAATGTCCCCTGGTGCAACTTGAGGCTGTTTACTCTCGTCCTATCGGTTGTTACTTGGGAAAAGAGACCAACACCCACCTCGTTACAGCCTCTTTTCAGGCAGTTGTAAAGAGCAAGAAGGTCTCCCCTGAACTTCCTTTTCTCCACACTGAATGACCCCAGCTCCCTCAGCCACTCCTCATAAGACTTGTTCTCCAGAACCTTTACTAGTTCCATTGCTCTTCTTTGGGTGCAATGATAGACCACAAAAGATGAATTTGTTTTATTCACCAGTGATCCACTAAATGGTTGAAAAAGATCACAGCCCAGCTTCTAAAGGTATGCCCTCCAGTCTTTGAAGAAACCTGGCATTTGTTAATTGTGACCAAAATGAATCTGGATTATCAATGGGATTCTCAATGTTCCTTGAGTTCTTTGAGTGACACCACCTATTCTTCTGTCAATTATCAAGCTTTGCTTCACATAAATATAATAAAGCACGGTTGTTGCAAGAAAGCATTAGGCAATACAATGGCATGAAATAAAGAAAGGAGGACTTGCAAAGAAACGTGAACAAATGCTCCACGACTTCAAGATTCAAAAAGATATCTTGCAAAGAAAGAAACGCAACTGCTACTGCTCAAAGTGTTTATATGAAAAAAAAACCAACACAAAAAGCCCAGCAAAAAATTCCTGGATACAAGGCTAGAAGAGTGTTTACTAGGCAATTATTTGTTGCACTACATAAATGTAAGGAGCTAATAGCACTCTAAGGAGTATTAATATTTATTTAATAATTCTGGTTATAGAACTTATATTAGCTATAAAATATAGACTCTGGCTCTACTGCTTGTTGCTTGTTCAATGAGAAGAAAGGGGTTTTTATGAAGTTAAGGTAGTGGTGGCAAAAATCGAATATCAAAGAACAGCAGTAATTTAGAAGACTAATGATCAAAATAGGCCAAAATATATAGTGCTTTACTTTTCCTGACTCTTAACCTTTCAATGAGGTACTTGGCAAACTTCAAATTATCAGGTATAAACTTCTTAAATTGAAATTTAATAGTTATGGAGTTTCTGTAACAGAAAGGGAGTTTTTGAAAGTCTCTAATTCTGTGTTTGTCACAGCCAAACAGTGGAAACCAATTCCAAAATCCAATGAATACTTAAAAAAGTATAAATTTACATCAACATCTGCTATTTGTTTGTGACTCATTTTACTAGGTGTCTATTAATTCTACTCTTCCTTTAATTTCCATCTCATCTTACAGAATAATGATGACTTTTTTGTTAAGGATTCACTTCTATTTGGATTAAAAATATTTATGGCTTGCCAGGTAAAAAAATGTTGATGCCTAAGGCCAGAACTTCCTTAACAACACCACTTCCATTTCTCTTGTGCCTACAGACCTCTTGCTTTGGAGCATGTCTGCTTGCTGGATCACAGCATCCTGATCTTGTTTTATGGCACCAGTAATATAAGCACTAAAACTTACTCTTTCTGAAATTAAGTAGATGAAGAAAACCACTGAGAGAGCTGCCTTCTTTCAGTGAACAATCTTGTTTGAAACATATCTTTTCCCTTTGATGTAACTTCAGAATAACTAATTATGTAAAAAACAATCAAATTCTAAACTCTATAGTATGTAAATTGAATAGTACATCTTAAGTATTTAAGTGTTTATTGGAAATGTTACACTAATATTAAAATGGGATGAACTGAAGTTTAAACTTTTGCAATGCTTTATTTAATTCCTATGTTGTTAATAGCAGGTGCCCTGTTTTAACCTCAGTAGGCAGCTCAGCCCCACACAGCCACTTGTTCACTCCCCCACATTGAGACTGGGGAGAGAATCAGAAGGGCAAAAGTGAGACAACTTGTGGGTTGATATAAAGACAGTTTAATAAGTAAAGAAAAAGCTGCATGCACAAGCAAAGTAAAATAATGAGTTCATTCACTACTTCCCATCGGCAGGCTCAGCCATCCCCAGAAATGCAGGGCTCCATCATGTGTAACAGCTACTTGGGAAGACAAAACATTATAATTCCGAACGTCACACCTTCCTCCTTCTTTCCCCAGCTTTTATTGCTGAGCACAACATCATATGGTATGGGATATCCCTTTGGTCAGCTGGGCGCAGCTGTCCCAACTTCTTATGCACCCCCAGACTACTTGCTGGCCGGGCAGTGTTAGAAGCAGAAAAGGCCTTCATGTTGTGCAAGTGCTGCTCAACAATCTTGTGTTAACAACACAGTTTTCATCACAAATCCAAATCAAAGCCCCATACCACCTACTATTGAAGAAAACTAACTCCTTCTAAATCATAACCTGTACAGCAGCAAATACAAATAAGACTTTTTTATCAATTTGGTATCTACTAAGACTTCCCCAAATTACCAATTTTAGTTTATTTCTCACTGAAATGAGTTTATTTCCCTGTAGAATTAGTCATTTACAAATACTACTGTCTGATTTTCACTATCCAGTTTTCAGTATGGTGTTGAGCAACATGAAGTGATCTTCTATTTGGTGTATGTCATAAAACCCCACACTCTTATGTAGGTTGGTTATGTGCCGTAAACCTTCCTGTTTACCGTTATATTGGCCCAAAATGATTCTGTGAAGAGATGCACATTTTAACTTGCTTTGAAATCTGGGTTTGTTGCAACACTCAGTAGATGAGTTTCCACTGGCATTCAAAAGGTATAGAATATGATACTGGTGTGTACTCTGAAGAGTGGAAATTGTACCATTTCTTAAAGTTTGCCTTCAGCTGAAATAAATAACATATTAAATATAGCTTCAGATTTTTTTCTTAGGGCTCCCTTTCCTTTCCCCATGCCTCTGTAATGTCTCTATTTTCTACTGGACATGCTACTCCCTGTTCATTTTCTTTTTTCAATTGAGTGGGAGGAAAAGGCACTAATTTTCCACTAAAGGTGGAAGCTAGTGGAGCTCTGCCAACTTGCAAAACTTTCTATTCCTGTTTTCAACTCATCTCATTAAGAAACAGAGAATCTGCAAAGAAATAACTCTTGTCATTGTAATTTATAATGCCTCACTTGGTACATATTTCAAATGGTAGCTATGGCTATTCCTGCTTCCCCTCCTAATTAGTAATATAGATATGATGAAATGTGTCATTTCTCCATTAGTACCATAGGCAGTGGTTATTATAAATAACAATAGTGGTTAACACATTACTTTTATAGTGTACATTTTTACTTTTCTTAGGGGTTGTTAGCAGATTTTTTTATTCCATTAAATCCTATTTTGTAGGGTGGGATTAACAAAACTAATCTGACCTAACGTCAGAAAAGATAAAAAAAGAGAATGCAAAAATACTTCTACTGGATTTCGTTCTGCTTTCCTCTGCTGAAGCCCACATCCTAATCTTTCATTACAGAATGTTTTCTTTAAAATAGGGCACTAGAACACAGGAAAAGTATACTATGAGCTGGAATTTTTAATATGCATACTTTTAAGAAAGCCAAAGTTGCTGCTGACAACTGCATCATGCTTTGTGTATTGGTGAAACCTGCTTGTACTAGGAGTGTGAAGTTATTTTTCATTTCATATAGCAATGTGCCAAAGCGACACAGATGTTCTGTTCAGGAGACTGCTTGATTTTTCTTTTCAAAGTACAGTGTTGTTTTCATCTTACACAATGAAGAAGAAACATCTGTCACATAACACATTTATTTTAAAGACTATGCTGTGTTTTTCTATGTATACCGAGGTAAGTTGAAATCCAAGGTTTAAGAGTATATACACAAATAAAGTAATCAGTTAATAGTAAAAATACTAATTTTCTAAAGACGAATATATGAATATAGCTTCTTCCGAGACTTTAGATGGTTATGGGAAGCACAAATTTCTTCTTTCCTTTTTAATACATAAATGCGTTTTTTGCTGGGTGGGTTTTTTTTTACATATCACTACTTCAAATATATTGCTACTGTTCTTCTGCCATCATATTTGAAACTTCATTCCTTGCCCTCAGTATTAGATGACTGGACTACTAGTTCCTGATCTGATCATTAATCTATTTCTAAATGCTGAATTGCCTCTACTTGTTGCAGACATTGGAATTACTTATTAGTGCTGTTTTCAAAGGAGACACCTTATTGGTCAATGCTACTCAGAAGGCCTGTTATCTCTGAGTCCTAATCCCCTCATTTTGGTATAGGGCACTGAGTAAGTAATGGGACCATTAATGTAAAGGCACCATTAGGAGGAGGTGGTGCTCATAAACTGCTGAGGAAACCTGCTAGTTGGACAGATGCTAGTGCATCTTAGAAAGGAAACAAATAACTTGACCTGAACATTCTGACCAATCTACTGCCTGGCAGGCCTGACATCTGGGAAAGGATTCTACTTCTGAGTAAGACTGCTAACAAAACACTACAAAGACAATCCCTCTGTTGGAATTATTCCAGTCTCCTTGACTTTTGTCTGTCTAGGCTAACCCAGAAACTCTTCACTGGTTATGATTTTCCTCAAAATAAACATCAAACATAAGTTAGGATGTAATTTGTTCTATCAAGTAACTTTGAAGTCAATGGCTGTCAGACTCTCTTGATACTCTGAGTGCTCTGCTATGAGCAAGAGCTGTTTTATCAAGACTTTGTTTTCTCTTCATCTCTTGAAGAGTCTGGGAAATAATCAGAACAGATTATCTGGCAGAATAGTTCTTCAAAGATACTTATCAGCCTTTTTATTCAATGTGGTAGCAGGAATAGCTATCAGAAACAGTGTTAAACTTTAATTTATTCTACAGTGTTACTGTTTTGTGTGTTAGTTTCCTCTGACTTCAAGGGCTTTGGACAACATAACTGTGAAAACATGTCTATGAACACAAAGCTATTAACAAGCAACCTAATAGAAAGAGTAATAGTGATCCATTTAACTGAATGGCAATTGTCAACCACTAGTTACCTAACTCTGCAGTGAAAGTATAACGTTGACTACAACTGTATTAAGTTACAGGAGTTCAAAATGTTCAAAATGTTTCCATGACTTTATTTCCCCTTAACTAAATCTGAGCTCCCTTTTTACAGGGATAATGGTAGAGATAGACATAACAGACCCATTTAATGTTACAATACATGACATTGTGAACACCAGGATGCTCTGAAATGCATTTGTTCTTTCTTGTTTTCTAGATGGACATCAGGCTGAGAAACCTTGACCTCTCAACAGATGATGTCTTTCCAAGTCTGCTATAATTATAGATGCAGTTGTTAGACATAGAGAGGGAGAGGAAATCATTGGTTTATTTTCCTAAGCAGTGAGTAGCTTTCCAGGACAATCTACTTTGATATTTGCTTTCATATTCCTAGTATGATTTTGCTGACACTTGGGTTCCTAGCTATTTGGGAAGAGTACTGGTCAAGTGTAGGCACATGAATTTTCCTGCACTGGTGTACTTATTGGGCAGCAAATTTAACTGTGTATAGATTCAGATGCCCCAATGGTGGGGTTATTAGTCTATAGTATTTAGTGGTTAGACTTGTTTTTTAGACTTTTTCTGCAGAAGCCAATGCAGTATATTATTTACCTAGACAAATCCACTCTGGGAGTAGCATACTACAACTTTGCTTACTTTATCTGGATTATTACAGTTTCAGAAAGCTCACAGTGTAGCAGTCTACTTTTTAAGGAGTGCTGGTACTTTTGATTCCTTGATGATGCCTGAAAAAAATGGAATCTCTTTTCACTGCAATTGGCATATAGACAGGTCCCATCCAGTAATCTGGCACCTTTCTTCCTCTAGTTTGTTCCGTCTCTTGTGCTAATAAAAGCAGATGGAATAGACTGGATAATGTGGTTCTGTGGAAAACCCATTTA
Organism: Phalacrocorax carbo; assembly: GCF_963921805.1. Lineage (NCBI taxonomy): Eukaryota > Metazoa > Chordata > Aves > Suliformes > Phalacrocoracidae > Phalacrocorax > Phalacrocorax carbo. The sequence continues at coordinate 128,625,231 of NC_087513.1, read as the reverse complement.
TCAAAACACTACTTTTTCCCCCCAAGCTCAAAACAGACTGTTCTTTGGTCAAAAGTTTTATTATGTTCAAACATATCCCTCTACAGTTCAGAATCTGGGAAACAGCAGAACAGTGACCTGAAAAAAATAGTTCAGCAGCTCACAAAAAAAAGCGGAAAAACCCCAAAGAAAAACATCTTCTATAAATCAAAAACATTTCAGAGAATTTAATTAGTTAATCTGACACCTTTCAGCCTTTACATGTTTCCCTATCTTTATTATGACTGTTGTCATTATTTTTTATGTAAATTGTTTGGAGGGAAAGGACTGAAGAAATACTAAAGGAATAGAAAAGTATCTGCTTGCTTGGAGATTTATTTTTTGACTAATTAAAGAACCATGTTATAAATTGGCAGGTGAGTGAGGCATAAAAATATTGTGGATCTTCACTGTTCCCAGTAATTTTTATTTCCAAGGTGAAACCTTTACATTTGATTTACTTCTTGCCCTACATTTGAATCCCACACAGCCATATTAATAGTGACCTCAGGAGACTCTAGTCATGCTGCAGGCCAGAAGATTCTTGCTAATACCATGTAATGGTTCAGTATTGCCTGTCAACTGAGCCAAGCAATATCTTCCTCCCAAATGGGCAACCTCTATAAAGGGTGACACCCTTACCTGGTTTACTGAAATCTGGGAGTTCACTTCTAATTAGAACTGACAAAAGCTTAACACAATCAGCAGCACTGGGAACTGAAATGTAGTTTCTTGAGCATAACAAAGTCTTCAGTTCTTTCCTTTTAACATCATTAAGAGCCCTGAGGATAACAACAGAATGTGAGGGAAGGGTGATATGATCAAAAAGATAGAATTCTCCACTGTCTTTATCTGTGGCATGAACCAGGTTTTAACAAAAGTAAATTTCAGGAGCTGATACAGTAACTGTAGAAGTGAGTACACTTTCATAGAACTGAGGAAATACTAGACAGAATGTTACAAATGCAACCTTTTATTTAAATAAGACTAATTTTCTAAGTATTTTAGAATAATAATGCAAAGGAGTCAATACATATCTGTAGTTTAGATGAAGCAAATGTACTATTTCTTTAGAATTATTTATAAAAATACACAAAGGAGTCTCAGGCAGCCATGTATTTATAGTGGGTGGAAATAATCAGTCACCTCTTCCAAGACCTTGGCTTTTCGCTGTATATATGCAAAGTTAAATGGTTTGTTCTTCTGTAGTTGTTTAATGAAAACTACTGTGTCAAGAGAGTCCTTGTCAGGCAGCGCCAGCTGACTTTGCCTGAGCAGGAAGTTGGACTGGATGATCACAAAAGATGTCTTCCAAACTAAACGATTCTGTGAATAAATAAATGAAAGTAGTGAAATCGGATAAGGGAGTTAATGCACTAATCTTTAAACTCAGGATTTTGCCTCAGGATTTAATCTAAAAAGAAGATGCATGTGATGCTCACAGGTTACTTGTACAGTTGCCCATGAAGTAAAAGCAATACACTCAGTTGGGTGTATGATCAGCATGTGGCATTCTGGCTCTCCTGACAGAAGCAGAGGCTACTGTCAACAGTTGGAACTATTTTGGTGAGCACTGTGTGGATTGATATGAAACCTCAAGGAGATGTCATGACATGCCATGGACTCAGTGCTACCAGTATCCAAATGGACAGATTGGTATACCAGTGTTTTAGTACATACATCCAATGCTTTCAAGATACTAGTAGTTATCTGTAAAATATCTGAGTCAAATTTACTGACAGTAAGAGTAAGATGATGCAGTAGGGAAGAAATGGCTTGAAAAGATTGCCAAGCTAGTGATCTCAGAGGAAGTTATATCTTGACAGTTGTGTTAAGATTCAGATAATTCAGCTCTGCTTCTAAATGCATAGATAGAAGCTTGAGATAAATCTTTTTCATAAGTGCTATGGGGTATTCTTGCTGGAACAGAACTTACCAAAATTAATATGCATTGCTTTAACGAAACAATGCAATGTAAAATGTAACTGCAATGAGGAATCTTAAGGATAAGTGGTTTGCATTCATATATGGATGTCCTGACCAAAGGTCAAATATGAGACACATGCTTCCAACCACATCATATATGTAGTTCAATACAGGATTAGAGCAGCAAACACAGGTCAGAAGCGCACCTTGAGTATTAAGGCCAGTTCTCTGTAATCTTAAGCAGCTATAAAATATACGCCAAATTTGGAAAGGTACATGGAGCTTTATTAAATATGAAAGTTCTTAAAATATGTCTTTTAGTCATCTGTATTATTCACAGACTGGAACAATTAGTTTGGCATTTGGACTGATGCAGTGAGAAGTAAATTTTTTGACATTGTCAGTGAGGGACTTTTACCTCTGGAATCCTTTACTGAAGGAAAATAGAAGCTATTACCTCAATATAATTCAAAACATTCCTTTATTCAGCAGGCAAAAATACAACTATTTAACAGATGGATACAGTAACCATAATAGGATTTACTCCACGGAGAAAGCAGAGTCCTGGTCTGCGAGCCAATTAGCCTATCTCCAATTATTCTGTGTCTCAGAGGAAGACTGTTGATTCAGGAGTCCATTTCCCACTTGAGATTATTTAGCTTCAGGCCATTCTCTAAGGTTTGACCATTCCGTCAAACTCCTTTAAGACTAACTGATATTATAGGATTATATACAGTTGTGGGAGATTTACTATTTCTATCTGTACACAGTTGTTTTATTCCAATTGTAAATAGGCTTCATGGCAGTAAAAAAACCCAACACATTTTGTAATGCATGGAAAGTGATTATTTTGATTCTCTAATCAGATGAAAGTAGAAAACCCCTCACATTGTTATGTTCTTTATTCTGTGGAAACAGAGGAAACAGTTTAAGAATCAGGTGAGAACATGAGAGAGTTTATCTTAATAGAATAAAGGCCTTCCAAAATCTCACCCCATGATTGTAGTGTAAATGCATGCCAACATCTAGAGATCTGTGTCAGGTGAATCTGAGTCAGTGTCTCTTCCCAGTGGAGAGTGCAGGAGAGAGAAAATTCAATCTGAATCAATATTTAGGAGTACACAATACTGAACTGAAGCAAAGCAAGTGCTCATACACATTTAAGAACACATACACACAAGCTGTTAAAAAGTGTTCCTCGTTAATTTGCTTGTCTTGATCTCCATGTTGTGCTTCACTCTTCAACTTGGCAACTTAGCACTGGCTTTTGCCAAACTTCCCTTTTCCTTCTCCATTTTAATCCTTTATCTGCTAGCTCCGGGCTTGCCTAGGATTTAACCTTGTAAATATCTTTGATACAGGCATTTAGGTTTGACACATCTTTGCAGAACTTCCATATTGACAACTCTGATTTTCACACTGAGTCCCTTTTTCAGGAGTAAATGCAAGATTTTTAACCTTTTTTTTTCACCTGGAAATAAATATTTCACTTCCAAATATGCATGCAGAGCTATATATATGCTAAAAAATTATATACCCAGACCAAACCTACTCTTCTGTGCTGTCTATTTATATGCCATAAGTGCCTGAGCATGTTGGGAGGGTAATCGGCATGGGGATGTCTAGTACTATCATTCCTGTGGACGTGATGGAAAGGCAGGGAAGTGAACTAAACATTGAGTCCACCCTTTAACACATCATATAGATGTGTAAAAACGTCAAAATATGCTACTATGGAAGGAGGGCTAGAAAAGAGCTCTTCATCCCCAAAGCAGAGGAAACACATTGCATTTTGATTGAATTGCAGGCTGACTTCCTGCATGTTTAGTGAGAAATTTTGTATTGCCCTCAAGGTGAAAGTTTCAGCTAATTGTAAGCACTGGGAATATCTAAACCAACCACAAATAAAACTACTTGGTACCTCTAAGGGTGGTCTTTCCTTTACTATGAAACTGCATGATGCTACTGAAATGAATGCATAATATCTTCTAAATATCCTTTAATTAAGGAATGTTTGGGATTACTTCTGTACATTAAATATTTTGTCATTCCATAGAATTGAATTCTTCATCAGAATAAGTTATTAATTTGTTTCCAACATAAAAGCTGCTAAGAAATGTAGGCATTTAGAAGATGAAAGGAGAGATTAAGTATTAATGCAATGTGTCATCTGTATTTGACACCCTACTTAGTATGACCATTATCTACTACAATCTACAAAATTTATTCTTCGTGCTCCCCCTGTATTGCTAGAGTGCCATATGGCCATGCCTGTTTTTCTTCAAATAATTTTTACATAAACAGCTGGTGAGCTGTTTTCATTGTAACATGGCACATATTTTCCAAGACAGTAGGAAGGATTGATGTAACACTAGTATCTGCAGTGCTTTTCATGTCAGAGTTGTAAGGAGGCTCATGTATTACTCAAAAACTCGAAGGTCATTCTGTGTTTTGGTTGCTTTGGGGGGAGCCTTTTTTTTAATTGACTACTGAGCAAAAAGATTACATTATCCCACTTGCCACTGATATAATCTTTGAAATAAGACCTGGTATAGAATAATGCTTAATCACACAAAAGGCAGGCAAATTATGAAGTCTTGTGGAAGCTCTTTAATATTCATTTTATTAAAAGTTGGAGTTCATCTAAACTAGAATTTGACCCCTGCCACCTTATATATAGGTAAATCTGAGCAGACAGGCAACAACGGAATTATTTCACTTATACAATAACTAACTTATTTAATTTACAGCCTTATCCTATGCAATTCTGAGGGAACAGTACAGTAAAAACAGTATAAACAGTAACAGAAGTTGAGTTAAAGTTGGATTTAAAATCTTTTGCTTAGCTATCAAAGATGTTTTTTCAAAACCTGTTTCAGTCAGTGATATTAATTTGCAATGGATTTTATGTGAAAATTTTCCCAAAACTTTTACCTGAAAGTTTTGCAGCATTCCTGCTTCTCACTTGTGAATAAAAACAAAGTATATAACATTTGTTTATAAAAACTAAAGGAAATTGAAAACTTTAAGAATGAGGACTAAAGGATGAGGAAGTACTTTACAGATTTACTCTTAAAGTAAGGCTTTCTGTTGTTTTCACAACTATGAGGAGTAATAAACATTATATATATCTTACTAGTGGCAAAAGCAAGCATTTGTGAAGGAAAGATACATGACGTGATAGTTGACAACTATTGAAAACTGTTGACTGAAATGTGTGGGGAACTCTGGACTGGTGATGTAAAACTTCAGGTGAGTCAACTGCTGTTAGAAATGTGGGGAGTTTCCATCCTTGTCATTTGACACCAGCTGAGCAAATTCGATCCTGTCAGCAAGAACCTATAATAAATTCTTCAGCTTGAGGATGTGGTACTTGATTTTTATTTTCTAAGCTTTTCCTGCCTGTTTGTATGGACATTCTCTGCAGATTAAAGCAGTAAACTGATGGGTGAATTTAAATACTCTCAAATTCTACAGGGAATAGCAAACACTGCTGAAAATAAATTAAAATCTTACTAATAGCAGGCAGTTTTTTAAAAAGTTTGCAACTTTCTGTGGAATACTTAGAAATTCCTGGCAGGCTCATCCTTGCATTTTTTGGTCTATTGACTAGCTGCTGCTCTTGAAGCAATTACTCATAATAATGTCATTTCAAGATTTAATAGTTAATTCTACCTGAATTTAATAATTCTTTATATATCATCACTGTCTGACTAAGAAAGTTTGAGACCTGCTTAGGCTGATGTGGACAGAAGTTATTCAACAGGTAGCTAAAATGAATGAAAGACTGAAAATTCACCAGTTCCAGAGAGGAAAAGTAAATGTCCCCACCACCTTTCTTATTCATTCTGCTCTGAACCCAGCAACCCAAATCACTTTTTGCTTGTCAGAGTAACTATGTGATTTGCTCTAGATTCCTCTAGACTTCTGTTGCCAGAAGCCAAGCAGCTGACAGATTAAAAGAAGTCTATCTCCTGGATCTCTGTTTGTCCAAGCCGTCTACCAAATATAGGGGAAAACGGGCTATAAATGGGCCATCTCTCCAGCTGCATGGATTCTGAAGCAAGTATCACCAAAGGGAGGAATGAACACTGGGAATGACAGAGAATCTTACCAGCAGGACATGACACAGGCCTAAATGGACCTTCTGCTCAGTGGGTAAGTGTTTGCAGGTTCAGAGCATAAGGGGGTTGAAGATGACAACTGGTTACTCAGCACACATGACTCGATTTTCTTTATTGTTACAGAACATTGTCATAACTGCTCAGTGTAATTATTTTGTCCCATAAACCTGAATATATTTGGTAATATGTTGGCCTAATTTCTTCTTTTCTTTCCAAATAACTTATTACATATTTGCTATATTTTCTTATTGAGATTGTGCAGTAATACTGCCTTAAAGTGGCAATAATGATTATGTGATAGACTGCTTTGCATTGTTAAAACTGCCTTTTATGACTCTGTTTTTGTCTGGTACTCATATTCTGCAATTTAACTTGTGTTTGTACAGTGTAGGCATTACTTTTTCTGTTATTCCATACCAGCTGTGAAAGACTTAGCATCCAAAGGATCAAAAGTCTGGAAAACAGTTTATTACAGCTATGAGAATGAATA